>NC_058134.1:25761586-25806918 GCF_016433145.1 Gracilinanus agilis | reverse complement strand
CTCTCTCTCTCTCTCTCTCTCTCTCTCTCTCTCTCTCTCTCTCTCTCTCTCTCTCTCTCTCTCTCTCTGTTTCTCTTTCTCTCTCAGTGAATTGAATCTATCCTTCCAAGAATCTCAAGCCCATATCCTCCTTTCTATAAAAATATTTTTGGTCCCACTTGTTGTTAGTACATTTTGACATGTTCTATCCCCACTCCAGTAAGTTTTTATCTTTTTTTAAATCCTTATCTTTGGTCTTGGAGTCAATACTGTATATTGGCTCCAAGGCAGAAGAGTGATAAGGGTAGGCAATGGGGGTCAAGTGACTTGCCCAGGGTCACACAGCTGGGAAGTGCCTGATGCCAGACTTGAACCTAGGACCTCCCTTCTCTGGGACTGGCTCTCAATCCACAGGTTTTTTTTTTTTAATTTTTTTTTAAATTTTAAACCCTTAACTTCTGTGTATTGACTTATAGGTGGAAGAGTGGTAAGGGTAGGCAATGGGGGTCAAGTGACTTGCCCAGGGTCACACAGCTGGGAAGTGTCTGAGGCCGGATTTGAACCTAGGACCTCTCCTCTCTAGGCCTGGCTCTCAATCCACTGAGCTACCCAGCTGCCCCCTCAATCCACAGTTTTTATCTTTTCCATAATCATAACAATGCAAATAGGATTAGCAAATAAGATTGAATTATTGAATTGCATTTCCCTTCCTTTTTTCTTCTGTTTACCTTTATTTTTATCTTCTGAGTTAATGCCTTCCCCCTGTCACCTTAATATTTTTTATGGATAAGTCTTTTTTGTTGTTACTGTTTGCTAATTTGTAGCCTCTTTATTGACTTTGAATATTATATTGAAGTTGTGTTTTACTCACCCTGGGGGTAAAGTGCACTGTGCCGTACTTTAAGCTTTAGGTTACTACTGTTTTCATAACTAGTTTGGGGAATTTTCATGTTTTTATTGCTCCTAAGGTGGTATGATCTGGAGAGGGGTATGATTAGTGATCTCCTGCTCCCCTGCAGCCACAAATATTAAGATTCTTTTTAATCCTGGACCTGTGATCAGGTCCCCTCTTCTCATGTAGCCACAAGTGCTAGGGCTCTTCTCTTCCTTGGATTGGGACCAGGGCCCCTGCTTCCCTTTGACCAATAGTAAGGATCTTTCCTACTTTGGAACTATGACTCAGGACTATGTAAGGGCAAATTAATTTCCAATCAGCAGTAATTGCATCCAACACCAGAAAAAGATCTATAATATGTTTCTGAATATTTGTCTAACCTCTTCACCATCTTTGTTCTGAGAATTCCCCAAACCAGTGCTGCTACTACTGTCATAGTCAGCTCCAAGGCCCATGAATGGAACTACTACCGGTCTCTGGAACAACTCCCATTCTAATGTTACAGACCTCTTCTACCAATGTCCAAATTTGTTTTAGGTTGTAAAGACACCTCCCTCTGACTTTATTTTGGCTATGCTGCTCCAAAGTTTAGTTTGAAAAGTTATTTTAAAGTTGTTTTGAGGGGATTTGGTGTGAGTTACACTGGATGACTCCCTCTAAACCCTCATTCTGACTCTACTCTCCCAAGTAAGTTTCTTGAGCAAGTGACTTTTCTTCATTTTTCTTTGTATTTCTATTACCTACCAACTTGTAGTTAGTAATTGCTTACTACCTAATAATTCCCACTCTTGTTCAGTGTGATTTCTTAAGAAAAATTAATAATGCAAAACAAACTAATGCAATAATTCATCCAAAATCATGGATTTTCTATATTTTCTACCTATAAGAAACATCTATTTAATAGAAAGTTATTTCTAAAATTCTACCTGTATTGGCCTCCCTTTCCTTTATACAAATTTCTGCTACTTCCATCTTCTGGAACAAAGCAGAAAATATTTATCATTTTTGCACATGTTAGCTCTTCAGAATTTTGAAGATAGCTTACTTTATCCACCCCATGTTCTTTCCAGTACTCTTTACAATCAGTTTTCCTTCTTGTCTTCATTGTATATATGTTGATATCATCATTATTCTTTTAGTTTTGAAACATTAGTGAGAGCTTTGACTCCTCCCTGTTATGTGGGATAATCCCTGTTATCCCACATAATCACCTATAAACTTCTGCACATTTTCTTTGGTATTGCCTAATGAATGTACGTTCCTCCACTTCTCTAGTCTATTTCTTCATCCCTTGAACAAATATCTATTATATCCTCTTTTGTTGTCTCCAACTCTACTCTCTCCTTCCCAATTCCAGTACCACCTATGTATTATTAACAGAATAATCTTTCTCAACCATTAGTCTAGAGTCAATATTTGTCTCATCAAAAAATTGAAATAAAAAATCAATTAGCGTGCATTATTTTTCTCCCTCCCAACTCCCTCCCTACTTGAAAAAAAGAAAGTCAAGCAAAACAAAGTTTCATATTTGCCATGTCCTAAAATACATATTTCATGTTATAGCTCAAATTCCTTTACCTCTTTAACAGAAAGTGGGCATTATTCTGCATGGTCACGCGATCCTCTGGAACCTTATTTAGTCATTATATTGCCTGATCAATAATATTCAATATCTCCTTATTGATGTTGGGGAAAAATATTCCTTACTCTGACATTCAAAGCCTTATATGATAATTTAACATTTATAGATCCTCATCTTCAATGAATAACTACAGATGCTAAGGATGCCTTCAGTTGGGGAAGAAGCCTGAGGAACTTAGAGGCAAAAGGCTTAAGTGTGAGTGCCTCCAGAGAGACTTGCAAGCTATGTGTCCTAATTAGTTGTTTAACTCTTCAGAGCTCCATTTCTTGATTAGTTGTATTAAAATAATGTTTCATGATCTAATTCAAGAGGATTTTAATGAGGAAATACCTTCATAAAACTCAAAATCCTATAGGAGTTTTAGTTATTGTTTACCTCAGTGTATAGCTTAGCTACTTCCTGTTGTCACACATTCATTTTTGAAAAGGAATAATCACATCAGAGGGTGATGTCTTGATTTTTTCATGAATTGGCTTTAAGTGAGGCAGATTAACACAAAGTTGTCAAACTCATTCTTCCAATCTCCTTTTGAGCTCTAGCATTTGTGACCTATTTCCTTCTTGATTTTTTGAAAGATCTTCAACTCTGGACAGTTCCTAGTACCTATTAGCATTTACTTCTGGGGCAACAGCTAAAGTCTTAAAAGAGGAGAAATAAACTCCTCTACCAGATTGTGAGCTTCTTAAATGATAGAATGGAAAGTAACTTGATTTTTATTAATCATAATATCTCCTCAGAGCACCATGTCCATATTAACCATTTAATAATGATATGTTGAATTGATAAATTAATGGATAAAGAAATGGAAACATATTCGAGGGTTACATTTTAAGGAGTAGTGGGCTATATTGTATGAGAAGTATATAAATCAGGGGACAAAGAGAAATCCATATAGAATTTTTAGAGTGTTTCAAGATGGAAACAATATTTTGTCGATCTGGTCATAGAGCCATTCTTAGATATTGGGAAAATACTTGGAGGTTTGTAGAAAAGTGAGTGGTTGTTGAAGTCTTCATAGCTCACGTCTTCTCTGAAAACAGATGAATATTCAACATTTACCAAGGCAGAAATCAATTGTTTCAAAGTCCTATATTTACATGCATGTCACTGGTTCAAAATATATATGATTTCATTGCTTGGTTCCTTTCTCAACTACATGAACCCAACCTCTCCAAACTTCAAGAGACAATCCCTCATTTAAATACATGACCATTAATTCATCATATAATTAACAGTGCACAGTTGTTGCTATTGTTTTTTACATTTTCTCTGTTACATTTATCAATCAGCCTTCAGCACTATGCTAATAAGACCTGGGATCACAAGAAGAAGGAAATGAGGGCCACTCCAATCCAATCAGTTAATGAGTTTAAATACCCTAAAAACACACACTGTTTTCATTTTATTTTTATTTTGGAGTAAAACAAAAAAATAAAAATTGATATGGGGAATTTCAATCCAGGCTTAAATTGAATGGCCTGGGGATAACTTCACAAGCATGAAATCCTGAAATTCATGTATTTCTTCTATTTCAAATCATTTGGGGGCTGTCAGGCACAACCTATGTTAAGCAAAAATACACTAGAAAAATAGAACTTATTTAATAGGGCAGCTTTTCTGTATTGGAAAATTAGGGCAAAGGCAATACTGAAATGATTACTGTATGAGAAAAGGGAATGGACTTCTATGCTATCAGCAAGAATGTATGATAGAGAATAAAAACTCAGGGGAAGATTCAAAAGTTAATAAGGTAAATAGGGCATTCCCCTGTCCCCCATCCATACTCATCTGTGTCTGTAGCATATTTTCTCTTTTTTACTGCAGGAAGAATATGTCCACAATATGAGTGCCAATATATTGATTATTTCCTCTTCTCCTTATCCACTGCCTCTCTCCTTCCCCCCACTCTACCCCACCCCATTCTTTTACTAGGCTACAATCTGAGCACATGAACATTTTTTTAGAAGTAGGACAAGTAGCTTTCAGATTTTATGCTTCCAGATGTGATGTGGATCCTCTCTTAGCTAGTTAGTCCAAAGCCCTGGCATTTATTTTATTTTTTTCGAGCCTTATGTTCTCCATGATGTCCCCAGCAAGTGTGAGACACATGAATGTGCTGTTCTGAAGATTAATTTTACTCTGCATGTACAGTAACTGTAGGAGCAGGTGCAAATTTCGTGCAGCTGGAATGCTCCCTTGGACCTTTGCCAGTGGCAGGAGGCTGGGTACACACACAGGGCTGTTTGATTATGTTGATGCCATGGAGTATCCCTGCCAATCCTAAAGTACTGTGGAACATGGAAGCTGCAGCAAAATACTTCAAAAATACTTATATTTTCTCCTGATATTTTTTTTCAATACCACTTACATTGTGCAATGTATCCCCTTATCCATTTCCCAAAGAACCATCTCTTATAATAAAAAATAAAAGAAGTGAAAGATCAGAAAAACTAATACATGTGTCATGAAAACCTGCAGTTATATGTAATATTCCTCTCTAGTCAACCCTCCTCTACAAAGAAGTGGTGGTGGCAGTGGGGGATGTGGGAGAAGTGCCTTTTCCTATTTCATTTTGGGGGCCAAAGTCGAACATTATGATATCTGCTGCATTGTATGAGAGGCATTCCATAGATTTCTGCTAAATTGTAAGCCCCTATATTGTAGGATCTGGGTCTGCTAATTCCTTCATTTCCCTGGTGCAGGACTCTGCCTAGAAAAAAGAATGACTGCCATTTTTATAACATTTTAAGATTAGCGAAGCAAAATCTTAGAGCTAGAAAGGAACTTAGAGCTTATTTAGGCCATTCTGGACATGGACAAAACCTTCCTCTAAAATGTTTCCATATGATCAACCTGTTTTTACAGGAAGTCTTCTGCTAAAAGGAACCTACTAACCTCCTGAGGCAACCTGGTCCATTTTTATAGAGCTCTAATTGCAAGGAAATTTTCCTGAAATTAAACCCAAAATCTCCTTTACTTGATGACTTTTCCTTATTATTCTTAGTTCTACCCTCTGGGGCCAAGGAGAACAATTTTAATCCCATTCCTAAATGCTAGTCTTTTAAATTATTAAAGACACCCCCTTTCCTACTACCTTTCCACACCTTTGAGAATTCTTTCTTCAAGCAAAAAAATCCCCTGCCTTTGAAACAATTCTTATATGGTATGTTCTGCAGGAAGAAATCAAATACCCATTTTTTGTACCTATTATATGCCAGGGACTATGCTAAGCATTTTATAAATATTTCCTCATTTGATCCTTGCAACTTGTTTTTCTATGGTTTACTTGTATATTTTCTAAGTGAGGAACATAAGGCTCAGAGATGTGATATGACACACCAACCATGGCTACATTGTAAGTAAAAGTCAGGGGTAGAATTTGGATGAAGATTGCAGATCCTGTCTTAAATAGTTTGTTCTATACATAACACATTTAAAAATACTACAGAGAGAGGTAATGAAGTGGCTCAGTGAACTGAGAGCCAGGGCTAGAAAAGGGAGTTCCTGGGTTCAAATCTGGATTCAGACACATTCTAGCTGTGTGACCCTGGGCAAGTTACTTAATACCCTTTGGCTAGTCCTTACTATACTTCTGCCTTGGAACCAGTTTGATTCTAAGATGGAAATATGGACTTAAGAAAAGAAATATTAGAGGCTGTTTGACTGACAATGACCTTATTGAGGAACCTCAATGCAAAGTCCAAACCTTCCCCTGCTTACTCTTTGTAGCATATTAGGAAAAACAATGGCCCTGAAACTAGATCTTTTAAATGCTGATTTTTCTATTAACTTCCTATGTGCCTTTAGGCAGGCCAAAACCCTTAGGGGCCTCAATTTCCTCATCTATAAAATGAGGGGATTGGGCCAGATAACCTCTAAGTCCCTTTCAATTCTAAAATCACTTTTCTCATTGAATTTGCCAATAATTATTGTCATCCTAAAAATAATATTGATAATGATAGCATTTACATAGAACTTTCAGATTTGCAAAGTAGTTTACAGGTTATCTCATTTGAACCTTATAACAACCTTGGGAAGTTGGTGTCATTGTTGTTCCCATCTCACAGTTGATTAAACTGAAGCTGAGAGACTAACTCACTTACCCAGGGTTTATAAAACAAGTAAATATCAGAGATAGGATTCAAACTAATTTCTTCTTTACGACAAGCACAGTGATCAATCTGCTGCACCACCTAGCTCTCCTTGATGTGAATGTTAAATGGATTCAAAATACCCATTTTCTAAACTATATTTATGAGGTCTAAAACTTAAAAAAAAACAACTAAAAACTAAAGATAAATAATATATATTATGTAGTCTTCTCCCAGTATGAAACTACCTAATAGAAACTGTCTAATGGCATGGGATAGGATAGACATCCATCTTCTATATATCTTATTACTTTTAATATCTATGATTTTGTCACTATGTACATTTCCCACCCATAATTGATTTGCAAATCAAAACGCATTCATAATTTGGGAAATAGTTTTCACAAAACAACTCCAAAATGAGTAAAAAAAATCCTTGACCTTGTGGTGAATCTGATAGGAAACTTCCAAATTTCGTAGCTTTTCCATTCACTAACAAACATACATCTTGTCATCAAGTACCACATTTATTATTTATACTGAAATGCCAGCTTTCATCATTTTGTTCCCA
Organism: Gracilinanus agilis; assembly: GCF_016433145.1. NCBI lineage: Eukaryota > Metazoa > Chordata > Mammalia > Didelphimorphia > Didelphidae > Gracilinanus > Gracilinanus agilis. The sequence continues at coordinate 25,799,740 of NC_058134.1, read as the reverse complement.
TTTCGTTGATCCTTAGTGGATCTCCTCTCAAACTGTTTAACCCAGCCATAGATCTTTACGATCTATTTTAGTCTTTCAGACTTCATCTCCCACTCTTCATCCTTTGTCAACTTTTTACTTCCATCCAACTAGTTTCTTTTCTACAACATAAACACTTCATGAAGATTGCCACTTCTGTTCTCATAAATGTCCTACCTTACACAACTCTCCATCTTATTCTCACTTAACCTAATTCTGCCTGTTTATATGTCATAGATTCTAGAATTGTCCCACCTAGCCTACCATTTTACTAATAAAGAAACAAGACTAGACAGGTAAGGGAAATTGCTTAAAGTCATACTGAGAGTTGATGGCAGAAGCTTCCAGAGAGAACTTAGCCCATCTGCTTCCAATAATCAGTTCTGGGTATTAAAAAAAATTATCCAAGACTAACTCTCTGTCAGAATGGATATAGCCCCACTCTTCTTCTAATTCTATTCCAAGTATTCTTTCTTTTTATAATTTTTACTTCCTGTCAATTCATAATGTTTATTATCTGGGACATAATTTGATACTCACTCATATACTATTTCCTATTCTCTCTTGTGTTTTGTGGTTTGGTATTAAACTCCTATCTTCAACTTTTTTGCATCTCATGTCTCCAAAATGATCATAAACTCTGTGAGGACAGGGATTGTATACTGCACTTTTCAAAAATCTTCAAATAGTACCTAGCAAAATTCAACACACATAGGTATTCAGTCTATATTTGCTGAGTTAACAAGCCAGCCAATGAAACTCTATAGCCTCAGGCCTCCCATAGCCTTTAGAAATGCCAGGGTGTTTGACCTTTAAATCTTGACAATATCAGGATTTAAAGTAAGAAATGGTCAGGACTAGCATTTCAAGTAGTATAAAAGCCCGCAGTCTCATTTAAACCAGGGCTGAAAGTGCACCAAGTCAGCCTTATGAGACTCTACTGCCTTTGAGCTCTCCAAGGTTCTGATCCTGACTCCTTGACCTATTTCCTAGACCCATAGACCACAACTGCCTATACTCTTGTCTTCCCAACACTTTCAGTCCTAGTCTAGACCCTAGATCCACTAAATGATTTCTGAGTTTGATTCTCTTCTCTATTCTTAGATAACACCTATTCTTAGAGTTATTCCTAGCAGTTGGTATTATCTTTCTAATACAGGTGAACTAGCTCCCATCTTGGTGTTTTACCTCTGAATATATCATTTGAACTTCTCTTAAAGATCTCTTTAGTTGATTAAAGTGCTTCAGTTAGCTAAAATGTTAGCATTTTCTAATGACTCCTTGAATACTGAATGGAACAAAAGTACCTCTTTGGTTCCTTTCCAGGTGATAACGTCTATGCAATATTCAGAGTTATGGACTAACTAGTATGAATCCTTATATATTTAGTCATTGTTCTCATAATGCCTGATGAAATGTTAATTGATGTACTATACGGACTATATGAAAAAGCACGTTGATGAAAGAGAAACGTCATATTGAAGAATAATATTATGTAAGATGCCATACGTTAAGAATTTAAAGGGACCACACCCATCATTTAGATCATGTGGTTTTGCTTCTCACACATATTTATCAATGAATTTTTAAAAAGTATTCATTCAGTCATTCACAGTACCATTCTTCCTTTCATGTAAAGTGAGAGTGAACTCAAATCAAATTGTCATTAAAAATTTGCTTACTATGTGCTAGGAATTTTCCTCAACTTTGGGCCTACAGAGAAAGACAAAATCCATCTAAACCCAATCAAACTAAAGAACAAACCTATTCCCTCTTTTCCAGGAACTCACAGTCTAAAAGGGAAGATGATATACAGACAAGTTTGTAAAAACAAGATATAATCATAAATTTAGGGTTATCTCAGAAGGAAGGAAATACACTTTTTTCTAGCTTGTTTTTTCTCAATTAGATATAATTTTAACATTCATTTAAAAATTTAATTCCATATTCTCTCTCCCTCTCCAGCCCCATCCTTAAGAAGATAATTATGCAAAAGATATCCATATTTCTGTTGTTGCAAAAGAAAACAGAGACAAAAAGAACAATAACAAAGTATATTTCCATCTGAATTGAAATTCCACCAATTCTTTCTTTGGAGGTGGCTAACACTTTTCATTATGAATCCTTCATAATTGTCTTGTATCATTATATTGCTCATTATATCTAAGTCATTCCCAGTTGATCATTGTACATATTCCTCTTACTTTGTATAATATTATCTTGGTTCTGTTCACTTCACTTTGCATCAGTTCATATGAGTCTTTCCAAGTTTTTCTGATACCACTTTGCTCATCATTCCATCATAATCACATAACAACTTTTTTAGTTGTTTCCTAATTGATAGGCATCTCTTCAATTTCCAATTCTTTTCCATGACGAAAAAGCTATTATAAATATTTTTATAGAAATAGATCCCTTTCCTTTTCATTTAATCTCTTTGTGATATAGACCTAATAGTGTTATTGCTGGGTTTTATATTTCTTCTGAAAACTGCCTATTTATATCTTTTGCCCATTTTTCAATTGAAGAATAATATGTATTCTTATAAATTTGACTCATTTCTCTATGTATTTGATAAAAAAAGTTCTTTATCAGAGAAACTTGCAATTTTTTCCCAGTTTCCTGATTTCCTTCTATTACTGGATACATGTGTTCAAAAACTTTCTAATTAAATGTAATAAAAATTTATATTTTACATATTGTAGTTCTCTCTATCTTTTGTGTGGTCATAAATTCNAAAAAAAAAAATTATCCAAGACTAACTCTCTGTCAGAATGGATATAGCCCCACTCTTCTTCTAATTCTATTCCAAGTATTCTTTCTTTTTATAATTTTTACTTCCTGTCAATTCATAATGTTTATTATCTGGGACATAATTTGATACTCACTCATATACTATTTCCTATTCTCTCTTGTGTTTTGTGGTTTGGTATTAAACTCCTATCTTCAACTTTTTTGCATCTCATGTCTCCAAAATGATCATAAACTCTGTGAGGACAGGGATTGTATACTGCACTTTTCAAAAATCTTCAAATAGTACCTAGCAAAATTCAACACACATAGGTATTCAGTCTATATTTGCTGAGTTAACAAGCCAGCCAATGAAACTCTATAGCCTCAGGCCTCCCATAGCCTTTAGAAATGCCAGGGTGTTTGACCTTTAAATCTTGACAATATCAGGATTTAAAGTAAGAAATGGTCAGGACTAGCATTTCAAGTAGTATAAAAGCCCGCAGTCTCATTTAAACCAGGGCTGAAAGTGCACCAAGTCAGCCTTATGAGACTCTACTGCCTTTGAGCTCTCCAAGGTTCTGATCCTGACTCCTTGACCTATTTCCTAGACCCATAGACCACAACTGCCTATACTCTTGTCTTCCCAACACTTTCAGTCCTAGTCTAGACCCTAGATCCACTAAATGATTTCTGAGTTTGATTCTCTTCTCTATTCTTAGATAACACCTATTCTTAGAGTTATTCCTAGCAGTTGGTATTATCTTTCTAATACAGGTGAACTAGCTCCCATCTTGGTGTTTTACCTCTGAATATATCATTTGAACTTCTCTTAAAGATCTCTTTAGTTGATTAAAGTGCTTCAGTTAGCTAAAATGTTAGCATTTTCTAATGACTCCTTGAATACTGAATGGAACAAAAGTACCTCTTTGGTTCCTTTCCAGGTGATAACGTCTATGCAATATTCAGAGTTATGGACTAACTAGTATGAATCCTTATATATTTAGTCATTGTTCTCATAATGCCTAATGAAATGTTAATTGATGTACTATACGGACTATATGAAAAAGCACGTTGATGAAAGAGAAACGTCATATTGAAGAATAATATTATGTAAGATGCCATACGTTAAGAATTTAAAGGGACCACACCCATCATTTAGATCATGTGGTTTTGCTTCTCACACATATTTATCAATGAATTTTTAAAAAGTATTCATTCAGTCATTCACAGTACCATTCTTCCTTTCATGTAAAGTGAGAGTGAACTCAAATCAAACTGTCATTAAAAATTTGCTTACTATGTGCTAGGAATTTTGCTCAACTTTGGGCCTACAGAGAAAGACAAAATCCATCTAAACCCAATCAAACTAAAGAACAAACCTATTCCCTCTTTTCCAGGAACTCACAGTCTAAAAGGGAAGATGATATACAGACAAGTTTGTAAAAACAAGATATAATCATAAATTTAGGGTTATCTCAGAAGGAAGGAAATACACTTTTTTCTAGCTTGTTTTTTCTCAATTAGATATAATTTTAACATTCATTTAAAAATTTAATTCCATATTCTCTCTCCCTCTCCAGCCCCATCCTTAAGAAGATAATTATGCAAAAGATATCCATATTTCTGTTGTTGCAAAAGAAAACAGAGACAAAAAGAACAATAACAAAGTATATTTCCATCTGAATTGAAATTCCACCAATTCTTTCTTTGGAGGTGGCTAACACTTTTCATTATGAATCCTTCATAATTGTCTTGTATCATTATATTGCTCATTATATCTAAGTCATTCCCAGTTGATCATTGTACATATTCCTCTTACTTTGTATAATATTATCTTGGTTCTCTTCACTTCACTTTGCATCAGTTCATATGAGTCTTTCCAAGTTTTTCTGATACCACTTTGCTCATCATTCCATCATAATCACATAACAACTTTTTTAGTTGTTTCCTAATTGATAGGCATCTCTTCAATTTCCAATTCTTTTCCATGACGAAAAAGCTATTATAAATATTTTTATAGAAATAGATCCCTTTCCTTTTCATTTAATCTCTTTGTGATATAGACCTAATAGTGTTATTGCTGGGTTTTATATTCTTTCGAGTATAGTTCAAAATTGCCCTCCAGAATGGTTGGACAAGTTCAGAATTCCACCAATAGGACATTAGTCTCACAATTTTTCCACTTCCCTTGAGCATTTATATTTTTTCCTTTTCTGTAATAGTATCCAATCTAATTGGTGTGAGATGATACCTGAGAGTTGTTCTAATGTGCATTTCTTTAATCAATAATGATTCAGAACTTTTTTCATATTGCTGTAATTTTTATTTCTTCTGAAAACTGCCTATTTATATCTTTTGCCCATTTTTCAATTGAAGAATAATATGTATTCTTATAAATTTGACTCATTTCTCTATGTATTTGATAAAAAAAGTTCTTTATCAGAGAAACTTGCAATTTTTTCCCAGTTTCCTGATTTCCTTCTATTACTGGATACATGTGTTCAAAAACTTTCTAATTAAATGTAATAAAAATTTATATTTTACATATTGTAGTTCTCTCTATCTTTTGTGTGGTCATAAATTCTTCCCTTTTCCATATGTATGACAGGTAAATTTTTTCCATGCTCCTTTAATTTACTATATATATGTATATATATATATATATATATGTTAATATATATATTCCAAGTACATGTAGAAACAATTTTTATCATTGTTTTCTGAAACTTTAGGATTCAGATTTTTCTCCCTCCCTGAGGCAGTAAATCATCTGATATAGGTTATACTAGTGTTTTCATGATATTTATAGTTCCATATTGCTCATGTCATGATAGAAAACATATCACTCATCAATTTAAAAATCAACAAAACCCATGAAGTAAATAAAGTGGAAGATGGTGTGCTTTTATCTGTAGCGTCAGATTCTGAAAGTTCCTTCTCTGGTTGTGGATAGCATTTTTCACTGAGTACCTTTTGTTTAGTTTGGAAATTTGCTTTGCTAATCATAGTTTAGAGTAGACCCTTATCATTTATCATCATATAATATTTCTATTATTATATATACTGTTCTTCTGGTTCTTCTCACTTCACTTTGCATCAGTTAACATGTATTTCCTGTTTTTCTGAAATCATGCTGTTCACCATTTTTTATGGCATAATAGTACTCAATTAGAACCATATACTTCAACTTGTTCATCCATTTCTCAAGTGATGGACAATTCCTTAGTTACTAATTCTTTGCAACTACAAAAAATAGATTCTAAAATATTTTGGTATAGGTAAGTCCTTTTCCTCTGTCATCTCTTTGGGATACAGAACCAGTAGTGGTATTGCTTATGGCCATTTGTGTGTGGTTTCAAGTTATTTTCCAGAATGATTGGATCTGTTCATAATTCTACCAAGAGTGTTTTAGTGTCCTAATTTTCTCACAACCACTTCAACATTTACCGTTTTCTTTTTTTGGTCATGTTAGCCAATTTGATATATTTGAGTTGATATCTCAGAGTTGATTTAATTTGCATTTTTCCTATCAATAGTAATTTGGAGGATTTTTTTCATCTGACTAGAGATAGTTTTAATTTCCTCTTCTGAGAACCACCTATTCATATCCTTTGATGTTTTTCCAATTGAAGAATGCTATTTTTTTTACATTTGCCTCAGTTTTCTATATATTTGAGAAATAAGGCCTTTGTCAGAGATACTTGCTGTATCTTCCCCCAAAATGTGTTGTTTCCCTTCTATTCTTGGTTGCTTTAATTTTGTTTGTACAAAACCTTTTAAAATTTAATGTAGTCAACATCATACATTTCATTTTTAGTAATGCTTTCTATATCTTCTTTGGTCACAAATTCTTCTCTTAACCATAAGTCCAAAAGGGAAACTTTTTCATGTTCACTAATATGTTTATTATATCACTATTTCCAGATCAAGTATCTGTTTTGACTTTATCCTGGTATGTGGAGTGAGATGTTGGTCTTTATCTAGATTCTGTCTTTCTGTTCTCCAGTTTTCCTAGAAATTTTTGTTAGTAAATTCTTTCTCCAAAAGTTGGGATCTTTGCAAATACTACGTTCCTATATATTCCACTGATCCACTACTCTATTTCTTAGCCAGTATAGAATGTTATGATGATTACTTCTTTATCATATAGTTTGAAATCTGGTACAACTAGGGCTCTTTTCTTAATATGTTTTTCATTGATTCTCTTGATATTCTTGTCCTCTTGTTCTTCTAGATGAATTTTATTTTTATTTTTCCTAATTCTATAAAATAATTTTTGGGTAGTTTGATTTGTATAGCACTGAAAAGATAAATCAATTTAAGTCAGATCATCATTTTATGAATGGCTTGGCCTATCCAAAAGCAATTAATATTTTTCTAATTATTTATGTCTGACTATTTGTGTGAAGAATGTTTTGTAATTGTGTTCATTTAGTTGCTGGATTTGCTTCAGGTATTTTATATTGTCTAGAGTTATTTTGAATGGAATTTACTTTTCTATCTCTTTTTAGATTTTATGGATGGTGAATAAAATGGTGATGATATATGTGGGCTTTTTTAATCCTTTGACTTTGCTAAAATTATTAATTATTTCTATTAATTTTTGGTTGATTTTCTAGGATTCTTTTATCTGAAAAGAGTTATAACTTTGTTTCCTTATTGCTTATTTTAATTCCTTCAATTCTTTTCCCTACTCTTATTTCTATAGCATTTCTAGTACAAAATAATTCAGTAGTATTCATGATAATGGGCATTCTTGCTGTACTTCTAATCTTACTGACAAGGGTTTTAGTTTATTCCAATTACAGATAATGTTTGCTGATGGTTTGAGATGGATGTTATTTGCCACTTTAACCCTAATTTGCTTTTGGTATCACTTTTTAGGTATAAATCATTTATCCATTTTGACCTTATCTTTGTAGACATTGTGAGATGTGCTCTACCTAGTTTCTGCCAAATGACTTTCCAGTTTTCCCAGCAGTTTTTGACAAATGGTAAGTTCTTGTCTCAAAAGATTGGATCTTTGGTTTTATCAAACATTAGTTTACAATTCTCATTTACTACTGTATATTGCTTGATTAATATATTCCACTAATTCACCACTCTGTTAATTATCTAGCATCAGATTATTTTAATGATTTATTCCAATACAGTTTGAGATCTGGTACTGTTAGACTACCTTCCTTCATATTTCCCCCCATTTATTCCCCTGATTCTTCTTTTTCTTTTTCAAATTCCTCTTATTCTTTCAAATGAATTTTGTTATTATTTATCCTAGCTATTTAAAATATTTTGGCCTTTTGATTGGCATAGTATTGAATAAATAATTTAGATAGAATTGTCATTTTTATTATATTAGCTCAGTCTTTCTTTTGTTGTTGTTTGATCATTTCAGGTATGTTTGACTCTTTATGACCCCCATTTGAGGTTTTCTTGGCAAAGATACTGGAGGAGTTTGCCATTTCCTTCTCCAGATATTTTTACAAATCAGGAAACTGAGGAAAATAGAGTTTAGGGACTTACCTAGTGTCAAATATGTAGTAAGTATCTAAGGCTGACTTTGAACTCAGATCTTTCTAACTCCTGATTTCCTGACATTATATCACCTAGCTGCTCTGGCCTACTTATAAGCACTCCTTCTGTAATTGTTTATTTCTAACTTTGGTTTTCTGAAAAATATTTTGTAATTTTGGTCTTATATTTCCTGGATTTTCTTGTGAAGTGTACTCCTAGGTATTTTATATTGTCTGCAGTATTTTAAATGGAATTTCTCTTCCTATCTCTTGCTGTTGGACTTTTATGATAATATATAGAAATGCTGATGATTTGTGTGAGTTTATTTTGATTCTTGCAACTTTGCTAAATTTATTATTTCATCTAGTGTTTTAGTTGATTCTCTATGATTCTCTAAAGTTTACTTTCATATCATGTGCAAAAAGTGATAGTTTGTGTTTCCTCATTTCTGATTCTAATTCTTTAAATTTCTTTGTCTTTTCTTATTGCTATAATTAGCATTTCTAGTAGATTATTGTATAATATAGTAATTAAGGACTTGCTTGCTGCAACCCCTTATTGGGAAGGCTTTTAGCTTGTCTCCATTACAGATAATGTTTGCTGATGTTTTTAGATAGATGCTACTTATCATTTTAAGGAAAGCTCCATTTATTCCTCTGTTATCCATTTTTTTTAAACCCTTAACTTCACTGTATTGTCTCATAGGTGGAAGAGTGGTAAGGGTGGGCAATGGGGGTCAAGTGACTTGCCCAGGGTCACACAGCTGGGAAGTGGCTGGGGCCAGATTTGAACCTAGGACCTCCTGTCTCTAGGCCTGACTCTCAATCCACTGAGCTACCCAGCTGCCCCCTATCCATTTTTTTAAAAGAAATATGTGTCATGTTTAGTCAAAGATTTTTTTTTCTAAATCTATTGAAATAATCATAATTTTGTTGGTTTTGTTATTGATATGTCAATTATATTGATAGTTTTCCTAATACTGTACCAACCTTGCATTCCTTGGACAATTCCACCTGGTCATAATATATTATTTTTGTTATATGTTACTCTAATCTCCTTGCTAGTATTTTATTTAAAATGTTTGCATCCACATTAACTAGAGAAATTAGTATAGTTTGCTTTCTCTGATTTTGATTTCCCTGCTTTAGGTGTTAGCATCATCTTTACACCATAAAAAAAATTAGTAGGACTATTTTGCCCATGTTTCCAAATAGTTTATACAATTATATAATTAATTATTCTTAAAATGTTTCGAATAATTCACTTGTGAATCCAAATAATCCTAGAGACTTTTTTCTTGGGAAGTCCATTGATAGATTATTCAGTTTCTTTTTCTAAAATGGCATTATTTAAGTATTTTATTTCCTCTTCAGCTATCCTTAACAACTTATATTTTTGGTAATATTAATCCATTTCACTTAGATTGTTAGATCTGCTCTTATGCAATTGGGCAAAATACCTAATTGCTTTAATGTCATCTTCATTGGTGGTAAGTTCATCCTTTTCATTTTTGATACTAGTTTTTTTTAATCAATTTGAGAAAAGGTTTAATCCATTTTTTTCATAAAACCACCTCCTGTTCTTATTAGTTCAATCTTTAAAAACTTTCAATTTTATTAATTTCTCCTTTGCTTTTCAGAATTTCCATTTTTGTGTTTAATTAGAGAATTTAAACTGTTTTTTTTCTAGTTTTATAATTGGATGTATAATTCATTGATCTATTCTTTCTCTTTTCTTAATATATACATTTAGAGATAAAATTTCTGCTAAGAATTGCTTTATCTGTTTCTCATGAATTTGATTGTCTCATTGTTGTCATTCTCTTTAATTAAATTATTTATTGTTTTTACAATTTATTCTTTGACCCTCTAATTCTTTTATATAGATTACTTAGTTTCCAATTAGCTTTAAAGTATTCTTTCACAGCCTTTTACAAACATGTAATTTTTATTTTATTATGACCTGAAAAGAATGTTTTTAATATTTCTGCTCTTCTACATTTGGTTGTGAGGTTTTTATGCCATGTTCAATTTTTGTAAAGGTGACACCAGCTGCTGAGGGGAAAAAAAAGATGTATTCATCTCTATTTTCATTCAGTTTTCTCCAAAGGTATTTCTAAATACATCTCTAAAAATCTCTAAATTTTGCAAAATCTCATTCACATTTCTACTTTCTTTTTGTTTATTTTATGGTTAAGTTTATCTAGTTCTGAGAGGAGAAACCCTCTAGTATGTTTTTACTGTCTATTTATTCCTACAAACTGATTTATCTTTTCTTTTAAGACTTTGGATATTATAGCCTTTTGTGCATATATGTTTAATATTGATATTACTCCATTGTTTACAGTACCTCTGAGTTAGATGTACTTTCTTTCCCTCCTTATCTCTTTTTGTTAGATCCATTTTTCTTTTGTCTTGTTTAAAATAATTTATTATTCCCTACTTCTTTTTTTACATTGGCAAAGGCATAATAATTGCCACTTCAGCCCCTTATTATTACTCATTGTATCTCTCTGTTTTAAGTATGTTTCTTGTAAATAAAATTAGATTTTAGTTTTAATCCATTCTGCTCTCCACATCCATTTTATGGGTGAGTTCATCACATGCACATATGTAGTTATGATTTCTAAATGTATTTCCCTCCATTCTATTTTATACTGTATATTCTCTTTCTTTTTACCCTGTCCCTCCTCAAAATTACTTTTAACCACTGCCTCCCTTAATTTACCCTCAATTCTATCAAACCCCCTCCTTTTCCCCTTCTATTTCCCTGGAGGGCAAAATAAATCTCTACACCCAACTTAGTGTGTATGTTATTCCCTCTTTGAGCCAATTCTTTTTTTTAAATTCAAAGATATTTTATTTTCATTATTATATGCAATAATAATTTTCAACCTACATTTGCCAAAATTATAGTATCCAAACCATCTCCCTCCCTCTATTCCCTCCTCCTACTTGGAGATGGCAAGCAATTTGATCTGAATGATACATGTATTATCATGCAAAATGCATTTCCATATAGACCATTTTTGTAAGAGCACATTCATACAAATGCAAAACCCCAAAATAAAACAGTAAATACACACAGATGTCACGGATAGTATGATATGATGTGCATCCATTCAATTCCAACAGTTGTTTCTCTAGAAGTGAATAGATAGCATTCTCCATTGTAAGGCCTTCAAAATTTATATTACATTGCTGAGAATAGCTAAATTTTCACAGTTGATCACTGTACAATATTGCTGTTACTTTGTACAATGTTCTTGCTTTCATTTATTTCACTCTGCATCAGTTCATGTAGGTTTTCCAGCTTTTTCTGAAATCACCTTGCTTATCATTTTTTATACCACAAAAGTATTCCAAACACCATCATATACCACAATTTGTTCAACTATTCTTCAATTAATGGACATCCCCTCCATTTCCAATTCTTTGTCAACTCAAAAAGAGCAACTGTAAATACTTTTGTGGAATTAAGGTACTTTTCTTTTTTTAATTATTTATTTGGGATAAAGACAAGTATTGGTATTATAAAATCAAAGAGTATACTCAGTTTTATAGCCCTTTGGGGATAGTTCCAAATTGGATCAGTTCACAACTCTACCAAAAATGCATTAGTCTCTCAATTTTGCCACATCCTCTCCACCTTTTTACTGGCATATTGGCCCATCTGATAGGTATGAGGGGGTACCTCAGCATTGTTTTAATTTTCATTCCTCTAATAAAGAGGAATTTAGAACATTTTTTTATATTATTGATTGCTTTGATTTCTTCATCTGAAAATTGCTTGTTTGTATCCTTTGATCATTTGTCAACTGGGGAATGACTTATAATCTTATTAATTTGACTTACTTCTCTATAGACTTGAGAAATTAAACCTTTATCACATTAATATATTATACATTTTTACTCAGTTTGTTGTTTCCCTTCTAATCTTGGTTACATTTGTTTTGTTTATACAAAAGCTTTTAAATTTAATGTAATTAAAATTACTCATTTTACATATTATAATACTCTCTATCTCTTGTTTGGTAATAAATTCTTCCCTTCTCCATTCATCTGCCAGATTACCTATTCTATGTTCCCCTAATTTACTTATGCATCACTCTTTATATCAAAAATTTATAACCATTTTGAGCTTATCTTGGTATAGGGTGTAAGATATTAGTCTATACCTCATTTCTGTCTACTGTTTTCCAATTTTCCAAGCAGTTTTCATTAAATAGTGAGTTCTTATCCAAAAAATTGACATCTTGGAGTTTATCAGGCCCCAGTTCACTAAGTTATTTAATCCTGTATATTGTGTATTAATCTAGTCCATTAATCTACCATTCTGTTTCTTAACCTATACCAGATTGTTTTGATGATTACTGCTTTATAGCACAGTTTGAGATCTGGTACTTCTAAACCACCATCCTTCACAATTTTTTTTCTTTAATTCCCTTGACATTCTTGACCTTTTCTTCTTCCAGATGACTTTTGTTATTACTTTTTCTAGTTCTATGAAATAATTATTTTATAGTTTAATTACTATGGCATTGAATAAGTCAATTAATTTAGGTAGAATTGTCATTTTAATATATTATCTCAGCCTACCCATGAAAAATTATTATTTCCAGTTGTTTAGATCTGACTTAATTTGTGTGAAAAGTGTTTTGTAATTGTGTTCATATAATTCCTGTGTTTATCTTGGCAAGTAGATTCACAGGTATTTTACATTGTGTAGACTTGCTTTAAATTTAATTTCTTTATCTTTTGCTGTTGAACTTTGTTGGCAATATGTAGAAATGCTGGTGATTTATTTGTTTTGTTTTGTTTTCATTCTGTGACTTTCCCAAAATTATTTCAACTAGTTCTTTAGTTAATTCCCTAAGTATACCATCATATCATCTGCAAAGAATGGTTCAGTTTCCTCATTACCTTCTTTAATTCCTTCAGTTTCTTTTTTCTTTTCTTTTTGTTAAAGCAAACATTTACAATACAATATTAAATGATAATGGTGATAATGGGTATCCTTGCTTCACTCCTTATCTTATTGGGAAAACTTTTAACATCTTTTGGGGGAGGTACTATTAGTTATCATTTTAAGGAATGATCCATTTATTCTTAATTTTTCTACTGTTTTTAAAAGGAATGGATGTTTTCAGTCAATTATAAGTGTAAGATTCAAGTACTGCCTACCACACACCTCACATTTCCCTCTGTGATATAAAAGCTCTTTCTCTTGTACCTTTTTTATGTAAGATAATTTCTACCATCCTTCCTCTCCTTTCAGTGTTTTCCTCTTTCTCATCACTTAATTTGTTTTTAACATCATCACAGCATAATCAGTTCACACTCATACCCTCTGTCTTGGTGAACTCCTTCCAACTGGCCTAATAACGATCAAGTTGTTAAGGATTAAAATTATGATCTTCTCACATAGGAAAATAAATAATTTCAAATTATTAAATCCCTTATGATTTCTCTTTCAAATTTGCCATTTTATACTTCTCATGAGTCTTATATTTGAAAGTTATATTTTCTATTCAGCTCTAGTCTTTTTTTCAGGAATGTTTCAAAAATATCTATTTCATTATATATCCATTCCCCACCCCCCAGAACCTGATATTGCTGGGTAAGTTATTTTTGGTTTTAATTCTACCCCTTTTCTCTTTTGGGAGATCATTTTCCAATCTCTCTGATCCTATAATAAGGAAGGAGTTAAATTTTGTATGATCCTGACTCTGACCCTATGAGATTTGACTTTTTTTCCAGTTGTTCATCATGTTTTCTCCTTTACCTGAGCACTCTAGAATTTGGCTATATTATTCGTAGGAGTTTTAATTTTGTGATCTCTTTCAAGAGGTAATTCGCAGATTTTTTCAATTTCTATTTTACCTTGGTTTTATCAGGAGAGTTTTCCTTAATTTCTTGAAATTTGTTATCTAGACCCTTTTTTAAATCATAGATTTTAATTAGCTTAATAATTCTTAAATTATCTCTTTATCTTTTTTTCCAGTGAAATATTTCACATTTTCCCATTCGTTTGACTTTGTATTTTTCCTTCTTGATATCTAATGGAGTCAATAATTTCTACTTGCATAATTCTAATTTTTAAAGAATTATTTTCTTCACTGAGATTGTGTACCACTTTTTCCATTTGGCCTATTCTACTTTTTTTTTTAAAGTTCCTTTCTTCAGTTGATTTTTGTGTCTCATTTATTATTTGGCCAATTCTGTTTTTTTAATGTTATTTTCTTCATTATTTTTTGTGCCTTTTTTGACAAGCTGTTGACTCTTCATAATTTTCCTTTATCACTCTATTTTCCCCAATTTTTCCTTTCACTTCTCTTATTTCATTTTGAAAATCCATTCTGTGTTCTTTCAGGAGTTATTGTTTGGTTTGTGTCCAATTCATTTTCTTTTGCCTTTGAAACTTTGCTTTTAGCTATCTATTTTTTCTTCTGGCAAATGATGGGGCAGGGATTTTTAAAATAGGACTGAAAATTTTGAGACACTTCATTTTAGTTATTTCTCACCTTCTACAGTCTATTTATCACTTTTGAATATTTTGTTTGGTTTTGATATCATTGTCTTCTGAGTTTCTATCTTGATCTTAGTTAGGTTATTTTGTTGTTTGTTAGCCTTTTTCTTTACTTTTGGTGTTATGTTAAAGTTAGGGTCTGCTCCCAGGGTGTCCTAAGCTTCAAGTTACTCATGCTGCTATTTTCAGAGATAGTTACATGGATCATTGAGTTTTGGGTGCTTCCAAGGTGGCATGATCTAAAGAGAGATGTTATCCCTACTCTACTGACCTAAACTCTGGTCTTTATTCAGGAAGGGACCTTGTTGGCCTATAGCTGCTAGTACTATTGCTTCTGTTGGCCCTGGAACTATGACTAGGTTCTTTGCTTTCCTATATTCACAATTGATAATCCTCCTTTCTGCCTTGGAAATGAGGTCCTTTTTCTTCTGCAAATGAATACAAAAACTCTTTCTTTACCCTGGAACTGTGACCAGGGCCCCTGCTTCTCTGTGGCTCCTCCTCTTTTCCCTTTATGACTAAGAACAGCAATTTGACAATGAAATAGGGTCCTGAACAAAGCCCTATCAAAATGTCCCCTCTAAGTTCTTTCTGATGAGCTGTGGGCTTATATTTTATAGGCTATGAGCTCCTAAAACTGTTACTGAGTTGTTGTAGTCACCTCTTATTCCCGATGCAAGTGTTGCCATGACACAACATGTGCTCCAGTCCAGGCTACCGTCAAGTATGATAAATATTTTTTGCTGACCTCCTAAGTTCTTCTGGGCTGAAAAATTCTTTCACTTAGGACTTTTGTTGACTCTATAACTCTAGAATTTGATTTTCAGCATAATTTTAGAGTTGTTTGGAGGGGACTTTGGGAGAATTCAGGAGATTTTCTGTCCCTACTCTGCTATGTTGGAAGAAATTAAAATCAAAGCTAACTGGGATAGTTTCTTGTACAAGGTGGGTCTTTAGTTGAAACTTGAAGAAAACTTTATTTTTTTAATTGAAAAATTTTATTTAATCAATTGATTTAGAATATTTTTCCATGGTTACAAGATTAATGTTCTTTCCTTCCTCTCCTTCACCACCACCACCCTCCCCCCCAATAAAAAACGAGTAATTCCACAAGGTTTTACATGTGTTATTGATCAAAACCTATTTCTATATTATTAATATTTGCATTAGGGTGATCTCTTAGAGTCTGCATTCCCAAGCATGTCCCCATCGACCCATGTGACCAAGCAGTTGTTTTTCTTCTATTGAAGGAAACTTTAAAATAGGAATTGGAGATCAAGTTTTAGAATGGGGAAAATTTTTCTGCTTTTATGTTTCATTGTAGTGCACATCCTTTAGCTATATTTCTCTAATCTAGGTGTTCTGAGCCATTGAAATACGTCACAGACCCCTTACGGACCTCTTCTCAAAAGAATGTTTTTAAATGTATGGATACAAGTGATACTGAAAAATTTTAATACAAATGACATAGTTATTTTAAGGTCACAGAACCTGGATTAACAGGTTCCTCCTACAGAGGAGAAATTCCATGATATCATTTCCCATGTCTTCTATTTTCCTACTACCCATATAGTATTTAGGTTCAGGTATTCAGATGGATGCTTTGGCATGTTGAATGAATATTTGCCATTGGAAAAAGAGAGTCATATTGTTTCCAACCAATGGATGCTTTGGATTTCACATCTACTTCATCTTCATCTTTTATTTCCTCATTTTATTATAAATACTAAGAGGACAGAAGATGAGCCTCATCTATATTCTGTATGCACGGCTACACCTAAGATAGGCCTGTATTCCTGTGGAGGCTCAAGAAATGCTTGGAATGATAATGAATTAATGAAAGATGTCATTAGGACTGGAATATTACTTCCTGACTCCTAGGCGACAGCTCCAGACACTAAACCACTTTCCCACCCACTCCCATTCTGACATCTGTGTAAGACCAGTGCTTATAAATTTCATGAATAGCTTGAGGTTCTTTTTAGATTTCTGACAGATGTTGTGGTTTAATGCAATTAAATGTTTTTATGTACCCCCAAAATATTTGTTATAATATATGCCGCCATTTTTAGAGGGTTTCTTCTAAGGTAGAATCCTCCCTGGTGATCCTCAGTTTCATTCATAAATGGATTAATAGATGGGGAGAAGGTAGGAGATGAGAAATACCTAATAAAGAGTTTCTCAAACTTGTCATTCCTAGCTTTGAATTGCCTGGCCCACCATCTACCACCCCCAGCCAACCACCTTTCCATTCATATCTATGCCTTTCCTGCATGACAGCTATTTTTTAATGATATTTTCTGTCTTGGTAACAACTCTAAGACAGAAGGGCAAGGGCTAGGCAAATGGGGTTAAGTAGTGACTTGCCCAGCGTCGCACACCTAGGAACTGTTCGAGGGTAGATTTGAACCCAGACTTTACCATCTCCAGGCCGGGCACCCTATCCATTCTGCTACCCAGTTGCACCACTAGTTACCTTAATTTTAAAATAATTGTACTTAAGTTGATGAAGAAGTAAAATCTTCACATATTAGAGGACTAAAAATGCTTCTTGAATAGATGAATTCGAAATATTTGCCAACCATTCTGTTGATTGACCCACCCAACCAATTGCCTTCTGAGCTGTCTTCTATAGATGCTCTTTCCTAGAAGGCATCATCTGAGCTCTCTCTGATGAGAAAGGATTAAGTGATGGCGCTTCTGGTCACTCCACTAGCCAACGCCATGTTCAAGGCAAGGCTCGCCTGACATCAAGCACAGTGTTCCATCTGCTTCTACCACACTGTCTTTCAAACACAGAAAGCATTTTACTCCTCCATTCATATCCAAGCGACTGCATAAATATTAGAGTTGTGGATTGGTTACGTGGGGAGAAAAGACATAAAAATGACATACTCAAATATGGGACCAAAATGTGTTCTCTTCATTCCCGAGTGAACTCCTTAATCTCAAAAGCACAATAACCCACAAAGTCTGATTCTCCAGCTGGCTCCTAACGGGAAAAAAATAGCAAACAAGGAAAAACATCGACGCCTTAAAATTGCAGCATCTATAGAAATTGACTGCTATTAAGATCTCTCTATCTAGCTACAGTGGAGCAAAGGGGAGACCGAAGAATAAAAACAGACTTCAAATCTAAGCCCATTTTCAGGCCAGAACTTTTCTTCCAGTCACTCAGTAGACTTGGAATATTCCCCCAGATCCCATTACCCCTCCGGATCATTTGCTAGAGTTTGAAGTCATCCAGTCCTTTCTTCAATGCAATAAAAAGCAACATTCCAGTGGAGGTGGTTTCTGGCTCTTGGAGCAGTTTACGGTTTTCAATTGCAAGGCTGCTTGACAGTTTTCATTTGAAAATCTTTAACTGGGAGGCATATGTCTCTTCCCTTCCGCTCTCCATCTGTACCTTTTGTTGCCGTTTTTCTTGTTTTCCCCTGACATGGAGCTCAGGCGCTTTTCTTCCCTCCCTTGTTTTTTACTCATGGACCCACTGGAGGAAGAGTTTACATTTTTAGCAGCATATTTTATCTCAGCCCCAACCCCTCTGCTCAGTTTCTCCTGCTTCGTGTATCCTATAATTGAAGGGCTAGAAGGAAGCTTAAACAACGATGGCAAGGCTAATTAAAGTCTATAATAGTCATCATCATTGACTCTTTCCTTTACGGTCTGCAAAATGCTTTCTATAGCATTATTTTGGAGGATTCTCACAACAACCTGGTGAGCGAGGTAATATTGGTATTTTTAGNTGAACTAAACCAGAAATAGGGATCAAGGTGGATTATTTCAGAAAAATTGCTAAGCTATTTTTTTCTTTTTTAATGACCCCCTCCCCCAGTTAAAACCCTATGCTCAAACAAAAGTCCATCTTTTAAATGCCAGTTTGGGTAGTTTATGATGAAGTCAGAGAACTAGAGTCTGAAAATCTAGGTAATTTGTGTGAAAGCCAAACCCTCCTTTTTTTACTGGCTGCTAAGTCAGTGAACAGAGTGCTAGACATAGAGTTGGGAAGAATTGAATTTAAATTTGACCTCAGATACTTAGTAGCTGTGTGATCCTAGGTAAGTCATTTAAACTTTACTGGCATCAATTTTCTCAATATAAAATGGAGATAATAACAGCACTTAACTCATAGTGTTGTTGTGATAATCAAATGAGAGGACATTTATCAAGTGCTTAGAACAATGCCTAGCATGTAGTAGGTATCACATAAAATGCTTCCTTCCTTCCTTCCTTCCTTCCTTTTTCTTCCTTCCTTCCTTCCTTCCTTCCTTCCTTCCTTCCTTCCTTAATTTCTTCTTTTTTCTTCCTACCTCCCTCCCTTCCTTTTTTCTCCCTCCCTCTTTTTTTCTCCCTCCTTCTTTCTTCAAATGCTAAAATCAATTTCCCACCTCCATTTCTGTCTCTGTTTCCTTCTTTCCCCCTACCTACTCCCCACCTTCCTGCATTGCCTGCTTGAATACATTCCATAAAATCCCTAATTTTTGTAAAAGCTTAGCTGAAGCTAGAGCTGGAAGAGACTTAAGAAATCAACTCTCCCAATACCCTCTTTTCACAAACACGGTCAATGCTGAAGCATAGGAAATGAGTGGAATTGTTCTAGGTCACATAGATAGTAAGTTGCAGAAGCTGCACTAGAATCCAGGTTTCTGAATTACAATTCAATTGACCATCTCACTGCACCAAAAATGCCTCTCCCTGTGCTATTTTCCCTGTGTCTGGGTAATTTCCTGGCTCATGAGCTGTTGTTAAATGATGTACTAGGCATAGAATTTAGAGTGGAAAATGAGTGTTGAATGAAGTTGAGATGATTCTAGACCTTTGTCATCCCACTCTGGTCCCTCAATTATTTACAGGAACATGTCTTTTCATTTTAATTTAAACTCTGCTCATTGTTTGCTGTGGGAAGGAAAAAGAAAAACAATCAAGAAGCATAATAAGATGCAAGACACCCTTTTAGGTGGCATAGTGAACAGAGTAAACAGAGCACTGGACTTGGAGTTCAAATGAGACCTGAGTTCAAATCCATTCTCAGTAGTGACCTTGAAAAAGCCATAGTAGTCTCAGTTTCTTCATCTGTATAATTTGGATGATAATAGCTCTTAGTTCATAGAGTTGTGAACTCTGAACTCAAAGTGCTATATGGTTCCAGTAAGACAACATATAAAAATGTTTAGAAAAGGCCTGAAAGTGCTTGTCATATTTATTATTAAACAATAGAGATATACAGATAAAAACAAAAATGGTACCAGTCTTCAGGAAACATATATTCTAATTGAAGCTAATTAAATTGATTTACTTAGCTAATTAAATCAATTATTCATACAATTATAACAAAAACATATAATATACAATATATAACATATATCATAATATACAAATATATTTATGAAGTAAATACAAAGGGATTCAGAGGAAACGATTCTTTCATTTCTAAAGAAAAAACCTCCTTTGTATGTAGGGAAGATGGTAAATTTAGTGGAAATAGTTGATCATTTCATGAATAACTAATTCATTTAACTTAAATATTGTGAAGTATTGTGAGGCTAAGTTGTTTTTTTTTTTAAACTAGTTATCTGAACAAATTTCACTGCTTTCTCCCTCTCCCCTCCCCAAACCACCATTGATTGAACCAACTCTATTAACTTGTTTGCTTGCAGCTTTGAAAAAAAGGTTGGCATTAGGGAGGCAGTGGAATGTATTGGCTAAATGAGTTCTGAGGATTATCTATGGATTTCAATGCTATCCTTGCCTTCCATCCTACAGATAATTAACAATTGGACCCAGCTCCCAACCTCCGTACATAATAGGGCTATAGTGCGGGCAGATGAGATAGGTGTCTGCAATTTGCTTAGGGCACCTCGAAAGAAAAGCCTTTCTTGGGGGCTCCTTGTCTCTGCGAGACCCTTGAGCCTTTGTTCCCTATTTTGTTGAACTTGTATAAAATGAAGAAGGGGGCCCTGCTCTCATTGGTGTCTTCTTATTGTTTTTGATGCTTATAATATAATGAAGGTCTTCTGTAGAGAGGGACCAGGGCCCTGGCCTCTCTGGTTCTCTGATGAGAATCTTGGGAGATCCACGGCTACCATTCAGGAGGCAGTTGATCAAGGAAGAAGCAGGGATGACCTTGGAGTCACAGGCTGGCGACCAAAAACTCTGACATCCCCAAGGGAAGAAGAAGTAGTATTCCATGTAAGGGGAAACACACACACACACACACACACACACACACACACACACACACACACACACACACACACGCACGTCCAGCACTACACATCAGAGGCAGATGATTCCTAGGAGGGCACACCAGGGATGGAACCCAGAATGGAAAATCTGACTGTCCAGATCTGGGATAGCTGTTTCTGGTTCCTTGAAGTGGAGATGATTAAAGTCCTCTGCCATCCCACTCTGCCCCTCCTAAGATGTTCCCAGCAATATATCTTTTCATTTTAATTTAAACAGCTGCATCTCTTATTGTTTTTTTCCTTTTAATTTGAAAGATCTTTTATGTGCACCCATTCCCGTATGTGTGGGTAGATATAATTAACTACAACAGTGAGAAAAAAAAACTCGAGGTGCAACAAAAGTTTCAATCATTCAAAGGACCATGTAAAGTATTTACATAATTTAATTACATAAACTAATTAAATGTCAGGTCATTTGTAATACAGAAATCACACGCTGACCATAGGTCATCAGAAATAGCAATTAGTTATGCCTGAATAATCCTGTTAGGATCATATTAAGAAGAAGAAAAAAAGAGACATCGAGGCAGGTCATTTCTTTGTTCCTAATTACTTTTTTTTATAGTTTGGAATAGATTTATTGGCCCCATTAAAAACCTCACATTGTGTATGTGTGCGTTTTTAAAAATTTGGTTTGTTATACGCCAAGACACAATTTTCAAATGAATCTATTTGATGTTTCTAAGAGAGTGGGTTATGGAATTAATGAGAGGCATAATTAATTAGCATATTTTAACCCTGCGGTGGCTGTGTTTGCCTTTGATCTGGCAACTGTTTAATGTTGCCAGGAAATTTAGCTTGAGAAATGTTGTCAAAGTTTTGGCAGCAAAGGGAGAGTGGAACCCTGCTCGACAAAGAGCCTTGTTCAGAATGCCCTTCAGTTCCTCCAATCTTGCCTTTGCTAATGAATCTCCATCCAAATGTCTGCTTTGGAATACCTGGCGAGAGGAGGCTTAAAACTGGGAAAGGATCTGAAAAAAACCCCCTTACCATTTGTTTAATTTTTTTAAATCAGTATTCTTTTTGTTCCATCTTCATTTCTACTAGGTTTGGACTGATTAAATGGAAGTGGATAAGCACAGTCTTTGTTTTTTTTTGTTTTTTTTTTTTTTCAGATGAAACTTACATGAAGTATTTGAATTCATCTGAATTCAGAAAATTCTCCTTTTTCTTCTTCTACTTCTCTTCTTTAAAAAAATGCGTAAAGAAAAACAGCCAAAATTAATTAAAATTCTTCAACAGACAGCTGCCTTAAATAAGTCAGTTGAGCTCTTCTGCAGTTGTATCCTATTATAAAGTTGGTAGCAGAGGACAAAGATACTTTGATGAAAACTAGATTCC
Source organism: Gracilinanus agilis (assembly GCF_016433145.1). Classification (NCBI taxonomy): domain Eukaryota; kingdom Metazoa; phylum Chordata; class Mammalia; order Didelphimorphia; family Didelphidae; genus Gracilinanus; species Gracilinanus agilis. The sequence continues at coordinate 25,777,361 of NC_058134.1, read as the reverse complement.
GTTGATGTGGGTACTCCTCCAGATGCTGATGCCGACATGCCTGGTCCTCCTGTGCAGTTCTCATACACATATTCCCATAAAAATCCCCACAATGCTTCAGGAATTCTTCTGGTTCTTCTGGTATTTGGGGGGCACCAATGAAACAACTTGGCCACACATTTTCAGTCTCTGATGATCAGTATAATTGACCCCTCTCTTTTCCAATCTTAAAAAGTCTTTGTGAATGTCTTTTACACCATCTCTTATTTTCCTTATTATTAACTTGAGATTCATTAGCAAAAATGAGGATTTTATTACAAAGATCAACAAAAAATATAATTGGATTCGAAACTGGGAGCTTCCTTGATGCTTGGTTGGTGTTTTAAGAGTATATATTTTGTTTAACAAGGTAGGAATAATGTTTCTCTCTATATTTTTATCCCTTGAACATTTTTCATTTCTTCTTTGTATTCTTTTTTATGTTATGGCTCTATTCCTTATTCAGTGTTCCTGGATTGCTCTAGCCTGATTTTCCCTACGATTCTTATTTTCATAATCCCTTTTGATTATTGGTCTTCTTGATTCTATTGGAATCATGGCATTCCATTACTTGTAGCCAAATGACACAACTAGGAGAATATTCATGATTGAGAAATGAACTTTCAAAGAAGGAAACAATTCAGGAGGATGCCTTCCCCGCACCCCTCTCCCCCATCCTATTTGATCATCTTTTTCTATTCAACTTTGGGCATAGCTCACTTTCTTTCTATAGCCCCTGCTCAAGATATGCAAATCAAGAATATGTTGACACCCATTTTCAGCTTTAAATGGAAGAAGAAGCAAGAGAGATATAATGGATGTCATTGTAGGAATAGGGACAGAATTGGATCCATTTAGTAAGGAAGTTGCAAAAGAAATTTTTACCATTTTTTAGACTAGTAATTTAGAGAAAGAGGATAAATATCCATGAAAAGTAGCTTTCTAGGACTTATCATGAATGAATATGGAAAGAAAAACATAAATGTAAAGTAAGCTTAATTCTCCAGCTATCCTGCCATAGATTGTAAGACCATATGGAATTTTAAGATTGGCAAAGTACTTTACAAATATTATCTCATTTGATCATCATGATAAAATAAAATGTTCCCATCTCACAGTTGAATAAATTGAGGTGAAGGGAAAGTTATCTTTTTACACATGGTATTGTAATCTCTTACAGAGCTGTATAAGCAAAAATAATAAATGCTCATTTTTATACTGATAGATTATGTACTGGGAGAACATTGACAGCTTGGGTTCAAGGACACTTACCCTGACATGGATTAGCTCTGTAAAACCTGGGCAAGTCACTTCTCAAATCAGCGACTCAAATAACTCAATAAATTTCTAAATAACAAAGAAATTGTCCATCTCAGGCAGGGAAGTAAATTTCCATTAAATCACTGGTCTGGATTAAAAAAAAACATGCAATTTTGCATATTATTGATTTAACTTCAAAATCTATAGACCTTGCTCTGTCATTTTGCTTAATATGTTCACAGACATTTCCCTTCTCCTCTTGATTTTTTTTATTATGAGCACTTAATAAAGTGCTTCCCACATCGTAAGTGCATAGAATATAGATGTTTGATTGATTAATATCTCATAATCTTACCAATCTCTATGATTTAATGATCATGTTGTCCTAGATGGGACATAAAGGAGAAAGGGAACTTCTTCAAGTAGAGGACCAAAGACAAGCTGTGTGTATGTGCATGTCTGAATAATCTGGATAGTGTGCCCTATTGAGCCTTTTCTAAAACAAATCCTGTCCTCTAGACCCACATGTGCTCCTCTCTCATTTCTCACTCTCATATCCCTCCTTTCTTTACTGAGACAATTGGAGTAAATTGAGCCCCTTTCCCCTCTTCTATATTCCAAGTTTTTATTAAATGATCTCTAAAGTCCCTTTTGGTTCTAAAAATCTCAAAAATGTGGAAATGCATAAAGTCTAGTAAAAATTAAAAAAAAATAGACCAGAAAATAAATTTAAGAAGTACCTCATCAGGGAAATTAAAACAAAAATTAAGTAATCTACTTTTTAAAGTAACCAAATGGGATAGTTTTTAGAACTCTGGACCTTGGAAAGAATGGATTTTAAATTTATATTTATGTAATCAAATATTTACTAGATAGGTGACCCTGGGCAAGTCCCTTAATTTGTGTCTGTCTCAGTTTACCCATCTATAAAATAGGAACAATAGCAGTACCTACCTTGCAGTATTGCTGTGATGATCAAATGAGATAATATTTGTGAAGCACTTGAAAAAACTCTATGTAAGTGCTAGTTGTTCTTATTGTTATTATATCTGTTTATGTACTTATAGTATTCTCCTTCCTCTAGTCCAATGTAAGATCTTTGAGGGGAGACTATCATTTTATCTTGATAGTCCCAGTATCTATCTTGGTGACATGAAAATAGAAAACCTTTAAAGGATGTTTGTTGATTTGAAATACACAGATCATTTTGGATCTGTAATGATGAAAAAGGAGTTTTGGGGTTCAATATATTAAAAGTGGTCACCAGGGGAAATCTCCCCAATTTAGGAATAACCTCAAGTCAAAATTGACTTTATGGAAGTTTATTTACTATTGAGAAGAGAGAGAAAATAAGGAAATAAGAATCTAACACAGTAGGTAAATTACTAAGATCCTCTAATTAATCCAGGTAGATCTAATTAACCCTCAGTCAAGAACCAGAGGGCCAGAGACTTTTAAAAGAAGTTCCTTAAGAGAAGTTCAGGAAGATTCAGTCAGTCTTTAAACTCACCAAGATTTTAGTGTTCCAGCCAGCGCTCCTCCATGGACCAGAAGAGCTCCTTCATCAGTCACCCTCTTCACCAGAAGCCCTTCTCCAGTGGACCTTCTCCTTTTAAAGGGGTCACTTATGCATCACTTCTTGTGCCTCCCTCCTTCTTTGCATGTCCAATCACAATAGAAGCTTCTTGTAGGACTGCCTAGGGGGCAGTCAGTTGACTCTGATTTGTCACCCACTTGGGTTACAAATTGGAGATGCTCTCACCTTTGGTGATCAAATCTAAAGATGGGCAGTGTAGATTTAATCTAATTATCACAGATCTAGTAAGAAAATTTAAATACTTCCTTGGGACTCTATGACTTTTATTCCAGAAAAGAAAATCAAGTACAAAATTTTAGACATATTGGCCAAAGTATGAGAGGCAGCACTGAACTGAAGGTAAGGAATTTCTTTGGTCTCCTTTTGCAACCCCAGCACTTAGCACAATTCCTGGGACATAGTAGGTGTTAAATAAACGTTCATTGACAGAGAAGTTGATAAAGAGCCTACCAATAAGGAAGATTTGCATTCTGAGTACTTGCTCTGTAAACCTGGACAAGTCCTTCAAACTCTGTGTCCCAGGCAACTTCTAAGACTACAAATTTCAAATATGCAAACCTACATTAAAAGAATGTTCCCTTTAAGAATGGAATCACAAGTCTGGGCCAATTCTGGAATGCATCATTTTTCACTATACACCAGTAATCTAGTGGATTTTTTATGTGAGGGTGAGCCAAAGAAAGGGGCTGTAGAAATTACTAGCCAGGAATAATCCAATCCATACAAGGGAGGCAAGATGGTGAATTCGTAAAATCCTATCATTGAGAGCTGGAAGGGAATCTAAATATCACTGGACATGGAAAACCTAGGAAATCAGCATGATATCTGTACAAGGAAATCAAGTCTGACTAATTCTCAAGAATTCTTTGGGAAAGTAAATAAGGATGTGATGGGGGAGGATCATTTGATGTAATTAACTTGCTTTCAGAAAGTCTATAATAGGGTTCTACACCATAAAAATAAAATAATTGTTTCATCAGGAGTTAGAAAACTAGTTTAGAAACAGGAGGCAGTTAGGGAACAGCAACAATAATAAAAACAAATAACTGTACCAAGTACTGAGTTTGCAAAAGCAAAAGTGTTTGTCCCATTGGAATTTTATTCCCTGCCCTCAGGGAGTGCCCATTATACTGGCTGAATACACTAGTCTAAGAAAATACAAAGTCATTTGCAGTGAGGAAGAGACTGAGGATCTAGGAGGTAATTCCAGGAGTTCATGACTTCTGAACTGCTTTTTAGGGGAAGATAAGCTTTTATTTAATTATTCAACTGAATTAAATGAAAAACAACATTAATAACCAGAAAATGAAGAAGGGAAGTGATAGCTCTCATTTACCTTTCCACCCTTGCTTCATAGAACTCTTTTTTAGGATCTTGCCTGGACATTCTCAATCTCTGAAGCAATTGTTCAGTCTCACCTGCACCCATCCACAGGAGTCATTCCTGATATCTGGAATTTATTCCCTTCTTATCTCTGTCTCTCAGCAATTTTACTTTCTTTTTAGTTGTATTGCATGATGCCACCCCCTTTCCTCCCGTCTTCCCTAGTTGTTACTGCTGTCTCCGTTCTCAGTTTTTCTTTCAATAATCTGTGTAAATGTTGTATTTTGCTTTTGGAATGTAAGCTTCTTGATGGAAGTTATTGTTTATCTTTTTAGACCCATTAACCAGTTTGATGCCTTTGCCATAGTAGGTAGGCACTTTGTGTATGCAGATGAATTTAATTATTAATATTGTAAACTCTTACACTTGAGTTAAAAAAATGAGTTTCATGAGTCTAAAAAGGACAATGAAGAGAGACTGAAAAAAGTCTAGAGGTTTTAATGGGCCAGTATCACTCAACAGCCTGATAAAGCAGATGGGAACGTAAACATAGAATGAGAGGCATTGTGTCCAGTACTAGGAAAAGGAACAGTCTCCAGGTACTCCACTTTGGACAGGGCACACCCACATTATTATTTTCAGTTCTGGGTATCACATTTTTAGAATGGAATTCATAATCTAGAGAGGACTCAAAGGAGGACAACCATGGGGAGCAGAGACCTCAAGATCATGCCATCTGGACACGGGTTGAAGAAACTGAGGATGTTTAACCCTGATAAGAAAAAACTAAAGGAGGGTGTCTGAACTGGATTCAGGTATTTAAAGGATTTTCATGTGGAGAAGAGCTGAGCCTTGTAGGCACAAAAAGAAGAATAAGGAACAAGTAAAAGTTTTGAGAAGAGCATAATATAAGCTTGACATGAGGGGAAATTTGTTATCAATGAGGAATTGGCTTGTCTGTGGACTCTAGAGCCCAGATTCATAGCATTAAGAAGGATAAAAGCAGGAAGAATCCAGGTTTGATATATTAGACTAGATTTAAGGGTTGACTGTGAAGCCTAAAAGAAGCTAATTTAGCCTCTGCCTCCTTCTTCCCTCCTCACTCCTCCTTTAGCAGTTGCCACTTTATAGAGAAAATATTGAGCTTGTGTGCCATGAAATGGTCACAGTTGAAATTTTAAGAAAATTCAAAGAAAGGTTTCACTATTCACAAAATTTTCCATATGGTTCATATTCTACTCTCCACTTGCCCTTCCAGAAATTTGAGCCACTCAGTCTTCTAGTCTTCTAAATGTGATAGATAAGCTTTTTTTTGTTTTATTTTACCTGAAACAAGGCATGTACACCTTACCAATTCTTTTCCAACCAAGGCCTATGGATTTATTTTTGTTTAGTTGTTTTACTGGTCTTCAACTCTTTGTGACCTCATTTGGAGTTTTCTTGACAAAGATAGTAAATTAGTTTGCCATTTCATTCTCCAGGTCATTTGAAAGATGAGGAAACTGAAGCAAATGGGGTTAAATGACTTGCCCAGGGTCACACAGCTAATAAGTATCTGAAACCAGATTTGAATTCATGACTTTCACACTCTAGAACAGTCTTCTGCCCACTATGACATCTAGCTGCCAATACCTATGGTTAATCTTCCCCATTTACAAAGGAAGTGCCTTGAAGGAAGGAACTGTCTTGCTTGTTTATATTTTCTTTTACCTGAAATAGACTTTGGCACAAAGTAAGAATGTATTAAATAGTCTATCTGCCTATCTGCCTATATATCCATCTATCCATTTATCTATCTATCTATCTATCTATCTATCTATCTATCTATCTATCTATCTATCATCTATCTACCTGTCTATCTGTCTGTCTGTCTGTATGTATGTCTATCAAATAAGATGCTATTTGAAAAGGGTGTAACACAGAGCCTAGTTCACATCAAGTGCCTTATATATGAATTTTCTGTTTCTATTTTTTATCTTCTAGCTATTCAGCTATCAAAATATCTATTTATCTATCTGTCTGTCTATCTGTCTGTCTGTCTGTCTGTCTAATGAGATAAAATTTGTAATGGGCTTTGCTCTAGTGCCTGGCTCATAGCAAGTGCTATATAAATAATCTTTTTTTCCCCCTCTTCCTTCCCTTCTGTTCATTCAAGGATCTTTCCATCTATCCATTTATCCATCTCTTTTAATAGAATGAACTTCCCAAAACAACACTGATGAATCGACTTTTTGAGGCTCACATAAGAACCAAGAGAAGAAAGAGTTTGAAAAAATTGAATTGCGATGGTCTGGGTACTACATTAGGTACAATGATGAAAACCCTGAGTTTGGCGTCTAATTAACTGTGTTCAAAACCCCTCTCCATTCCCGTTACTTACTATTTGTGTGACTTTGGGCAAGTTACTTGACTTCTCTTGACCTCAGTTCCTTCATCTGTAAAAGGAATGGGCTAGATCAAATCTGGGATTTTAAACACTGAGGTCTAAAGAAATTTATTTGAATGAGTGTATTTCAATGTCATTTGTTTCCTTTGCAATCTTATGTACTTTCTTTTCTGTATTTTATAATGTTCCTCTGAGAAGCAGACTATGGACATTTCTGGGCAAATGGTTCCAAGACATAGGCAAGGTTAAAAACTTCTAGATAAAGGGTACCCACGATCTCTTTTAGCTATCAACCTATAATTCTAAGAATTGCTGGGCAGATCCAGTTTTGGAAATTCTTAGTTCAATAAGAGCTGAATTTATGGCTATGCTTTTATCATTTTGAGGAAAACTCATTAAAAAAACATCATGTCTCTTGACTAAATTATCTCAGTCCTTTTCCTAAGACAAAAGGGGAAAAAAGAACAGAAATAGGAGAATGAAGCAGTAGAGAGAGCTTTACAAACAAGCAGTGATGGCAGGAAGCTTCAAGTCAGGTTAAGCATTGGGTAAAATTCAATTATTGTCTTGGGGGCAGTGGCCTTTTTGATCTTCCAAAAAATGTTTATTCAAGATTGTTTTGGGGCTATGTAAAAAGAAATAATTCCTCCCTCAGCAAATTAATACTCCACAGACTGCTCAGTTGTGAAAGGTTGTTTTTAACTAAATAAAGAACAAATACTGGTAGATTTGCTCCGTATGAGAAAATGTCCTTTATGCTCATTGATTTTATTGGTTGGACTATAATATTATCTGAGAATAGGGAGACATTAAGTAAAAATGGTAGTTAAGGATGCCTTTGATAATTAGAAAATCTTTGAAAATGTGCTATGAACATATTCAGTGGAAAGGTAGTCTGGGGACTAAATTTAGGAAAGTCCACTTTTGCCTTATATGTACCACCTACCTCCTCTCCCCTAAACTTGGTTCCCTGTGTGCCTTCCCTCCTCTCTTTCTCTCATATGTAATTATGTGTCATATATTATATGTTTAATTATAATATGGAACATGCAATATAATATATAATAAAATATATAAAGCACAACGATATGCATGATATCACATTACTATAGCATATGTGATCATATATATTGATGACATTATACTATATCATATATGATTTATACATTCTATATTCATATAATACAGAAAATACTATATATTTATCCTCTATAATCATATATAACATATTACTTGTATAATATGTTAATATCTCTGTATAATAGCATATATGATATAATAATGCATATTACAATACTATACTATGGACTAATATAAGAGATAATCATTAGGTATTTTTTATATACTAGGCACTGTGCCAGTTAAACAAGGAAGGCAGTCCCTGCCCTCAAAGACATTGCTGTCTAATGGGGAAAGTCAACACATGATGGCAAGCTGGAAAGAACTGGGGCATGTACCTGAATGCAGGGTTTAGAAATGCTGATTGGACCATGATGCATAGACCTGATTTTAGGCAAGATAGAACTCATCTATTATACCCCAGCCTTTGGGATGCTGTAACATAATGAATAGAGCACTGTTCTTGGAGCCAAGAAGATCTACTTTTGAATCCCTAATAGCAATAAGATTCTGGATAAGTCACTTATGACATCTAAACCTCAGTGTCCTTCTCTGTAAAAGTGGATTAGTAATGAATGATTCTAGATAATCATTTACCTCAGTCGCCTAGCCCTCATTCTTCTGCAGTAGAACTGTTATTTGATATATATTCTAAGACAAAATGTAAGGGATTTTAATGGGTTAACAATGCTTATTTTCTTTCTTTTTTTAAACTCTTACCTTCCATCTTGGAATCAATATTGATCAATACTAAGTATTGATTCCAAGGCAGAAGAGTGGTAAGGTAGCTAGGCAATGGGGGTTATGTGACTTGCCCAGGGTCAGATGGCTAGGAAGGGTCTGAGGCCAGATTTGAACCCAGGTCCTCCTGTCTCTGGGTCTGACTCTTAATTAATGGAGCCACCCAGCTGCCCCCAATGCTTTTTTTTTAAAAAAAGTTGTGAGGATAAAATAAGTTTATAATGCTTTGCAAACCTTTCCTTCCTACTTGACTACACTCCAGACTTTCACAATGTTCTTTAGAATCTCATCATCCTATAAGATGACATCAACTCTGAAACAAACACTTCCTCAGCACCTTTGATGCACTTGGATGCCCTCTGATTGGAGAGAGTAGAGGGTGGACAGTGGAGAGCTCCTTCCAGATCTATGTTTAAAGAGGGTACCCAGGGCAGTCATCTTATCATGCCTCACCAGGTTTCTATTTCTCACAGGGCTTTGTCATGTCCTGTCCAACCTTTCTCATCCTCAACACCCCCTTTTCAGCTTCTATTTATGTGTTGTCTCCCCAATAGAATGTGACATCCTTGAAAATAAGGACTGTCTTTTTCCTCTTTTGTATCCTGAGAATTTAGCATAGTGCCTTTCTGAAATATTCTACTAGACCTCAGCCAAGCAGTCAGAATACCAACTATCAATCTGGGAAAATGAGAGATTCCAAGAACCAGAGCCCCTTCCCCTATTGTGGGTCCTTGGTTTGAACTCAATGTTTTCTGCTCCTCATGCACCAATTTGTAGCTAATCTTACTAGCCTGTATCTCACTTGTCTCACTGGTATAATGAGAGGGTTTGAACTAAATGGTCACTGAAATGTCTCCCAGCTCTAAAAGTCTATGATGCTAATGGAGCCAGTGGTTTCCAAACTCTGGCTGTGTAACCTTAATCATTGCTGCAAAGCATCTGCCCGAGTTCTCCAGTAGCACAGGTAGTTCAGGTAAATGTGTTCAATTTATGTTTCTTTCATCTTCTCCATCAATATGATGAGTGTTTTTACAATGGAGATTTAGACTCACAAATGTAGTCTCTTAAAATCACTGACCAGGAACAGTAGCTCTCCTTTTTCTTTTTCAGTGTGGGGTCTGTTTTAGGGGCATGAAAGTGAGGAATACTGACTCCCACATTTTTTTACCTTTCAAATAAAAATGCCTCATTGGGTTAGTATCATTATACCTGTCCTATTAGATACAATAGAGACAGGCATGGTATAGGAGATGGAGGGAAGAGGTGAGAAAGAGCATGACCTAAATATCCCATGAGATCTCCATCAGTGAGGCTTTTGATGCCTTCACTCCACTGACCTGTAAATTCAGTCCATTCTAATTCAATTTAATCTAAGAAACCTCTGTCAAGCATGTATTTTGTGCCAGGCAATAAGTTAAGTACTGGAAGTAAAAAAACAAAAATGAAATTTTTCCGGCCCTCAAGAAGATTACAATCTACTGATCCATACTCTTAAATGGTAGATAGGGTAGCAGCATTATACAGTGGAAAGAATATTAGATCTGGAATCAGACAACTTGGACTAAAATCTTGCCTCTAATTCTTAATACTGATGTGACTTTGAGGAGGTTACTTAATGTCCATTGGTGTTAGCTTGCTTATTTTCAAAATGAAGAATTAATCTTGAGATCTTGAAACTGTTGTCTGTCTACATCAGTGATTCCCAAAGTGGGCACCACCGCCCCCTGGTGGGTGCTGCAGTGATCCAGGAAAGTGGTGATGGCCACAGGTGCATTTATCTTTCCTATTAATTGCTATTAAAATTTAAAAAATTAATTTCCAGGCAGCTAAGTAATATTTTTTTCTGGAAAGGGGGCAGTAAGCCAAAAAAGTTTGGGAACCACTGCTCTACATCTAGGATTCTATCTAGCAGTAAAATAGCATCTCACCATCAACAATGGAATCCCTGGTCTTGAGCAGGCAAGGTAGCCCCAAATCAGGATATCCTCCTCTTCTCACCTTTGACTCTTTCTATCCACATAAACAAGGGTGAGTCATTTGGCTTTTCAGGACCTCATCTGGCTCACCTGCAAAATGAGGGTAAGAAAGCCTACCTCTAACACAGGTTTATTAGAACCAAATGAGATACTTTATATAAGGCTCTAAATGTCAGCTATAAATAATGGGCCAGCCTACTAGATGGCGAGAATCAGAGATGTAGAACTCCAAGAAAGGGCAAAGCTTATTTAGCCCAATCCCTTCAATATACAGCCAGCTGGGGTTTTTATGTATGGCTTAGTGGCCCCATTTTGGCTGGAATTTGGCACCATTGTACTAGGCTATTGTTGGAGAACAAACAGGGACTATAATTTAAGAACCTTTTCTAGAGCCTAGCATGCTAGAAATGGAATCAGGGTTTCTAGCTTCCTTTGTCAACCCTGCCACCAACGTGGAGCCGCAGTCATCCAATCCAATACTTAACTCATTTGAATCTAGGTCAGTTCAACCAGCATTTATAAAGCATCTGGTAGGTACCAGGCACTGCACCAAGGATATGGCGTGCATGCAAATAGGCATGGATATATCAATATAAATCTATGTAAATCTACATTTCTTCATATATGAACACACAAGTACACTAACATGTGCATATGCATGTGTGTATGTGCCTGAAATAGACTTTTCCCTCATTTAACTTATATTCTACTAGAATTCCAAGCAAGTGGATAAATGCAAAATATAGATCAAGAGTTGTGTGGCACTAGCAAAGTAGAGGACTGTCTGGTCTCTAATGAAGTTTTATACTCCTCATTTTGCAAAAGGGCCCATCACACTGACTCCTGGCATCCTCAAACTGTTATAAACATTTGTGTTTCCATTGAGCTTCAAGATCCATAAAGGAGAATATGGAAAATCAAAATCTTGGCAAGTAGTAAAGATAAAATATCTGAAAACATTCACTTGCTTCTGAAGGAATCAGTTCTGAAGGTCACTTCATCAGCACCAAATGTTCCAAGCCCAAGTGAAATAAATGTCCCCTGGTTGAGTGCAGGTGATGTGGAGGCAGGCTGTCTGGTTCCCTGCCCTTTTCCCCATTTTACAGTCCAGGAGCTCAACCTCACCCTTCATGGACAGTCTTGGATTTATTTCATGGTAGTTGGTGGAAGACTCAAGGCTCATAAACCAGTGAGGAATCTGCCCTTATTCAAAGTAATTTTGTCGTCCAATGGGACAACTACCCAAGGTCTAGTCATTCACTGTAACATGTAATTGAAAGGAAACTTGAATCCCATTCCCAATTTGTTTTGAATGTTATGGGCTTCGAGTATGACGGGAATGAAATCAAGCTGTGTTTTTATTCATAGACTCAGAATTAGAAGGGTATTTTGTGATGAGTTAATCAAATCCCTTCATTACACAGATATGAAAACTGAGGCACAAAGAAGGTAAACAACTGACCAAAAGTCACCTAACTATTAAATTCTGGGGCCAGGATTCAAATTCACTCTCCCTGACTCTCAATCCCTAGCTCTGTTGACATGAGAGAAAAGTTACTACATCGATAGCTACCTAAAACAATAAAATGATAACAATTCTGAAGGAATTATGATGATAAATGCTTTCTGTCTTCAGAGAGAACTGATGAACTCTGAGCATAGGCTGAATTCTGTTTTCCTTCATCATATTTTTTTTGTTTTTTTTTGCAGCATGACTACATTTTGTATGACTTTGCATGTATAAACTTAGGGAATCATATTCCTTGCTTTCTCATTAAGTGGGGGAAGGGAGAGAATGTGGTACTAAATATTTTAAATGTATGTTAAAAATGAAATAGAATTATTTTAAAATAAAACCATAAAATGCAGTCCTTTTGGAGGTAGTGAATCTCCTGGTCTACTCAGTGTTTGTTTCAGTCTTGTAGTATAGTATTGAACTCTGTGTGTTGAATTCAGAGTCAGGAAGCCTTACCTTCAAATAATATCTGAGATATTTAATATCTATGTGATCCTGAGTTGGCTATGTCTTCTCTCTAAGCCTTAGTTTCCTCATTTGTTAAATGAAAGATAAGACAATGGATTTTGAAGTTCTTTCCAACTCTAAATCTTTGATCTTGTGATTCTAAGACTCTCTAACTGGAAGAGTCTCAAGCACAGGTTAAGGGAACACTTGTCAGAATGTTGAAAATGGGAACCATTCACTCCTTATCCCATCTAACCTCTTCTCCCAAATGGGATGGATCCATTTTGAAATGGCCATGAAAAAAATGAGAAAATTAAATCTGTATTTAGAAAAAAAAATCATTCATGGGCTCTCCTAAGTGGCTTTCTCCATATAATTCAAATTCAGAATTATGTTTGTATAGTGATTCTATTAGTTTCTTACTGATCATTTAGGGTCCTAAACACACTTTCTGAGGTTCATTAAAGGAAAAAGAAATGGAAGCCAGTATCAAAATGAATACAAATACATTAAGCGCAGAGTAGAGATAATGCAATGGAAGTCCTAGACAGAAGTCTAGACAGAAGTGGCTCTTTTGCATGGATCTATCTTGCTTACTCATTTCAAACCATCCTATAAAGTGTACTGTGAGCCTTTCTTCTTTTATGGATTTTGCTTAACAAATAGGGGGAAAGGAAAGATGAGGCTTTCAATATTAGTGTATTCTTGTTGTTTTAGCCCCTTCAGGGTTTGTGGGATGGGAGAAGAGAAATCTTTTCTTCAGTCAGCACCTACATTATGTTTTATGCCACCCCCTTTTGTATGAATGAGTTATAGAGAAATTAGTTTAAATTGTGTAAATTACAAAACTGATAAAAATGTCCTCTAAGTCTCTAAACTTGATAGCATGGGAAACTTTCTAGAGTTGAAGTCAGATTCTCCAGAATTAGTTGGGTTCAGACAGTATTTCATGCCCACATTGATAGCTTGAATTGAGTGAAAGGACCTATACCATGTGGGTTATGTCACATCGAGGTGAGTGAGTATTCCCAACAGGTCAACCTGTATCTCTCTTCCCTTCCCATCTACTCCATACTCCACTTTCAGATTGCCCAGGCTAATCACTATTTCATCTACTCAAAGGCTTCCCATTGGATCCCCATTGTTAACAATGGAGTCCAAGGTGATTCACGATCTCATTCGGTGTATTTATCTAATATGTTCCCATGTGGAAACCCATAGTTCCAGCTGATATGAAGAGCTCATTTCTTCTAGACGAGTTATTGGCATTTCTGCCTCCGTGCATTTTAATTAATAAACAGTTATATATATATATATATGGCAATGCTAAGGATTAGAGGCAGCTAGGTAGTGCAGTGGATAAAGTGCTGAACTTGGAGTCAGGAAGATTCATCTTCCCAAGTTAAAATCTGGTTTCAGACAATTACTAGCTCTGTGACCCTGGCAAAGTCACTGAAGTTGTTTGTCTCACTTTCCTTAGCTGTAAAATAAATTGGAGAAGGACATAGCAAACCACTCTACTATAATTAGAAAAAAAACCCAAATGAAGACAGGAAGAGTCAGATATGATTTAAGGATGCAGCCATGAACTCTAAACATCCATTTAAAGATGGAGATGTCCTCAGCTTTCTTCTTGTGTCTCATCTCATTGTCCTACTTTAGGACTTCTCTGACTTTTCCACCATGGCCTCTAGCTGAGTTCTTCCTCTCACAATTTAATCCTTTTGTATGTTTTTTTTCATCATTAGACTGAAAGATCCTTGAGGTCAAGCAATATGTTTTTTGCTTATTTGCATCCCAGTCCTTAACCAAGCACCTGACACAGTGGATGCTTAACAGATATTTATTGACTAAGAATGGGTGTGAGATTGATGCTCAAAAGAGGTATGTCGAAATAAGGCTGGAAAATTTGGTTGTTAATGGCTTGAAGTAGTAGGATGTAAAACTTAAACTTTATCCCCCTCAAAGGGGGATTTTTGAGTCATACAGTACTATGTCAGATCATTACCTAAATAAGATAATTTTGCTCATTGTTTTGGGCTTCTTGGAAAATGCTTTTTTCTTAGCTCTACTTAATGAAATCATACCACTTCTGGAAGAATATAATGCTCAAGGCTACTTTCTCCTTAAAGCCTTCCCATGTACCCTAGCTGGCGTTAATAGTGTTTTTTTTCCTGATAACCTGAAACCATCACTGTACATGAGGTTGGCCCCTGGAAATACTATCCTGAAGTTTTCCCCATAATTTAATGTCTATATCTTTGTCCAAACAGAGAGGAAAATCTCCAGGGTAGCAATTATTTCTTTTGCCATTCCAGTGCCCTGTAAATATCAGAAATTCATTAAATGTTGGAGAACATATATTCTTAGCTCCCTTAAAGGCTCATCACAGATGCCACCTCCCATTCCCTTTAATTCTTAGTGTTCTCTTCCTCTTCAGATTATCTTGGAATCAAGAATAGCAGCATGGTCAAGTGGAAAGAGCAGTATGTCTGTGTCTGAGGATCTGATATTAAATACCACTTATGAGTGACCTTGGGCAAGTCAACTGATTTCTTGTAGTCTCTATTTGCTCATTTATTTAAAGTGAGGCTTGGATTAAATGTTCTCTAAGGTCCTTTCCAGCTCTAAATCTATGTTCCTCTTTTGTGACTTATCTATTTGTGTATACCTTGACTGTAGAATGTAAACTCCTTGAGGGGAAAAGTGGTTGAGGTTTCATATCCCCAGTGCCTAGGCCAGAACTCAGCACCTGAGAGATGCTCAGAAAAATTAGCCTTTAATTGTGTCATTTGGATTGGAATATAACAATGGGTAAAGCCATTCTCCACATACCACTTTTCCCCTGCCATA
Organism: Gracilinanus agilis; assembly: GCF_016433145.1. Classification (NCBI taxonomy): domain Eukaryota; kingdom Metazoa; phylum Chordata; class Mammalia; order Didelphimorphia; family Didelphidae; genus Gracilinanus; species Gracilinanus agilis. Next base: position 25,762,125 of record NC_058134.1, on the reverse strand, counting down.
TGGCATCTGAGATCCTTTTACAATGTGAGACCTTCAAAATCAGGGTGCCAAATCTAGCCAAATAATTTCTTAAAATATTTGGGGTCCTAAAGAATATTTCATGAGGAAGCTGAGTATTTGCTTAAAGTACATACTTGTTCCAGTGCTAGCTGATTTTTTTTTATGATTACAAATTTAAGGTGCTCATTGACTTTGTTATTGGCATTTGATTGCTGAATTAAAGTCTATCCTTAAAGATTATTTAAAAAAAAGGATTATTTTCTGCCAGCAAATTGATTGGAAAGGAGAAAGAAAGAAAATAAGGAAGAAAGAAAGGAAGGAAGCAAGAAAGAAAAGAAGGAAGGAATGAAGGTAGAAAAAAGAAAGAGAAAGAAAAGAAAGCAAGAGAAAGAAAGCAAGAAGGTAGATGAGTAAAAAAAGAAAAAAGGGAAAGGAAAAATAAAGAAAATGGAGAAAGAAGGCAAAAGGAGGGAAGGGGAAAGGAAGTAAGGAAGGAAAATAAAGAAGGAAAGGAAATAAACAAAAGAAAAATGAAGGAA
>NC_058134.1:25667040-25754154 GCF_016433145.1 Gracilinanus agilis | reverse complement strand
ACAATAAAAGAGAGAGGGAGAGATCGAGATACAGACAGAAGTAAAATAAGACTTGATTGTTTCTGCCTTCTTTCAATTGTATGTTATCGTCTCATCCACAAAAAGCAGTAAGCTTATGTCTTCTTTCATTCCCCCACCCCTCCCCCATCATAGCGTGGTGTGTGTGTGTGTGTGTGTGTGTGTGTGTGTGTGTGTGTGTGTGTGTGTGTGTGTGTGTGTGTGTATGTGTGGTTTTTCTTCTTAGAAATCATCCCCAGTTTAAGATTGGTCTGAGCTTTTTCCCTCCTGAAATTATTCTTAACAGGAATCTATGTATTCCTCTCCCTCACTCACTTTTTAACTTTTTTTCTCCTTTGTTCTCAAATCCATCATCTATGCATTTTTTTCTGAGTTGATGAATGAATTCATGGCACATCCACACTGGTCTTTAGAGTGAGAGTATACATAGTGGAAAGAGCCCTGGCTCTAGCCCAGGATTCAGATCCTAAGTCTCATGCTTGCTTCCTACTTGGCCTTGGTCAATTTATTTAACCTGTTACTAGTTAACTAAATTATAACTTAGTTAACTAGATTATCTTACTCAACTTAGTTAACTTCTTTAGGTTTCTGTTTCCTTGAATAAAATGTGAGATAATCAGACAAGAGGACTTCTAAGGACATCTACAATCTTTTAAAACAGTTAACATTTTCCTTATTCACTGGCATTGCTTCTATTTGTGTCTTCTGAATTTTATTCTTCAGTTTCTCACCCAATCATTTTGCATGACTTCCTATGTAGAATTTTAGCCATGGAATTCTACATTTCTTTTATCTGAACTCTTAAATCTGCTTCCTGAAAAATCCAAAGTGTTTATTAGGTTGTGCTGATTTTCCTTTTCCATTTTCAGTATTTCTAAGTTCTTAACAACCATTGATTGAAAGTGGAAAGGGGAGTCCAATCCCATCATATTCTAGGTATCATGGTAGCTTTCCCCCCATTTTTTTTGTCATTTCTAATTCAGTCAACAGTTCTTCTTTTAAGTCAGAATTTGGTTAATATTATTATTAGTCCTTTTCACTTCCATCACCTCTGGAATTAAATTATCATTAAATGAGGTCAAGGCTTGATTAGCTAAACTGCATTGTGTGTGTGTGTGTGTGTGTATGTGTGTGTGTGTGTGTGTGTGTGTGTGTATGAAAGCTGCAGCCTGTGTTTAAATGATTTAAGTTCCTCATCCCTTCTATTTATCTAGTCTTCTTGCCAGGCTTTTAGTCAGCTTCCTGAATTTCTTTTCATTCTCATCCTTCTTTATGGGCAGTCATAATAATATCCCTTCTTTTCTCTCAGGATTGATCTTGGCTTAATTGCTCCCTACCATATTCCTTCTTGGTGATTCTAAATTTTCCTCAGATTATCTTCTTTCATATACAATGTCAAATGATAGCTTCTCTTTTTAATCTATCCTGAGCCTTTTGAATAAGGTGTATTCCTCCCAATTTTTATTATAACCATCCCACTTAGTCTCACTAAAATGTACTGTTACATTTATTCACTCTACTTTTGACTATCAAGTTCACCTTGTTTAGTATCAATGTACGTACCCTGCCTTTTTATTACAGACCTTTATGACCATGACTTTTGTCACTAATGTTTTTTATTGAATTTTATACATATTTGCTAAGTAGAATGTTTTGTGAATACCTGGTTATCTCTAACTCTATCTTGCTTATTTTGTAATTGCTACTTTAATGGTATCTGGGATGCATATGTTTGATTACCTCTCTCTCTCTCTGGCTATTTAAAAGTAGTTTTATAGATTTTTTTACTCTCCTTGAGATTTTTGTTTGAATTTTCATTAATTAAATTTATAAGAGTTTAGACAAATGTAATTTTATCAGACATTATTAGGAGCACTGTATTCTTAGTCAAGAACTTATTATTCCTTTATTTTAAGCTATGATCCAGAAATCTGAATTCTTTTCTGTGACATCTTTTTTTCCTCTTTCTCTTCCCATCATTTTAGTTTGTTCCTCCCACTATTCCCCCTATTGAACAAAAGAAAAAAGAAGAAAAAAAGACCCTCATCATATGCATGCATAATCCAGAAAAAAAAACAAATCCCCACATTAACTATGCCCCCAAATGCATTTTAAGTTTATCATTTCTTGCTCAGGATATGAACGGCATCTTTCATCTTCAGTCCTTTGAACTCATGCTTTTTCATTGCATGGACCAGAGTTCAAATGTTTTTTAAAGTAGTTTTCCTCTAAAATGTTGTCATCATTATTAAATCTATTCTACTAATTCTGCTTGATTCTTTCTGAATTAATTTACAGAGATCTTCCCAATTTCTTCTGACACTATGCATTTCATTATTCTTATTGTGCCATTCTTATGTCACAGTAATATTCTGTTACATTCACGTACCACAATTCATTGAGCCATTCTTAAACGGGAAAGAAATTCCTTATTTTCTCGTTTGGTTACCATGAAAAGGGATGTTTTAAATGTATATATATATATATATATATATATACACATACATTTATATATATATATATATACATACATTTATATGTATATACACACATATAAACACACACACACATATATATACATTTATATGTATACACACAAACACACATACACACATACATACATATATATATATATATATATATATATATCGTCTCCCTCTTTATTTGATCTCTTTGGGATTATAGGCTTAGTTTCCATATAGCATTTTAAAAATAACACCAGGAGATATGTATATGACAATTTAAGATATACAAAACACTCCACATAGATTATCCCATTTGATCATATAACTCCATAAGGTAAGTGTTATTGGTTTCATTTTCCCTCTTTTATAAAGAAAGATTGAAAGAGTCTGAATAACTATTTCAGGTTCACAAAACTCTGATAGTATGTGCAGCAGGGTATGAACAATGGACTTCTGAAGAGCATGTCACCTAGATTTTTAACCCCAGAGTTATGGCTTTAATCTGCCATTCTTTTCTAAAGCCCCTTCCCTTGAATAAGCAATAGTGAAGACAATTCTAATTATGTACCTTAACTTCTTTATTTCATCATATTTATTTATTTTATTTTTTATTTTTTTAAACCCTTAATTTCTGTGTATTGGCTTCTTGGTGGAAGAGTGGTAAGGGTGGGCAATGGGGGTCAAGTGACTTACCCAGGGTCACACAGCTGGGAAGTGGCTGAGGCCGGGTTTGAACCCAGGACCTCCTGTCTCTAGGTCTGACTCTCAATCCACTGAGCTACCCAGCTGCCCCTTCATCATATTTCTTGATCTCAAAGGACCTTAGTGATCAGCCAGTCCAACTATTTCATTTTAGAGGGGAGACTGAGCCCAGTCTAAAGAGGGTTAAAGGGATTGCCTAAGGTTACACAAATGAGAAGTGTATTATTCCTAACCAGTTTATCTTTGTCTTATATAAGTCACCAGAAGTGAGTAGTAGTAGTAGCAGTAGTAGTAGTGATGGAGGGTTAATAGTAGTAATAGTAGACAAACTAGTAGTAGTCATTGTAATAGTGATAGTATTAGTGGAAGTAGTATTAATCATAGAAGAATCTGTTATTTTATTATTATAGGAACCTTTCAGATGAGGAAATGTCCTCTAATAATCCCCTTCAGTAGGGGCAACTAGGTGGCACAGGGAAATGAGTGCTAAACAGAGTCAGGAAGCCTTGAGTTTAAATCCAGCCTTAGACACTTATTACCTGTGTGACCCTGGATAAGTCACTCAACTATGTTTACCTCAATTTCATCATTTGTAAAAATGAGCTGGAGAAGGAAATGGAAAACCACTTCAGTCTCTGCCAAGAAAACCCCAAATGGGTTCATGAAGAGTCAGATATGACTAATCAACTAAACAACCAAATTTAGTTTAGCATATTCTTTGGAATATGTCGGCTTAGAAGTTGTCTAAAATAGGTTCCAAGATGATATACCAAATATATGATAAAGGCAGAATTTGAACTCAGGACTTTGCTTCAGAAGTTAACTCTAAACTATATCACAGTAATAAAAATAATAACAACTACATTTTATACTATTTTAAATACAACAGAGAATTTTACATAGATTTTATGATCTAATCCTTTCTATAACCTAATGAAAGAGTTGCTATTATTATCCTCATTTTACAAATGAAGAAACATATCCTCAGAGATATGATCTGACTTGTCCTAGATCACAAAGCTAATAGGTATCAAGAGTGTGATTACTGTGTTTTAAAATCTTGAAAGACTTTGTACAATATATCAAATACATATATATGTATATATGTATATATGTATATATATATATATATATATATATATTTCATAGATCCCAGTTTAACAATGTATGATTTGGGTTACGATGGGAGAAAATAATGGGTCTAAAATGCTCTATGATATATTAAAGAGGGAGATAAACCTTTCATAAGGTAGTAAAAAGCAAGAATTATCAGGAAAAAGTATGTCTGAGCTAAGCCTCGAAGACAAATAAGGATTTTCAATGTTAAAGATGAAGAAGGATTCTATCATAGATATTGGGAATAGCCTGGGTAAAAGAATGGATTTCCAAAGTAGCCCTTTTGAAGTCAGATCTTTATAACATTTAAATCAAGCAGCCCTTCCATGACATCACCCTGCCCTTCACTCTTCTCCTTCAACATCAGAAGTTCAGAGACAAAAGTGGGAAGAAAGAGTTAATAATGTCTCTTGTTGAAGTCTGAAGTTCTTCTGCCTGGATCAAAGGTAAATCTGTGATGTGCCTGAAAGACATCTTCATATTTTTAGCACAGCTGATAACAGTGATAGGGAGGGATCCTTTTCTGTAATTATATCTAGAATTTCACTTGTCTTTTTCTTAATGTGTTCAATGACTTATCTTTTTGGACTGTTATGAGGTTACTTTGTTAGTAATATTGTCTAATATTCTTCCAATAGTATATAGTTTGGGAAATATTTTTATTAGGAAAGAAAGCTGCAACATATTGCAACTATTGATGCCCTGGATCACTGAAATAATAGCAAGCAATCAATAATTATTTATTAAGCACCTACTATGTACACTAAGTGACTGGAATACAAATAATAAAAAAAAATTCTTTTCTCAAGGTATTCAGGATCTAACAGGAGAGACAAGTATGTATATAAAATATATACAGAGGGGAAGCTAGGTGGCTCAGTGGATAAAGAGCCAGGCCTGGAGACAGGAGGTTGTGGGTTCAAATGTGGCCTCAGACATTTTCTAGCAATGTAATTCTGGGTAAGTTATTTAAATTTAACCCTGATTGCCTAGTCCTTAATGCTCTTCTTTCTTGGAACCAGCATTTAGTATCAATTCTAAAACAGAAGGTAAAATGTCTTTATTTATTTATTCATTTATCTATTTATAACTTTTCCCTTTTATTTAATTACTCTATACTTATTCGGTTTATATTTATTCTGTACGTATATGTATATTCTGTATTTGTGTATGGAGTAAGTTTACTTATTCAGTTTAAATATAAACTGAATAAGTACACAGTAGTTAAAGAGAAGGGAGAATTTAAAAAGAAATACTCTAATTAAAGACAAGGTAGACAGGCAAAGATGCACGAGAAGCTTACAGTTTCAGGAAATTGTTGTCTGAGCCGTATATTAAGGAAGAGGTGGACTTTGAGTTGGGTGAGGAGGCAATACAATGAAGGCAGGAGGGAGGGAGTATGAAGGTATAGATAGGAGAGATGAAGTATTTTACATGAGAAATGGAGAGAAATCCAGTTTGCCTGGATGGATTGGAGTTATGTTTAGGGATTATAGGAAGCTAGTTTGTGGACGAAGTTTAGAAGCCAAACAAAGGAGTCTATATTTGATTTGAGAGGGAAAGAGTGGAGTTTATTGAGTAAAAGAATGACATTCAGATCTGTACTTAAAGAAAATCACTTTGACAACAATGTATAGGAAGGACTGGTGTGAGGAGAGGCTTGGGCTAGAAAGATCAATCAGGAAGCTTTTTCAAAAGTCTCCGTAAGAAATGATGAAAGAAAGAAAAATAAAGAAAAAGTGGTGAAATCTGGAACTAAGATGGTAACTGTAAGTGGGGGAAAGGGGTCACATGTGAGAGATGTGGTGGGGATAGAAATGGCAAGACTTGGTAACTAACTGGAGATAGTCTGCCAATGACTAACTTTCACTAGATGTTACAGTTGAAATCTAGGCTATTTATACACACACTTTTAAAAATAGGCAATTTTTTTAGAAATGAAGGGATGATAAAGTGTTTAATTGAAACCTCTTGAAAAAGTCAAGGAAAAAATGAAACCTGTTTGTGAGTACACACAACCCGAATGTTGGGCAAATGGTAGAAACAGTAGAAAAGGAAGCGGGTGATGCTATTTTTAAACAGGTCACTGATTGTTTGGGCACTGATACATGGATTTCCTTGCCCAGAATTTCCTATCTACTCTAAATAAAGCTGAGACCTCAAGGGCGACTTGATGTATTAGAAAGAACTTTGGCCTTGAGACAGATAAATAGCCCTGGTCTTGGAATTAGGACACTAGAATTGAAGTCTTTGCTCTTTCTGATTACCAGCTCCTTGACCAGGGACTAGGGAGACATCATTTAACTTCTTTGTGCCTCAGTTTATTAATTTATAAAATGAGTATAGTAATGCTTACATTATCCACAGCCTGGGGCTCAAATCATCCATATTTGTATGTTTGTAACATATGTCTGGTTAGTATTAAGAGAAACAAAATTCCAGATATAAATGCTTACTGTCCTCCACCCTCCCCCTTCCTTTTCTACCTCTTTGCTGTTTCCTCAGTCTTTTCTTGCCTTTTATATCTTAGTGTAATGACTCAACTTTCCCTGTTGCATCTCTCTTTTGGGGTCACAAATCATGGATAGCCATATAGCTCATTTCTTTTACTCCCCCATTTGTTTTAAGATCTGCCAATGCCTTTTGTGAGCAGAGCAGGCACATCCCACACCAATACACTTTGTCCTTATAATGAAGGAAAGTAGTCAAACAAAGACAGCCAGTCAAAATATCAAGTCTGAGGGTTAGTCACCACTCCTTTACCAATGGAGGGAAATGTGTTCTACCATCTTTGCTCCTGGGCCAGAGCTGATCATTGTAAATAGTCCAAATTTGGAGAAATCTAATGATTTCAATAAAAATATTTTATCATTGTGCATATCATTTTCCTTTAATATGTATTTGTTTATACAAGTTATTCCTTTTTCTTTGAGTTCCTTATATTCATAATTTATTTATAATGCCATAATATTCCATACTCTCTCTATACCATAATTTGTTCATGTATTTCTTCAACCATTGGACAACTACTTTGTTTTCCAGTTTAAGACTGTTGCTAAAGGTGTATCTGGGACTCTTTTAGTATTAAGAGGATCTTTCTTGAGTAACAGGTAAAGTGGTACAATGAGTAGGTAGGTCACTGGATATGAATGTTCTAGTGGTTTCCCACTGCCAAACATATACCTGGGTAGATGTACTACAAGGAAGGTGAGGAACCAGTATTAGTGACCAAGATTTTCATCCCATCAGTCAAATTTTAGAACACTAAGGTCCAAGTAGCTTGTCAAAAAGGAGAAGAAAAGGGCCCATCCTCCTAATGTTGTTACTTGTTGTTACCAGGGGTAAATGATGAAAAATACCAAGTTTGGCATTGCCAGACAATGTACACTGTATATTATGTTTTTTTAACTTTGGCAAATTTTGGTATTCATGCCTCTTTTTGAACTTATGAAGACAATGTCTTTTAGCCTGTGCTCCTACAGACAGAGTTCAGTAGATTGACTCATGAAACCAGTAGGCACCATTCGAGATGCATCTTGTTAGGGATGCAAGTAGAAGTAAGCAAGTTAGGCTAGTTCCCTAGCCCCCAGCATATTGTTGGGGACAGTTGTTAGGGAGTGGTGCCACAAGAATATTTCTATATTAAATAGGAATATATTAAAATTCCAGAAATATCTATCGCAGGTGGAATGTAGTATTTATTTTGTGATATCAATGGACAGGGAGCTCATTTATATAAACCTTCTCATTCATTTATGCCATGCTAAGAATGTCCAATGCTTTGAGCCCCCAATGTAAACCCTTCCCCTAAATAACAAAACACTCATCTTCTGGCTATGAGTCCATTTCTGTTCCTTAAGTACTCTTTCTTCTTAGTTGGGAATGTCTGGGGGTTTGGACTCTTCCCGATATGCTGAGGTTTCATAATCTCCCCTTTAGCAAGGCATCATCTGAACTCTGTAAGGGGTAAAAAGGGGTTTTTGTTGGGTAAATATTAAAAGGTTAGGTCACCAGGGAATTGAATAATTATCAATCCCCAAAATTATTTTAGAGATTTATTTACAAAATATAGGAGAGACTGGAAGTAGGGAGATGAGGGTAGAGTAAGAGATTGTATTCAAGTCTGGGCTTTACTCCAACAGGGCTCCAGAGGCCCAGCCAGAGTCTAAAAGTCAGTTAACAAGGGGTTTAGTCACAAGGGCTTCTCCCAATCAAGGGAGCCTCCCAGAGGCTAGTACCTCCTGGGAGGTTAAAGGAATCAGCCTTCTTCACTTACCACAGGTAGATCTAAGAGAGAGATTTAAAAGCAGTCTCACCAAGGTCTCAGAGTCCCAGGTCCAGCACTTCTCCAAGCAAGAACCAGAAAAGCCTCCTGGCTCACTCAACTCTCTCTTTTTAAAGGGGCTTCTTTTGTGTCACTTCCTGTGCCTTCCTCTTAGTTTGTGTGTTCAATCACAACAGATGCTGTTCTTAGGACTGCTCAGGAGGCAGTCAGTAAATTCTGATTTATCACTCTAGCACAGGTTGTTCACAGATCACCCAACTTATCAGTTAAGTGGAGATGTTTTCACCTTTGGTGATTAAATCTAAAGATGGGCAGGGCACATTTAATCTCATTATCACAACTCCACCAGCATTTAATCACTCTGGATGTATCTATCCAGGGTATCTGCCTCTCTGAAATGATTTTTTTTCTCAGTTACTTCCCCAAAAGTTGATCTGCCTAAATGGGTAACGAGAATATTGAGTGTATCTATACCTAAAGGGTCCAAGTGTATGTCACTGCCTGAATAGTTTTTCTCCTTACTAATATATGTATCAATTCTTACTTCCTCAGTTTTCTTAAGAGTCTCTGAAACACACTACTCAAGCTACCTCCCTGCTAACATCATTACAAATTTCCTTTCCTGTCTCACACTTCATTGAAAATTCTCAGATTGCCAATATCAGGACTAACAGAATATTATTGTCTTGGGAAGAGGGGAGGAGGTAACCAATCACTATCTAGGCAGCTATAAGTCCTCTTTGCCTTGGCACCGAGCTGCCATCTTTCCAGTTGGACATGCCGCCCAATGTCTTACACCAGTAGGGCATGTAGAAGTCTTTTGGCCATGGTTTAAAAATATGAGTTTGTGTCTATCAGGATCAACTTTTAGACACTACTACCTAAAGATTATGACTTGAAAAGCAGGAAGAGGATTGCAAACTAACAGGAAAATTTGCTTTTAAAGGAACCCAAGTTCTCAGACTCCAAATCCCACATTCTGCTTCCCCAACCAACATTAAGCTATCTCTTTCGTTTTGTGGAATAGGTAACTAAAATCCATAGATAGTCTATAGGAGAATACAGATTTGAACCCAGGTCTTAGAACCCAATTCTCTTTGTATTAAAATGAGGAAGGTATCTATTATTTCTCCTACCTGCCAATGTGTTTGTAATTCAAACCATAGGTCTTTAATCCTTCTGGTACAGATATTATATTTTTCTGCTCTTCTCTGTTATAAAATATATTCCTCAGAAATGCTTAAGCCATTGTCACCATTGCCATCTAGACCTAGATTAAATTAATAGGGTTTTGAAGAGCCAACATATTCTAGTGTACTAGGAAATTAGAGGTGTGGGTCCTAACCTCTGCTTTGTTACTAAGTAGCTATTTAAATTTAGTCCATTTAACCCCAACTAACTTTATTTTCCTTATTTATAGAATGAATATCATAAATTGGAAGTATGAAGGGACCTTCATGGTCCAACCCCCTTATAATTGGCAAGAGTGAGACCTAGAAAAGTTAACTAGGTGATTTCAAAGTGCTTTGGAACACTTTAATTCTATGATTCTAATCATTAACTGAGCATAATAAATATATTTTGATTAGTATAGGGGGCCATGCCTCTATATGATTTTTTGGGGTCCTGAGCGGCGTGGTGGCATAGGATGGTTAAAGCAGGAGAAAGAAAATGAGAACAACTAGACTAGTGGTTAGCCCATGCTGTCCCAAATTTCTGTGGGCATGGAAGTTTATTATATATCCTTCTCAAAGAGGTCACAGTTGGTAAGGGGCAATAAATCACACATAATCCATTGAAGTTTAAAGAATACAGATGCAAAGACAAATGGTCAAATTCCAAACCCCAATTCAGCAGGTTATAATTCCGGGAGAGGAAATATCCTATGGAGATGCTCATCAATTGAAATCTGCATACAGACTAAAGACTCAGGTTTTAATCTGAGTATGGAATCAGCGTCTGTTTAAGATTAAGGCTTCTTCAATTATCAAGGGAGGAAATTATCAATTCAATAGAAGCTGGTCTACCACTTCAAGGCTCTCCAATAAGAATTGTAAAAAAGGTGGGGATCAAAGACTGAGTCAGAAGAGGAGCCTCAGATTTTTATCTTAGATGACCCATTCAGTCTGCATCCTGACATGCAGGGCAGAAAAATCATACACACAGTTTTACTTGCCGATGATTTTGTAATGGGATCCAGATAAAATATCTGTTATAGACTCTGTTTCTCTAAATGACTCCTAATAACCTTTTTGGAGGGATCAAGTTGATTTTGGATTAACCTACCTTCTGGTACCAGAGCCTTTTTGGGGCTCAAGTGACCAGGACCAAACACAAAGACTGCCTCAGCCTGGATTGGTCACGTAGGGAATCCAGATAACAGGCCCTAAATTTGATCCTATTTCTCCAAAGGTTTTACTACATAGAACGGCTTCCCACAGATTAGAAAGAGAGAGGAAGGGTAGGACCAGAATACAAGTTGTTACTGAGGAAAAATAGGTTCCACTGGTATTTGCCTGAGTTTGAAGTTATGGAATGCCTGAGTTGGAGACAAAAGATAGAGAAAAAAAGAGAACATTCTGATTTTGGAGATTTCAAAGAAATGAATTCTGCTACTTGAATGGTATAATTGATAGGGTATTGGGTTTGAAGTCATATGAGCTTGTTTGTAATATCTGTTTTGCTACTTAATTTCAGGTGGGATTACTATTGGACAAATCTCTTAACTTATCTGTTTTCGAGTTTCCTTAGCTATAAAATGAGGCGGTTTTGGATAGATGGCCTCTTACGCTCCTTCCAGCTCAATGTGTGCACTCTTAAGTTGTTGTTAAACTTAATTACTTTTATGGTAAAAACTTATCTCCATTGTATCAAGAGAGATTCAGGTTGGATCAATAAGTAAATGGAAGCCCATTTTCTTTTTATCTCTACTCAGGGAAAAAGAACACTATCTGGGGACCTTCTTCCATTTAGTAATCTTTCACGATTCCCTTAAATGCTTGGCTGGATAAGAGATCTCATCAGTGTAGATATCTCCCCACTTTTATGGGCACAGAACTCAGCCATCCACATCATCTCATCCATGCTCTACCCTAGATTCTCTACCAACTCCAATATTCTGGAGTACACAATCCATCAGTCAATCAACAGACATTTATTATGCTAGGTAGTAGAGATAAAAAATAGCCTACCCCACTCTGGGAGGAAACAAACAAACAAACAAAAAAAAAAAAAACCTGCCTTCAGGTAGTTTGCATTCTATCTAGCTTGATAGGATAATCATTTCTGGTTCATCTGATTCTCTGTATTTTCTTAGTATGTCCCTTTATAACAAGTTCCCTAAATTATTAGCTTGGATTTAGAAATCTTTTAATTCAAAGAAAGTGTTGATGAACCCCAAGTTTTAAATGGGTCATCAGAGGTCAGGGGACTCTGCACTGCTGTTATTTGGGCAAAGTTAAAAGTCACCATCTGGAGAAACATTTCTCCTTCCCTTCAATCATGCTTACAATTACTGTAGTAAGGTTAGACTCATTTAAAAAAAAATAATTGAGCTAAATAGATCATTGAGCAATGTCACCGAGGATAACTGGGTAAAAATTAGGTTAGGCTTTAGCATACATTTAATTAAATGAAGACCTAGTAAAATTTCAAATGTCAATGTAACCCATTGAAAACTTCATCTTTACTCTATTTAAATACATTGCCTTGAAATTCAAATTCTTCCCCTTCTCTGTATTTGCTTGTCTTCAATACTACAGCTTTATAGTGTCTCCAGAAATGTCAAGATCCCCTGGTTCTTTTTCCATGGACATGTATGCTGGAAGAATATATGGTATTTATCTCTGTGGGTTATATAAAGATGGGTGTTTGGATTAATTAATTCTGTCTAGACAGGCTCCTGCAGTCCTGTTGTGTCATACATGGTGCATGGAGAATGGGAAATGAATTAGGAATCGGCCACTCTGATGTAACCAACACACTGCCTGCCTCTGATTTCAGTAGCATTAGCACGGGGCTGGCCAACACTAATATCCATGCCTATTCCTTGCAGCCTCTGTGCTGGATTTTTTTTTTAGTGAGTAAAATATAAATGGATAATATGAATTTAGTGCCCAGTTAGCAAGATAAAACAATGAGTCTTGAAAGACGTTCAGTCTTATTCAGGAAAATTGAACAACCTTTATAAAAGGCCTAAAATAAAGACCTTTTAACCCGATTCTCAAGGGAGCTCCTTGGGCCTTTCCTATTGGCATACACATTGGCAAGGTCTGAGAGTATTTCCTTTGGCATTTCAATATGGGGCAGATTGTGAAAATAGCCCATAAAGTTCAGGAAAGCCAAAGGCTCAGAAAGCAGGTTGCCCTCCTATTGCATTTGTTGACAAAGTCCAGCCACAGAGAGCCTGGGGTTAATCAACTAGGCTTTCATAGACATTAGAAGAAAAATATCTATCCTGGAAGTGTTTTTTTAATTTTTTTTCTCCCTTAATGACAGCGATCATGATGGGTGTGATCCTGACAAATAAAAGTAAAATTCACTTGGGACAAGTTAGTACTTTAAATGTTGAGGGGGTGGCAGAAAATGATGACATTTTAATGGACTATAGTAAATATGGATTTGGATAAATACTGAGTAACCAATACTCTAAACATACAATATCTTATATTATAAAGATATTTTAAAAATCAATTACATGTAATACATTCCCACATACATTTTCTGAAGTTTTTTGATCCAATTTGTCTCCTTCCCTCCCATCTCTACCTTTTCATGGACCTGGCAAGCAATTCTAAATAAGTTATACATGTATCATCATACAAAAGATTTCCATATTGTTCATTTTTGTTAAATAATGATTACATAAAACCCAAACCCCAAAATAAAACCCCAAGTAAACTAAGGTGAAAAATCTTATGCTTTGATCTACATTCTGACACCAGAAGTTCTTCCTCTGGAGGTGGATAGCATTCTTTGTCATAAGTCCCTTAGAATTGTCCTGGATCACTATATTGCTGAGAGTAGCTAAATCTTTCACAGTTCATCATTCCACAATATTGCTATTACTTTGTATATTGTTCTCCTGGTTCTGGTTATTTCACTCTGCATCAGTTCATGGAGGTCTTTCCAGATCTTTTTGAAATCATCATTTCTTATAGCCCAGTACCACAATTTGTTCAGCCATCCCCTAATGGATAGATAGCCCCTCAATCTCCAATTCTTATCCACCACCAAAAGAGCTGCTACAAATATTTTTGTACAAGTAGGTACTTTCCCTCTTTCCTTATCCCTTTGGGATACATAATAGAGGTATTACTAGATCAAAGAGTGTGCATTGTTGTAGAGCCCTTTGGGCATAGTTCCAGTGCCTTCCAGAATGGTTGGATCATTTCCAAATCCTAGTACCAATGCATTCATGCCCCAGTTTTGCCACATTCCTTCTAGACTTCACTCTTTATCCAGTGAGCCACCTACCTGCCCCTAACCAATAGCTCTTAATTCCATTCCTGGAGTACACTCTTTCCTCACCTTGACTCATATATTTAGCTTCTCTGAGAGTTCAGTTTAGATCCACATCTTACATTTCCTAAATCCCCAATTGCTATATCTTTTCTCCTCCCCTTCCTTCTCCTAATTTACCTGGTCTCTAGTTTGACCATCCTCCTTTGTGCACACAGTGTCTCTTCTGATGGTAAACTTTTTGAGGGGAGAGCCTATTTTATTTTTATATCAATACCTATAGGATCATCATCATCCCCATCATCTTCTTCCAAGACTATGACTCCTAGTATTTATATATCATTTTATGATTTATAGAGCACTTTACAAATATTATCTCTTATTTAATCATCATGATAAACCTTGGAGGTAGATGCTATTATTATTTCTCATTTTTCAGTGGTGGAAACAGAAGCAGATAGAGATTAAATGAGTTGCCCAGGATCATACAGCTACTATGTCTGAGGTGGGAACAGAACTTAGGGCTTCCTCAGTTGATGTCTAGCTCTACCCAGTGAATCATATAGCTTCCAAAAAATACTGAACCTTTGAAGCTTTCAAGAAAATAATCAATATCAGAAATAATTAGAATATAACACACACACACACCCTCATACCTGCACACATATACACCATTGATTTTCCAAAAGAAAAAAAAAATAAATCCCTTTAATTTCCTTGAATTACAGATTGTTTGTTAGAGGGGACCATAGTGGTCATCTAGGTTAGCCCCCTCATTTTGTAAATGAGAAAACTTATCCCCCACAACACACACACACAGGAAAGGTTTTTGTGAGAGAATGCAATATACCCCTTGGATGTCAATCAAATCCCACATTAGACACTGGCTTTGTAAATCTGGGCAAGTCACTTAAAAAAACAAACAAATCTGTCTCAATTTACTCATTTGTAAAATGGGGATGATGGCATTTCCCTGGGTTGTTTTGAGATTCAAATGAGATACTTGTAAAGCGCTTTGCAAAGCTTAAAGTATTATATGAAAGCTATTATAATTCTTACAGATTTTCACTCAGTTACTACTATCAGGAAACAATCTGTCCTCTTTTGAGTCACTGGACTCCAAGTTGTTGTCTCTTCTACCCCAAGTAGTTCAGCATCTAACTCAAAGTCAGACTCTATCTGCCCATCTCTTCCCCCTCTCAAAACTTGAAGTCACCTTAAGTTAAATCCCTCTAAGTTATTAGCTTTTTTATCTCACTTGATAGTCCCCTTTATACCATCTTAACTATTTCAGGTCATATATCATCTCTTACCATCACTCATATCTTGGCCATATACATAATTTTGAATTTTGAAATTCTCTGATTTTAAGTTCTTTTCCTATTCCTTCCTCTGCATCCCTTCTCCTAAATCAGTTGTTTATCCTCATCATACTCACCAGCCCCTCCATCCTTCCCTATTTTTCAAATACCTCATTCCCAGTATGGCTTCACCACCCTTTCTTAGAGTCTTAATCCTGTGTTTAATTAATTCCATTTTACTTTACTCTTTACCCTCTCTTTTCCTCTTGTTTGATCACTCCTTCTCTATGCTTTTTTCTCCTTATTCCTTGGCTCCTTAATGCCACTGGAAGAAATCCTAAAATTTTGTCTATTGTTCTCATTCAAAGTTCATGTCATCTAACATCAGTTGGGCTCTCATTACCACATGGCAATATTTTAATTTTCTTCAGCATTGATGTTTGATTACACTTCCCTTGACAACTTTTACAAATCTTCCCATCTGCACTCAAGTTCTCAGAGCTACCCTGAACCTTCCTTTGCCATGGGAAAATATCCTTGACTTTTTTAAAATTGAGGCCATTTCATCTCAGTTCCCTCATTTTTCCTTCTCCCCTCCACAAATTCCTTCTCTAATTTCACCCATCCACTCCTGCTTTTACTTTCATCTTTTCTTCTTGCTAAGACCAAGCTATCTATTTGTGCCTTCAGTCTCATCCCCACTCTCCTGTAGGAGATAACCCTATTGACAATACCCTCTCTCCCCTCTGATTTTCATTCTCTACCTCTTCACTCTCTTCTTTCTCCATCTCTATTATATCTATTTGTGAATATGGTTTATCATCAACAACCTTAAACAGAGCAAGTGAAAGAAAGATCTTTGAGAGTAGAGATTGTTTCATATAGGCATGGATTGTTCAGTCACATATATAATTTGTGGTTTAGTAGTCTGGATATAATCAGTCCAAATTTGATGTTTTTTTCCCCAAAAAAATTTTTTGCCTAAGAAAACACAAACAAAAAAGCCTTCTTACCTGCTCACTGTAAGTGGTTATTTTCATGTCTGCCCTAGAAACATTGAAGAGGTTCCTCCTTTTCCCCTCCTTTACCACACATCTCAAATATATGAAAATGTCAAATGAATATTCTATCAAATAGCATATAGTCAAAATATATTTGCTCCTATACATTGATTTCCTCAGACTGTACATGCTTTACATTCCTCATAAGATAGGAAACTCTCTTTTTCTGTCTCTTCCTTCTCTTTTCTGTCTTCTGTTCTCTTTTCTTCTGTCTTTCCTTCTCTTTGCCCTCTCCTCCCCCTCTCTCCCTTCTTTTTTCTCTTTTCCTCTCCTTTCTTGAATTCTTCTCTTCTCTCTTCTCCTCTCCTCTCTCTCACAAGACCTTTTCTTTTGTTTCACAAAAAAATACAAAGACTGTTGCTGTCAGAAGTAAGTAACTCAGCGTTCATGAGTTGTGTGCATGTTGGGTTCCTTTTAACCAATGAGTTTTCCCTACATCAGGAAATGTTGTTTCTCAGTTCTGGAGATGTGAGGGGAAGGTGGAAACAACATCTGAAAAATCCATTCAAAAGGGCCAATGCACCAAGTTTATTTGAGAAAAGTTGAACGAGAGAGAGAGAGAGAGAGAGAGAGAGAGAGAGAGAGAGAGAGAGTATGTACATTGGACTGTTCTCTTTCTACTTTGAGTTTCCCTGTCTGTCTGGCTTGGTGCCATTTCCATGCCGGTCTCCATGGCAACTTATTTATGGATATGGATAAAGTAACAGAAATGTGAGGAAGCTGTCTGTTTTCAACCCCTTCCCCCAAACCCCACACATAAAGGGTGCTCTAGTCTCCTGTTGTCAGAGGTCTGACCAGACAGGATCTTGGAATACTCAGCACCCTATTACATTCATCCAAGTGGTTACAGCAGATTACATATAAAGATACAGCATCGCTGTTTCCAATGAGCCAGTCAATGAATGACGTCCAACCTATTCTCCCACACTTCAGAGCATACTCCTATAACTCTTATGCCATGATATTGCTTTCCTTTGGTGATCCCTCTGCATAATTCAATGAGATTACATCTAGTATTTATTTCTTAGAGGTCCTCTTTGTCTCCAGAAAGAAGGATGCCTTTATCACAACTAGGAAAGTCTTGAAGGAAATGTTTACAAGTGAATTGAGATCAATCACTTTGCTGAAAAGGTTGACTCTGACAGTTTTCTTCTTACTTTATTGAGTTCCATGGTGGTGATGTGTTATTGGTAGTTATTATCAGGAGTTGGGGGGGAGGGGAAGAGTTTTTAGTCACCCCAGGGGATCCATTTGCTTATGCATTAATGTGATGCAATTTTCCTTCTTTACATCCAGGCTGACTGTAAGATCTGGGAGACTTAAAACAAATTACACTTTAGTGTTTCAATGTTTACACCAAAAGAAAAATAAACAGCTCCAGGTCACTGTTCATCTGAATGTTGCTAATTGTTCTTTATGGAGCCTTTTTTGGCAGTATGAGATTAATTAATTTTCATTATTAAAAAAAAAAACAACAAACAACAGTTCCTCATTTACCCATATGTTATTGGTTTGGTTAAGCCTTTCCTGCAGTGCCACCCAGATCTTAATTATTCCAAAACTGTGTAATCTTGTTACCAAGCAGTTATAAAAGTTGGTATTATAGGTCTCCATTCAATTACATTTGACTTCTAGATAATTTATACATTTTTTCTGCACAAGAAATGACGGATCTTGTTTGGTTCTTTAAAAATCATTGAGATTTAAACAAACTCAATTTAAAAAATTACTTCATTATCATTGTCTCCTGGGAATGCCAGGTAATGCCAACCTCCAGGGAATGTCGATGACCATTTGTTTTTTTTTAATATTTATTAATATTCATTTTTAACATGGTTATATGATTCATGCTCCTACTTTCCCCTTCACCCCCCGCACTCCCCCCACCCATGGCCGATGCACATTTTCACTAGTTTTGTCATGTGTCCTTGATCAAGACCAATTTCCAAATTGTTGGTGGTTGCATTGGTGTGGTAGTTTCGAGTCCACACCCTCAATCATGTCCACCCTGACCCATGCGTTCAAGCAGTTGTTTTTCTTATATGTTTCCTCTCCTGCAGTCCTTCCTCTGAATGTGGGTAGCGTCTTTACCATAAATTCCTCAGAATTGTCCTGGGTTATTGTATTGCTGCTGGTACAGAAGCCCATTACATTCAATTTTACCACAGTATATCAGTCTCTGTGTACAATGTTCTTCTGGCTCTGCTCCTTTCACTCTGCATCAGTTCCTGGAGGTCTCTCCAGTTCACATGGAATTCCTCCAGTTTATTATTCCTTTTAGCACAATAGTATTCCATCACCCGCAGATACCACAGTTTGTTCAGCCATTCCCCAATTAGAGGACATCCCCTCATTTTCCAATTTGTTGCCACCACAAAAAGCGCCCGATGACCATATGTTATCTATACCAGAATTTCTGCTGGGCTCTGCAGATACTGACAAAAACCTGAAACTAATAGTCTTTATCCTCAATGAGCTTACATTCTACTTGAGAAGACTATATCTATAGAAATAATCATATGTGAAATATGTTCCAAAGAAACACACTGATGACAATAATGACTTCCAGGTCCTCTCCCATGAATTAAAAAAAAAAATGGTCAAATAAAAACAAGCACTGTAGCTAGTAGTGCAGCATTCTTGGGTCAAGTAAAGTGCTTGGGGTCTAAAATAAAATCTTAGGGGTATTTTATGTAATAGTGGGTTTAGTTTATAGACCCTTTCTGCTCTCTGGTTTCTTCCTATACTGTAGAAATCATATCAGCTCTTAAGTAGTTTAACAAAAATATTTCTAAGTAGCAGTGGCCGCATGGTGTTGTGGATAGGAAGCTGCCCTCCAAGCTATGAAAACCTTGGTTCAAGTCCTACCTTGGTCACATGCGGAGTATGTAGCCTCAGACAAGTCCTTTGATCTGTTAATGCCTCAAACAGTTCTCAAAGATTTTGGTAGTGGAGCATATAACTTGGTACAAAGAACTTCCTATATATTCATCAAATCTTGTGTGGCCCATCTATTTATATCTATCTATCTATCTATCTATCTATCTATCTATCTATCATCTTTCTGTCTATCTGTCTGTCTATCTATCATCTGTCTGTCTATGTGTCTGTCTATCTATCTATCTATCTATCTATCTGTCTGTCTGTCTGTCTGTCTGTCTATCTATCTATATCTATCTGTCTGTCTGTCTATCTATCATCTGTCTGTCTATGTGTCTGTCTGTCTATGTGTCTGTCTGTCTATCTATCTATCTATCTATCTATCTATCTATCTGTCTGTCTGTCTGTCTGTCTGTCTATCTATCTCTCTATTTGTCTATCTACTTACCTACTCTATCTAGTGATAAAATTCCTTTAAATAAACTTTATGTGAGTGGTGGGGCAGGTATAGAGCTATACTCATAGAAGTAGTTTCCTTACCTGGGAGGTCCCTAAACCAATTAAGTTATTGGTCAGTCCATATATATTTATATATGTATGGATTCATTATATTTATCATCTACATGCATAACACATGTAATTACATATATACATTGCATATGTGTATCATGTGATATATATATATCTAATCTGTCTATCTATGACATACACACATTAATTTGTTGCACTTCTAAAAGGGAAATTTTCTCTTCTCCCCAGTATTCCCCCAAACTGAAAATGGGTTTATTCCCAAAACAAAAATTCCCACTAATAGTTCTGAACAGAAGTACTCTTGGTGAAGAAAGAATGTCTTGGAGATATTTCCAGGGTCACCCAGAAGCTCTGCAGCAGGAGAAAGAGGAGTTCTATCTTCACTGTTCATTTTGTAAATATTCTGTGGTTTCTTATCTATATTTCTCTAGGAGAAAGTAAGCTCAATGAGGGCAAGCACTATTTCCTACATGTCCTCCGCACCTGACACATATATGGCTAAAATGTGTTTAGATTAAATTGAAATAGAATAAAACTGTTTTGATTTCTAGTTTTCACTAATGCCTGTTATTTCTAGACTTTCCCCCCTATAAAATAAAAATTAAATGGGAGACTATACTAAATGTGTAAGTATTTATTAGTAAAGATAAAGAGAGAGAAAAAGGTATCACCAGCCTTACTACCCAAAGTCTCCCGCCACATTACAAGTCTTAGTTCCCAGATTCCCAGGCCCATGTGGTCCCTGCTGGCCCAGTGCCGCTCCCACCCTATGCTGTGCCAATTGCCAGACATGACTCACAAAGATAAGTTTTTGTACTGTTGGACTGTGAGAGAACTTCTTCCACAAGCCAAAACACGGCAGAGAGGCCTCCGCTTCGCACAATGGCTTTTTAAGCTCAGGCTGACCCTTTCTCTAAGATTTTCCTAATTGATCAAG
Source organism: Gracilinanus agilis (assembly GCF_016433145.1). Classification (NCBI taxonomy): domain Eukaryota; kingdom Metazoa; phylum Chordata; class Mammalia; order Didelphimorphia; family Didelphidae; genus Gracilinanus; species Gracilinanus agilis. The sequence goes on along the minus strand of NC_058134.1, from coordinate 25,733,398 downwards.
GTTTCACTTCAGTCTCTCCATGATTTTTGCCTGCCATACTGGCCAATCAAGACACATGACTCTGGGATGCCCCACTGGATGGGTCTTCCAGGCCTGGGGGGCGTCTCCCTAAATATTTAATTCACACATCCCCTTTTTTGGGTGAGAAAGCCAATAGTGCAGAAATTATCATGTTTCTATAATGCTGTGAAAACAGCGAATTAAAGACCTATTAGACTTGACGAAACATACATTTCAAACTCCTAATTTTATAATTAAGAAACACATCTAAAGAGGTTAAGTGACAATTTCAGGGTCACACAACTAGTATCTGAACTCCAAAATCTTGAGTTTGAATCCTGCCTCTTACCTCTTTTACCTTATACCTTATACTTTATACTTATACCTTACACCTCTTTGGCCGTGGTTAAATTACTTAACCTCCTTGGGCCTCAGTTTCTTCATCTGTAAAATAAAAGTGTCAGAATAAATGACCCCCGTTTCCATTTGGAGGACAGTGATCCAATGGTCCAAAGTCATTTCATCTCTATGAAACTTGGTTTTCTTTTCTGTAAAGTGGAGATGATAATACCAGTAGCCCAGGGGTCGGCAACATATGGCTCTCGAACCATATCTGGCTCTTTCAAGGGTCAGATATGGCTCTTTCTGCAGGAGCCATGAACTCATTTTTTTTTTCCAGGCGCTGTTACAGGAGCCGCACTGTGAGCACTGGACGGCTCTCATGAAATGACATTTTAAAAAATGTGGCGTTTATGGCTCTCACGGCCAAAAAGGTTGCCGACCCCAGCAGTAGCCTCTACCTCAAAGTCTTGCCTCAAAGGAGGAAACCTAGTCATGTATATCGAGTGATTTGCAAATGTCAAAATTCTACATAAATATTATTATTATTTTTTTTAAAACCCTTGTACTTCGGTGTATTGTCTCCTAGGTGGAAGATTGGTAAGGGTGGGCAATGGGGGTCAAGTGACTTGCCCAGGGTCACACAGCTGGGAAGTGGCTGAGGCCAGGTTTGAACCTAGGATCTCCCGTCTCTAGGCCTGACTCTCACTCCACTGAGCTACCCAGCTGCCCCCTAAATATTATTATTATTTAATTAAGATTATGCTAGGAGCTCTTGGACCCTTATGGGTCTTAGCCTATGAAGCTGCGACCTCTTCCCTTCTCACTGAGCAAACCCCTTTCTGCTGTAATCATTAATGCCAAATGCATGCCTTAAATAGTTCTAACCTGCATTAAATTGCTACTAATAAAACCATTCTTCACTGCAGCCTGTCAGAGCTAACCAAATAACACCTATGGATTAGTGGAAGAACTTGGGACTGCCCAGACTTGCTCTAGTCATTGATTCACGAGGTTAAGTCGTCTGCTCCCGACGGTTGCCACTGATGGACGCCTCCGGCTGGACCCACGTCCTCTGTGGGGGCTAGTGAAGGGAGGAGCAGTAATTCTTTCCTCATCCCTAAGATGATTAGTTCATACCTTGAAGCATGCGTTTTGATTGCCCCCACTCTCAGCTGTCTCCATATAAACGTTATTGTCGATCATAAAATTATCCGAGCCCTCTTTAAATCCAGCTCTCCAGTTTGACATGCTGACCTTCAGCAGCTACGACTGCCACAAGCTGATTACAAACTGTGTGCAGGAAGGATTTAGAAAAAATTATTTACTGTGTTTACTTGCCATTAGCTCTGAGTGACCCCTGGTTTTTGCATGGTAAGCGTGTATAACCACAGGAGACAAGTCTATTTTTACTGTAGCCAGCATAATATTAAATGAAGCCCTCTATGTCTTCCTCTTGCAAAGTTAAAGTGATTTTTAGGTTTTATTATACATGGGACAGTAGTGGGAAGTCCCAGCAGGGAAACTCCCTCTACCAAGGCAGATAGCTGCTCATTTGCCACTTTATACAAAAGCCCTAAGGATTTTCCCAAAGCCAAAGAATTAAAGTCACACAGACAGCAAGCATCAAATTGAGAATTTGAACTCAGATCTTCCCTGACTCCAAGTCCGGTACTCTCTCTATTGAAATGCCACACTACCTTTGCCTACGGCCACATTGTATTTACGGATGCATGTACGTGTGTGTGTGTGTGTGTGTGTGTGTGTGTGTGTGTGTGTGTGTGTGTTTAGTTTGGAGTGTCTGATCTAAAACATGTCCTTTAAGTGAAAAATCTTTTTCTCCTTCTCTGGACCTTTTCAATTCCAGCTTCATATTTCTTAAGGCCAGGGGAATGAAATTAAATGCAATTCTTCAGCCTAGTGTTATATTCTTTCCCTTTTTAAATTCACCCAAGCATCCTGTTTGCTTTTTAAAAATTGCTTTTTCACAGAGAGGAGACCTCATTAAAGTAACTCCAGTATAACTCTGAACTATTTTCCTCACATAACATTTTGTCAGTTTAAAACCTCGCTGTTGACAGATACATGTTACACATGAAAACATATTGTGTGGCGATATTTACCCTCTGCCGTTTGTGTGTTCTGATCTTTTGGCAGTGAAATACAGGTATGAGTTGGTTCTAAGTACATTGAGAGAGGATGGACCATCTAAAGAGCTTCAGACGAAAGTTCTGCTTCTGTGTCATGTGTGTATGTGTGTGTGCACATGTGTTGTGTTTCTGTTTTAAAGCTAGCATAGATTGTCCATCAATTCAACTTTTCAGTTAGTCCAGATTTTTTAATCTTTTGTGGAGTTGTGTATTCTACATTTCCAAAAATGCAGATAACTAGGCATCCCCTGGACATCTCTTGTCTTATCCCAAATTTGGAACCATATATGAGAAGTCACTTTGCTTAATGAGTAAGAGTGCTGCTCTACGAGAGAGTAACACCAGGCTTTGAATGCCATCTCTGATAGATGCTGGCTCTATGACCCTGAGCAAGTCCATTAGCCTATTTGTCTAAGCATCAGATTCTCATCTGCAAAATCAAGAAGTTGGATTAGATGCTTTCTAAGTTCTCTTCCAGGTATCGATCTATCTCCTTGATGTCCCAAAGTTCAAGTCTAGTCTCTGATATTTGCTGGCTCTGGGAGCCCATCTAGTCCCTCTTCATTGGTGGAAATCTCTTTGGGTTCTCTTTACTGATGAGGGAGAGATTTGGTTTAAACAAGATAAGGGAAGAAAGAGTGCGAGAGAAAGAGCTCCATGAGGACTTATTCTCATTTGTGCTTTCCTCTATGACTCTTTCATAAAGGAATATTTTGACATCCACTGCAGATAGACAATGGAACATGGCATCACAAAGCTTCACATCTTGCCTGGGGCACTGTGTGACATTGGTCAAGCCTGTGTAACCTCTGATCCTTAGGTGTTTCCTCAACTCCATAAGGTTCATCTACTAATTTATGAACAACTTGCATGAGTGACAGACAATTTCAAACCCAGATAGGAACTGAATAACAATAAGTTATTATTATTACTATCATCATTATTAATTATTGTTAGAGCATACATTAGTTCTGGGAATACTATTTCAATGCCAACTTTATTGGAAGAACAGATGTCCAGAACAAAGCTGCTACTTGTCTCTTTAGTTTAGGGGAGGGGTTCTTAACTATTTTTTTCATATTTGAAAATTCTTTCAAGGTAATTGATTTCCTTTATAAATCCTATGTTTCATTTAATGTTAAAAAACATTCTTTTGAGTAGGCATTCATATCTTTAGTCAGACTTTCAAAGAGGTCCATAAAAAAAACAACAAACAAAATACTTAAGAAACATTTTTTGCCTTCTGGATGGAACAGTGAATCTGAATGCAGATGGAAGTATACCATTCTTCCCTTTATTTTGTCCATGAATTTTTCTCTAGTTAACTAATACGTGTCTTGTTTCACAATATGACAAATACGGAAATATATATTTCATGATAATATATGTAGGATTTATATCACATTACCTTCCTTTTGGAAGAGAGGGAAGTGGGAGGAGGGACAGAGAGAATTTGTATTATAAAACGTCTTGAAGCAAATATTAAAAATTTTATCGATATGTAATCTGGAAAAATGAAAATTATAATTTAAATTTAAAAAGAACCCCTTGTCTAGAGATCTAGTATCTATGGCTACAAGAAAGTAGGCATCTCGATCTCAGTTCCAGAATCAAGAGGAGTGTTAGTACTTGCAGCTGCAGGAAAGCAGGTACTCTTCTTGGGTAGATTCTAGACCAGATTCTAGACTATAAGAGCAGTGATCTTCTTCCACATCATACCATCTTGAAGCATAGAAAATTTTCAGACTGCAGAATTAGCTCTGAACTTTAACATAAAGTTCAAAGTGATGAAATAGACTAGGAAAATGAGAAGACAACAACCAGGAAAAAAAAAACAGAGAGAAAGAAAGAGTCAGAGAAGTAGTCCACAAAAATCTACTTGGTGGCATGGTAAAAAGAAGGCACTAGTTCGAAAATAGCTATAGCCAAAATCTCAAATAAAAATTCTAATTGGACTCATGTCCAACAAGAATTCCTAGAATAGTTAAAGAAGAAAATGATTGGAAGAGGAAAAATTGGGGAAAACAATGAGAATGATAACAGGAAATTATGAAAAGAGAATTAATAGCTGGCAAAAAAGGGCGCAAAAAATACTTTAAAAATATCTTTAAAATGGAATTGACCTAATGGTAAAAGAGGCACAAAAGTTCACTAATGAAAAGAACTTGTTAAAAAAAACAGAATTGGTCAAATGGATGGGGGGAAAGAGGTAAAAAATCTCACAGAAGAGAATTATTTATCAAAAATTAGAATTGGGTCAATAAAAACTAATGACTCCATGAGACATCATACTTAGCCAATGTAGTAGAAGTAAGAAAATAATTTGAATTAAGAAATGTGATTGTATTTCTCTTGCTAATGATTACTTCAAGAAATACTCTAAAAGTAATTCCATTTGAAAGTAATAGGGATTTGGGCACTATTGCATTTTAAAAATAATTTTAATTCATAGCTTTAAAAAAGCAGATTGGGGCCTGCTAGGTGGTTTAATGGATTGAGGACCAGGCTTAGAGATGAGAGGTCCTGGGTTCAAATTTTAGCTCAGACACTTCTTAGATGTATAATTATGGGCAAGTCAATTAACCCCCATTGCCTAGCCCTTACAGCTCTTCTGTCTTGAACCAGTACACAATATTGATTCTTAAATGGAAGATAAGGATTTTAAAATAATAGACTAGAGAAAAACCATCTATATTATACCAATATATTCTTCTTCTTCCCTGCCCTTGTAGGGCATCACTTTTGAAATCATTGAAAAGGGGGAAAACCGTGAAATAAATTTAAAAACCTATTTAAACAGCAACAACAACAAGAAACCTATAAGTCTGAAATTATATATGCAGAGTAATACCATACTACAAAGACAAGAGGAAGTGAATTCTTATATCTTTTCAATAGAGTCAATCTTGGCCATTATAATTGCCCAGATTCCAACCCAGGGATATTCCATTCCTCTGATATATCACAATTTCTTTATCCATTATCCTGTTAATGGACATTTACTTTATTTCCAATTCTTGCAAATACACAAAGTTTGATCATATGGCATGGTATCATGTCATTGTATTTAGCTTCTGATTAGACTTTGGGCACTCCCTTAATGCATTTAATATTTAGATATCAACAATTTAAAACTCTACCAAAACTTTTGGAGTGCTCTTTTTTTTTTCTTTCTTTGATCTCTTTAGGAGTATAGACTATAATATCCTGTTGGAATGGAGCATATGTTTTTGGATATAGCCAACGTGAGGTTTTATTGGCTTGTTTATTGACTTGGCATATTTACCGTGTGTTTTGTTTTTCTTTCTCCCTTTTTCTTTCCATAGTGGAAGGAGGGTGCGTGAGATGGAAAGACAAAATACATACATGTTAATGAATTTTTTAAAAAACTATGAGCATAACTATTTAAAAAGGAGTCCTATTTAGTTGGCTGAACTAGATTTTTGGTAGAGCTCCACCAAGTATCCAAAATGTGAGTCAGCAAGCAAACAAATGCTCGATTAGGTCATACCAGTTCTGGCACCCAAGCTATGCATACCTTAACCCTAGCTCGAGGAATTGTGATGAATGGCATGCTGCCAAGGCAGGTATCCTGCCTAATGTAGGGTGACAGTGGCTAATGAGCTGGCACCCACGATTACCCAAGGGAATGGGAATCTGCCACTTCAGGGTCTGAGACGAACTCACTCATCTGTTTGTGTTTCTTCACTGTTACATTTCCACACAGGCTTGGTTTTGGGTGGTCCAAGTCATATTTCTTTATTCCATTTTTGCACCATGAGTAATCTTAGGGGGGGAAAAGACTACCTATGATGCTTTGCATGTCACCTAGTCAGAGTTGCCAGCTCTCTGAGAGAGCATAGATTTTTAAGATAGACTGGAGCTTCAAGGTTGCCAAGAATAACTTTCTCATTTTATAGTTGATGAAACAGACCCACAGAGGTTATGTGACTTACCCAAGGTCATGGGTAGAATCAGTACTAGGATTTGAACCCATATTTTCTAACTACAAATCCAGTGTTCTTTCTAATGCACCAAGCTAAACACCATAACCTTATAGGATATGGCTCTCACATAGAATATCTTTCTCAAAACAAAGCTGCCCTAATTTTTTTAAACTATCACCATTTGTCTTAGAATTGATACTAAATGCCAGTCCCAAAATTGATAATAAGGGTAATAATATTTTATTATCTAATATATAATAATAAGTGGAAGGGCTAGGTAATGGGGGTGAAGTGACTTGCCCAGGACCACAACACTAAGATGTGTCTGAGTTCAGATTTGAATCCAGAATCTCCTATATCCAGGCCTGCCTCTCTATTCTGTCCCATTGATGTACCTAGTTGTCCCCCTATCTTCTGATTATTATTATTATTATTATTATTATTATTATTATTATTATTATTTTCTGACCTAACATTTTCCCCCTTCTAATTTATTCATATTGTTGGAAACATTTAGAAAATGTAACTAAATGTTAAAGGCAGTTTAAAAGCTTGACTGCTTGTCAGGTCCAGGCTTATTATTCAAACTATAGCTGTATTTCTAAATAATTAACTCCATGCCATTGCCAAACCTTTAGTTTTTTCCTATAAATGTCAAATTTCACGGACTCTTAATAATGATTCCAAATGCCTGGTGCATAGGAATGGTGCTTAGTCATTAACATTCCCCCACAAAAGCTGGAATTTATTCCTCCACTGATCTTTTTGAATCCCAGATGATTAAGTTGTGGGGAGTGAAAGAATCCGGCTAGTCCCTTTCCCTGGTTCCTTTCCTTCTGTCAGTTACACTTCCTGTCCTGGCTGAGCTGGGATCCGCGAGGCTGACCTCCAGAGGGCCCTCCACAAGCTCGCTAGCCACCCTCTACTAGGAGTCTTGGTACCATTAGTGGGATGAGAAGAGGAAGCCAAGGGGCCCGCACCATCCTTTTATGGGAATGGATTTCTCCTTAATGTACAGGCGGCAGCACCCTTGAAGTCACCCTCTTTAATGAGAGAGGATGGGCTGGGGAAGAATTGATGGAACCCTCCTGACAAGGGCCGACCCTTTGCTAGAGTCGCTTCTGCAGAAGGGGAGGGAATGCTAAAACCCTTGTCAGCCCTGGAAATGGTTCCTTGATTCATTAGCTAGAGAAGAGGGCATATAAATTTAACAGCTTTGTGAATATTGACCCTCTAATGTATTGTTGCGGCAAATGATCACAAAGTGTTTGCCGGGGCTGAGGGGTTGGGCTTTGTTTAAAAGGCATAATTGTGATGGATTGGACTAATAAAATATTTAGCTGAGTCACGGTGCCCTGCATGACTGCAGGGAAGACAGCCCTCGACAGCCACCGAAACCACGGATGGCTCTTCTGCCTTCTTTTGCCCACGACGGTCTTTGTTGAATTTTTAAAAATCTCTCATTCACAACTGCTATGAATTTCTGAAGTCCATTGCACTAAGGTCCAACTTAACATTGTTTTGGAATCCAAAAATAAGGCCGTAGTGCTTTAAAAAGGCGTAGTAGGGGGGAAAAGGTCCCATGTATAGCAAATAGAGGTCTGGGCAAGCTTGTCATCTACAACAAATAGTCGTACAGAAAAGGTCGTGGTTGTTCAGTCATTTCAGTTTTGTTCAATTATTGGTGATCCCATTTGGGGTTTTCTAGGTAAAGATACTAGAATGGTTTCCTTCTCCAGGTCATCTTACAGATGGGGAAACTGAGGCAACAGGGTTCAGTGCCTTGTGCATGGTCAGACAGCCAGTAAGTGTATGAGGCTAAATCTGAACTTAGATCTCCCTGATTCTGAAGCTAGCACTCTAGCCACTGTGCCACCTTGCTCCCTCCTTGGGGAAAGTAAGCAAACTTATACAATGCAATAGATATACAGATCAGGTAACAGGATGTGTAGCAAATATTTCTCCACCACTGTAAGGCACTTGGGAGTCACAGTGAACAGGGTGCCAGATCTGGAGTCCAAATGACTTGAGTTAAAACCCTACTCCAGACACTTGTCATGTGTGACCTGCGGCAAATCAGTTAACCACTGTCTGCCTCAAAGTATTCATCTGTAAAATGGGAATAATCGGAGCATCTACCTCCCAGGCTTGTCGTAGGGATTAAATAGATAATACACACAAAGAACTTGGGAAACCATATACTGTCATCCTATAGAAATGTTAGCTCTCATCAAGCTAGTTATCATGATTCCATGTATTCTTCCCAAAGTATTAGAAGAGTTGTAGTAAGAAACAGTGGCATATATGGAAAAGAATATCGGATTTGGAATCAGAAGTGAATTCAATTTCCAGCTCCGCATCTTTGTCTCAGAGAAAACTTGGATGACTCTTTACCTCGCTGAGCCTCAGTTTCCTCATCTGCAAAAGGAGAGGCTTGGATTTGATGATCTCTAATTGTCCCTTCCAGCTCTACAGCAATGATCCTTCCAACCTATTCTTAAATTCTCAGTAGTTTGTAGCATATGCCATTCTGAAGGAAATTCCTTCCATTTCAAATGACAAAACAATAGACTAGACATAAATGCCACCTTGCTAGTACGTGATATTTAAATATTCTTAGAAGGTATATATGGGTGAGCCCAAATACCGGATTTTCTTGTTTGTTTGTTTGTCTTTTTTTCTTCTTCTAGGTGGGGAATGAAGCTGGAGAAGTTTACTAACCTGTAGTGATAAACTCTATTAGTAAAATTCTAAAAATTAATGAGTTTTACTTTGTAATAATGATTCTCATTCTTCACCTTGGCTAGCTCATTAGTACTTAAATAATGCTTTTGAAAATTGTTTTGTTTTGTTTTTTTTCTGTAACACTAGAAAAGGCATTTTCCTTGCTTTCAAAGAAGTTTGACCAACAGTTTCATAACAAGGGAAGAAATTACTGATATCCTTTTTAACTTCACCCTAAAGAATGTGCCAAGACTTTGATGTTTAGCCCCATTTTTGTACAGGTTCATGGTTCTACCTGGAAAACCTTGAAGCAGACTCAAGATGAAAATAGAGTTATTCAAAAATGGAATGAATGAGTTGCCTACAATCCTGGTGGGTAACCATCTTTAGAGATCTTCAAGTAGAGGCTGGATTACCAACTAATTAGATCTCTTCATTGGGGTTTCTTTGGTATATGGGTTGCATAAGTTTCTCCAGGGTTTCCGTCTGCCTATCAGAACTCCAAAAGTGTAATAGAAATTCTTTTGTGCTTTTTTGGGAGGTTGGTGAGTGTAAGTCTCTTAAGGATAGAATAATGTGTTTCCTTTTTGGTTTTGTATACCAAGCACATAGCATAGAGCTCTATATACAGTAGACACTTAATTAATGCTTATTGATTAAGTAGAAGAGGAAGGTCACCTTCCATGTTTGCATGATAAAATGCAAATGGGAAAAAATGGTGGTTTCAGAAATAGCCAGAAAAATCTCATTATTGGAAGGGGCATCAGAGTTCATTTATTCCAAGTTGTACCTGAACAAAGATGCTGTATAAGTGGAAATTTTGTACCTTTAACTATATTCCCCAGAATTCCTTTAGTATTTCCAAGAATTCTTTTTAATCTCTCTTCATGTTTTGTATATAGTTGGCCGTAACTCCGCCTCTGGCTCTCTTTTCCCCTGTGCGTGGCTGGGTTAGCACCCTTTCTACTCTAGCTTGTTATTTCAGTTATGATTAATAAATCTTGTTAAATATAAATATTGGATATATTGGATATTAATTTTAATTCTCACAATGCCCTAGGCAGCATACTCACCAGTGGTCATCTCCCCTTTGTTTGAAGATCTCTCTAGTCAAAGGAAAGGAAATACATTAGGAACAGCCAACATCAAACTCCCTGCAACCTCCAACCATGGATTCCAGTTTTGCTTTCTGAGGCCAAGCAGAATAAGTCTAAACTATCCCACATGGTAGTCCTCGAACCCTTAAAGGGAGTGATCATGAGATCTGGCCCAAGTCTTTTCTTCTCTCACCTAAATAGTCCCCGTGCCTACAGCCATTGCTCACATGTTCTGAGTCACTGTCATTATCGACAAGCATTTTCAGTGCAGGGATCAGTTGTACAGATGGCCCTGTGGCGAGTGAGTAGATGTTTTCTGTTCAGTTTACACCATAGTCACTTCCTTCTTCCAGCATGTGTCTGTCAGTAGGAGGAGATATGGCAATCTGCATTCTGAAACTAATCTGCTTAAAGAATATTTTCCTGGCCTGCTCTCCAAGACTCTACAATCCAGTATATCCCAAGTAATTAGAGCAGAAAGCAGAATGGGATTAGTATTATAAAAGAGATATGAATAAAGTCCTTTGTGAGTTTAAAGGTGGGTATCCATCAAGAAAGACTTCATGAAAAATTCAGCCTGTAAGAAACAGACTGCCTTGTGACCACAGGCAAGTTGCTGAAAAGAATCTGCCGGGGCTTCAGTTTTCTTGTCTGTTAAATGAGGGGAGTGAATGGATGGCATCTGAAGCCCCCTCTGACTCTAGGCATAGGATTTGATGTTTCAAAAATGGGATTTTTTTGTGTGTGTGTTTTTCCTCCTCTTCACAATGAAGGGGAAAAAAATTCCTGTATTATGATCGTGCTTTTCTGATGCCTAAAAGTGATTCCAATCCAATCGGCTTCCCATCAGAGCCGTACAAATGATCACACACTTAAAACAAGAACCAGAACAATGAAGCTAGTCATGAATCAGACTTTCCTATGCTCCCGACACTCATCCATTTCTCCTTCCTGGTTCCAGTCATGTTATGGTTCCATGTGGCACTTGCCTGAATGATGGGTCTCTTTTCTGTTCCTTGTTTTCCCTTCCAGTTAGTCAGCTTAGTGGAGTCTGAAGACATTGTGGTGAACTCTATTGGAAAAACAGGTTGTCTTGGAAAAAAATCCCATTGGCCAGGGTGTTCAGTATTGGCAAGCGATTTTCCATCTGACCAGTTGTCGTCTCGTATTGATGAAAATTGCAGCCATTTAGTAAAACCTTCATGTCGGTTGGCTTCAGAGACATTTTCCTTTGAGTTGATTGTGATTCCATTCGGATTCCTGAATGTCAAAAGTATCGGCTGGGTTGTTTAAGAGCAAGAAGCAACCATTAATATCCCCTTGTCACGGGCTGAAAGAGAGGTCTTTTGAAAATCTGCCTGTAAGTTACTACATATTAAACCAAGTCTCCCTGGCCAATTTACATACTCCCATAAACAAATCCAGGTCTCCCCACTTCGCTGGACTGTCTGGAAAGTTCTCTATTGCTCTAGGAGTTTAGAGGAGGAAGGAGAAAAGGCAACTTTTGGAAAATCCATTGAGCTTTCCTTTCTGTGCCTGTGATTGGCCCGTGGATTTAGAAAATGCAAAGCCAGAGATGGCAAAGGAAGGCAAACTGGAAAAAAAAAGGAACTGTAAGAATTTTTAATATGTCTCTGATTGCGGAAACATATGGAGCCAATCACAGGCCTGGCCACAACACTACTGGGACTGAAAATTAGCATTTGTGTCAGACAAATGGGGGATGTTTCTTTTTACATTATAAGAGAAATGTGCGTGGGGTTTGTTTGGTTTTGTTTCTTTCAAGCTGATTTTTTTTAACAGCAGCCTGATTCTCAAAAGCAGGAGGTGGGGGGGCTGGAGGGAAATGAGGGAAGGTTTAACACAAATACATTCGAACCATTTCTAGGCCTCTTTTTGAAGTAGTTAAAAAAAATCTCAAGAACCTTCTAGTCAAAGGAAATGTTAAACAGAAGAATAAATTTGGTCAAGATGGAAATAGGGGTTAATGGAAACTTATACTTCACATGCTATTTTTAAAAATTTCAAAACAGAAAACATTGCTTCCTTTTTTAAAAAATACCATAGATGTTTCCTTCTATTTCTTCCCTTCTCTGTTAAAGAGTAATAACCGACATAGCAACCACATCTGGAAGGGTGGGCATCCTTTATCCCTAAAGACTCTTACTTTTTTCCCAACATGTATTTTCTAGGGAAAATATTGGTCATCTTTATGTAATATTAAAAAGAGAAAAGAAAAAAGAAAAAAATAACTTCTTGATGTGTTCAATGGAATATTAAATAGATGAGCATTAAACCAATATACACATGATTTCAAAGTTCTCCATCTTAGGATTTTCTTCATATAATTACCTTACCTCTTATGTTTTCTAATAATAAGAGAATGTGAGAACTGCTTTCCGGTCTAACCAATACATAAATAGAATTTCATTCTACCATACATGATAAATAGTCATTTAGTCTCTATTTGAAGGAGGCAACAATATGCTTCTTTGGGACAGCCTTCACTGTTGGGACTTTTTTCATTTGACCTCATGCCCACATTAGCCTCTTTGAAACTTCCACCAATTGTTTGTGGATCTGCCCTTTGAGACTACCCATAACCCTTCTCCACATGATGCCCATCAGCTATAGAAGATAGTGATCAAGTCTCTTGAGTCTTCTTTCTCCAAGTTAAACATTCCCAGTTCCTTCCATAGATCCTTATATGCCATGGACTCAAGGTTCCTCACCATACTGCTTACCCTCCTTCTTAAATCCTGTTGCCAGAGCTGAATACAATCCTTTCGTTAAGACCTTGTAAAGAATCACTGAGAATCTAGATCTTGAAGTCTGGCCCTTTCTGATGTCTCATATTCCCTTGCCTGGCTTCTACATCACACCACTGCCTCATGGTGAACCCTCTGTTCTTCTCCTCTTCTCCCACTGTATATAAATGAAGTTGATTTTTTGTGCTCACATGCCAGACTTTACATTTATTCAGCAACATGCTGGAACAAACTCATACTGGATCATGAAAGCCAATGGCTATATTTTCAGTGTGAGCATAGATATCTCAGGCATATGCTATCAATCAAGTCTTGATTATGTTATTGATTAATACCGATAAGAAAATGATTGAAAAATGTTCATAAGGTAGAATAAATTTAAAAGTGGGTCGTATATACTTTTTATTTCTGGAGAGTCGATTGTTAAACTTTGACCAGTGCACTCTTACATTCATCCCCATTTTTCAATTTTGTCTTATTAGATTTATCTTTACAGGATGCTTTTGAATCCTGATGCTATCTTTATGTGTTATATTTAAAATGTCCCAAAAATATTTATGCAGCTTTAAGTTATTAAACATTTGAAGACTTTTGGAATACCCTATATATAGCTCTATTTAACTATTTATCTATGTATCTATCTATCCATTCATGCATCCATCCATCTCTCTCTTTGTCTCTGTCTCTCCATCTATCTACCTACCTATATACACATATACATATATAATATGTAGGTGTGTGTGCTTGTATTACATATAATAGTTATTATATGTCTGTAACATTTATATACTCACTTTAAGTCTGCAAAGCATTTTACATATACATTCTTATCTGATTCTCATATTATAATATTAATATGGAAATACTTTTATCATTCCCTCCTTACATAGCAAGAAGAAGCAATTTCTTTTTTTTCTTTTTTTTTAATTTCTTTTTTTTTAAGCCCTTAATGTCTGTGTATTGGTTCCTTGGTGGAAGATTGGTAAGGGTAGGCAATGGGGGTCAAGTGACTTGCCCAGGGTCACCCAGCTGGGAAGTGTCTGAGGTCAAATTTGAACCTAGGACCTCCCATCTCTAGGCTTGACTCTCAATCCTCTGACCTACCCAGCTGCCCCCAGAAGAAGCAATTTCTGCATGTTCTCTGTGATGCCGGAGCTTCAGTTCTGTGTATTTTACTTTCCCAAGACTCCTTTTGGGGCAGCCATTGAGTTTAAATCAATAGACATTTATTGTGTTCCTACTCTGTGCTGGTCAGTGTGCTTAGACACAAACAAAAGAGCTTCTTCAGCCCTTCTAGTTGGAAATTCCTCATGTCTAGGGCTACTTGCGTATTCTTGTGGCCCTTTTATTTTGTCAAATGGATTTACCGGTCTGCTTTTTTTTTTCCTTTTTTTTAAGCCTGCAGTCACCACTGGTGCTGGTGTGTATTTTTCAGCAGATAGAAAATAAGTAGAATAAATGCTGCACTCCAGGTGGCTAGCTTCCTTGTCTTTCCTGGAATTTACTGCCTCACCCTGAGTGCGTGACTCCTGCAGGTACTTCATCAAAATGGAATGGGGTCTGGAATACATCGCCAACTCTTCACAGGAATCAGCAGGACCTAGTGAGCTAAGCTGGCTCAGCCAATAGAAAACGGCAAGGTGATAATGACCCTAACTCAATCTCTAGCTTATTCAGGCATGCCTTTCAATACAATCCTTCCTGGATCCCTCCAAATGCCTTTATGGCAGGCCAGAAAAAGGGATGTGCAAGGGCTCAGTGTCTGTTAGGGGAATCCCACAGGGACTGAGGGCAAAAGAAATAGCCTAACCCTTTGCCCAAGGAAACAGCAGGGAGGTTGGGCACCAGTAGCTATACTTCCAGGATGCTAGAATCCCTCCTTTAGTTGTTCTTTCTCAATCTGTGAATTAGGAGCTTTCCTCGGTTACACAGGCTCAGAGGACCTTCCTTTAGTTACAATTGTCATCATTCACATACATTATTCTCATATTTTCTGTCAAGCAAGACCATTTTCAGCCAGATACTCTCACAAGTCTTCCATTTATGTATGTGTTAAGTTTTTGGAAAGTTACTTATGAACTTTTTCATTCGGACAACCTCAGTGTTGTCGTTCTGTCATTAGAAGTTCTAGATTTAGAGCAGCAAAGGGACCTTGGAAGCGATACAGTACAAACGTTTCATTTTACAGGAGGATAAACTGAGGTCCGGTGGGGTGAAATAAGTCACGTGGCAGTAAGTGGTACAGTTATTTCCTCTGACTCTGTGTCTGGTGCTCTGCCCAGTGCCAAGCTGTCTCCAGGGCAGATCGTGTTCAAGCATTCCAATTTACACTAAATATGTCAAGTGTCCGTGATGCAGCGGATACGGCTGCCCCTCCACCCCTTAGCAGACTTCATGAGTTGGTGAGTAAGTCTTGATGTGTCAGCTGACTTTCTCATCATGAGATCCTCCTTGATTAGCCAGCTTTGTCCTCATGTGAGAAGTATGCAGTTTATTTCTGGTGCCGTACTCCAAGGCTCTCCAGCCCGTTTGTGTTCCATGGATAAAAAGTTCGAGGATCTTGTGTTGTGTCCAAGTTGACGGGTCAAGATTCCAGAATAGGACATTTTGTGGCTCCCTCCAATCTTTACAGATCTGCTGGATGAAATTTCCCCTCCTGCGTGCCTGAGCAATGATCTGTGCAATCAAAGAGGATTTGCTGATTATTTGCTTATTGATACAAGGCTTTGCTACGGCGACTTGAGTCATCTCCTTTGTTGTCCAGCCTCAGTACATGGAAGAGGAAGGGCGGAAGATGGAAGATGAGAAGAAAGATATAGTAATATTTTAGGTCACCCTTCAAGGAAAGCGTTTTCAGTAGGCTGCTTCCAAATAGCTCGATAGCTTTCAAAATATAGGATCAAAGAATGTGAAGTGCTGAGAAGTTTGGGGTGATAGTTTGTGGGTAGTTTCAAATATGCATGTACAGGGGTAGCTGGGTGGCTCAGTGAATTGAGAGTCGGGCCTAGAGACAGGACGTCCTGGGTTCGGATCTGGCCTCAGACACTTCCCAGCTGTATGATCCTGGGCAAGTCACTTGACCCCCATTGCCCACCCTTACCACTCTTCCACCTATGAGCCAATGCACAGAGGTTAAGGGTTTGAAAAAAAATATGTGTGTACATGCATGTATGTGTGTAAATAATTCTTGTGCAAATGGTATGACTTGTGAAATTCTAAGTTTAACCTTGCCCAATTTCCTCAACTGTAAAATGGGAATAAAAGGCTCCATCTCTCAGTATGGTTATGAGGATTAAATAAGATAATATATATAAATTATTTAGAACAGTGCCTGACACATAGTAGGCACTTCATGAATTCTTTTTTCCTTCTTCTGTTCTTTCCTTCTTTCCTTCCTACTTGGGAAAAATAATAAGTTATGTCTCAACTCAATAGAATCATAGATTTAGAGGGAGAATGGATATTAGAGATGCTTGAGACAACCCCCTTAAATTAACAGATGGGAAGCAGATTCCCACAGGCAACATGGCAATTGTCCAAGATGTCTAAGTGGAGCCAGTGTTGGGTATGGAATTAGAAAGGCTCTTCTTCTTGAGTTCAGATCTGTCCTCAGACACTTACTAGTACTGTAACCCTGGGAAAGTCACTTAACTCTATTTACCTCGGTTTCACTATCTGTAAAATGAGCTGGAGAAGAAAACAACAAATCTCTCCAGTATCTCTTCAAAGAAAACTGCAAATGAGGTCATGAAGAGTTGGACATGACTGAAATAACTGAACTGCCACAATTATATTGTTAGTACCTATTACAACTGGTATCTTCCCCCCAGAATTTCTGGCTCTACATCTTGTCCTCTTGAATCATACTGCTTCCAAAAAAAAATCTTCTACTTCTGTTATGTGAGACATCCCCCTTCATCTTGGTCCATAGCAAGATCTTAGATAAAAGATATGATGTTCATTTTGAAGTTTGCCTTCCCTGCCATCTGAACACCAAGCCCAAGGTATTTCACCTACTTCACAGAAGTATTAAAAAAAAGGTCACATGAATTCTGTGCCATTTATTCTCTAAATCGCCTTTTTAGAATTAAGCATAGGCTACATTCTAACATTTCTGTCTAGGTCCCATTTTTCAGACAGACAGGAAATTTCTGATGGCCAGAGCCAAGGCTTTGGCCTCTTGGTATCCATCTTAATGCCTAGTACAGAACCCTGCTAGTACTAATTATTCAACTTGCATATGATTAGCAAAACTATTCCCTGAAAATAATTATATAATTTAAAGGGACATATTTAAGTTTTTAAAAGTTAAGTAAAAAGCTAAATTCAAAATAAAGAATAATTAGTCCTTTCCCCCTCCACCGGAGTATATAAATTTATGCATATTTCATGAAATTTTTTTTCAGAAGGCTCCTTTCAACTTGGTCATACCAAAGCAAATATTCGCCATGCGAATACAGGATGTTTAGGGCCTTTAGTAAAACAACCGTTCTGTTTATGGCATGTAGACTTCCTTCCTTATGTACTATAAATTTATTGAACTTAAAAAGCTATGATTTGTTGGCATGAATTCAATAGATGTTTTAGCCTCTGTAGTAAAGATAATTTGATCCATTCTATTTTTTAAAACTTTTTTTGTTGGTATAAGAATGTCAAAGCATTTTTTTTTCAATTTCCTACATTAGAGAAATCTAACTTTGTGTAATTTGTAGAGAAACATACCTGAGGGATTGTGAATATGAAATGTCCAAAGACATTTTTATTAGACATTTTTAATTGGACAAGTACCCCTAAACTTCTGGAAGTTGGAGATTTATTCTATGAGTTTCCAAATCTATAACTCTATTTCTAACATCATTAAATGGTTACCTCTACCCACTTCCAAGGAGAAATGAATGAAATGAAAGCATTAAATGCATTATCCTCATGTGAACATTTGTTGAAATTTAATTTTATGGCAATTTTTTTTAGTTTTTTTTTCTTTTGTTCCAATATAGGATTTAGACCGCTGGGGGAATCGCTACTTGGGAATACCTTTTATTGATGCAGATCAGTGATTTAAAGTCTTAATGGTGCTGAGTCATAAAGATGGTAGTGTATCAGAGATAGGACTTGAACCCACAACTTCATGACTCTTAGGCCAACTACATTACTTTATATTATCTTCCATTCTATGACCACAAGGAACCCTTAAGAGCTGCCTCATTCACCTGGGTACTGAGGGAAGAGTACTTTGGAGAACTTAGTACTATAGAAATGTGGGTTATTATTATTTCTGGTTGAAGGATGCTTACTTTCTTCCAGGTAGTCATGGATTGACTCTATGGGAGCAAAGAGCATTGAATTTAAGGAAGTGTAATTGATAGTTTTTATGGAACTGAATATGTAGTCTTCCTTCGAAAAGCCTATGCAAGAGCCCAATAGTGGGAAGTGACATTTTAGTCGTTTGGATGATTATTTGTAGATCTCTGGCCATCACACTGAAGACTAACTATATAAGTCAAACCTCCCAAAGGGTGGAGAGGTTGATTCTGTGTAATTCTCTCTGCAAAATTAAGAATTCATTATGTGGTTGCTTGAGGTTGGGTCAAATGGCAAGGATTACATTTTAGTTTACCTGGAGGGATTTGTTGCCTTCTCAGTGCCCTCAGCACAATGGAGGTCAGTAGACAAGGTTCTAATCTCATTTCCTACAGAGAAGAATCTCAAGTTTTCATGGCTCAGAAATGGAAGCCATGTCATCCATGAAGGAAACTCATTTTCATCATCCTTTCTCCACCTCCTCTTTTCTCTCTGGCCCCAAGCAGAGACTTGTTCCATTGAATTTCCCTCTGCTCTTCGGTACTAGGAGTTGTTTTAGCTTTCCTTTTTGTTTTGATTGTTTAAATGAGCAAACTCTGGTGTTTCTTTAACTTTCTACAAGGATTTTCTCTATTTCTCCTCAACCATTCTTTGTTACAGTAGCTCCAGTGAATCACATGGCAGCAGCACCCTTATTTTACTAATACCCAAAATTCAGTGGAGGCACCAAAATAGCAGAATGGAGAGAATACTGAATTTAGACACTGACCATTTGGCTTCAAACCCTACTTTGGACATTTTACAAGATCCTGGGTTCTTAGTTCTAGAAAGGAAGGTAATCTCACAGGCTATCTAATCTAACCTCCTCATTTTACAGATAAAAAAACTGAGGTCTAGGGACATTAAGTAGTTGCCCAAGTTCACAACGGTAGTAGGTATCAGAGGTACTTGACTGATGTTAGCCCAGCTCTTTCTACTTTACAATACTGCATTCCTATTTATTTCTTTTATGGTATTAGACAAATCACTTAATATTTTGAGGACTAATTTTACTCAGCTATTTGATAAAATGGTTGGAATAGATTATCTCTAAGGGGCATTCCAATTCTAAAATTCTCAGGACTCTATATCAGAATGACTTAGCTATGTTGTTTAAATACATTATAAACTATGAGGGCAGGAAACATTTCAGTGTTATTCTCTTCCTATAATGTTATATGTGATTAAGCATCCCAAGGAGCTCAATAAGTATTTCTTAGATTCTAAGAGAAAAGTAATCTTTTCATTTTAAAGCCTAAAATTTTGTTTTGTGATCTTTGATAGATCTGAAGCTTGAGGATATTAATTTAATTCTTTGTCAAGTTCCTGGTTTATTTTAATTTATTTTTAAGAATCTATAAAGGCAAATACTAGAATCTAGCCTTCTCTCTGACCCAAATTTTAATATTCTTCTAAGATCTTTATGTCCATGATTTATGGAAAGTAGCCCTTACTTCCTTCTGGTTATCTCTGAGAAAGGAATGGTGAACTGGACAAAAAATGAAGTTGGAATTTTCCTTTCCATGCTGGTAAGATAAGAGCACTTAAATGTTAGCCTTCACCCTTTGTGGGCCCTATAGAGCCATATAAGAAATGTCAGATATTATAGAAAGATATAAACTCCAGTATATATCAGCCAGGCAAGTAAAAGTTTCTCATTTTGCCTGACAATGTCAAATTAAGGAACCTCATATGGTGATTTTGTGTTTTTTGCCATCTACAACACAAAAGAAAAACTTAGAATTTCCCAAGGGTGTGACTGTATCAAAATTATTCAAGAATCATGGGAAGATGTTAATAGACAAATTTGTTGGAGAACAATAATATTGAATGAAGCATATAACAAGGAGAAGGGCTCACCATGTGACTCACAATTCAGCATGACTGCCATGGAGAATCCTAACATAGAATCTAAATTAAAGAGGAATTTGCAGTCAATAGTAAGATCCCTCTAAATACTCTTGTTTGAAGATCTTATATTTACATCATCAAGCCCTAGAATCTTGTATAGCCTTAAAAACAATTCTTACCTTCCATCTTGGAATCAATATCATGTACTGGTTCCAAGGCAGAAGAGCAGTAAGGACTAGGCAATGGTGGTTAAGTGACTTGCCCAGGATCACACAGCTAGAAAATATCTGAGGATGTCTTCAGGTTTCACTCTCAGTCAGTCCATTGAGTCACCCAGATGCCCCCTTGTGTAGCCTTCTAAATGAAAACCATGGTCACTCAAAAGAGATTGGCCAATATCCAAACAGATTAAAAAAAAACAAACCTCAGGCAGATGAATAATGCCTACTACTCAATTTATGTTATGCAATTTAATAGACAACCCATAGAACAAGTAAATATTTTTAATAGCTTTGCAGATAAATATTTGACTGGGCTCATAACTTATCAACAGGAAGAAAATAAGAGGAATTACTCCTAAGAAATGATATGCGGGGCAGCTGGGTAGCTCAGTGGATTGAGAGTCAGGCCCAGAGACAGGAGGTCCTAGGTTCAAATCTGGCCTCAGACACTTCCTAGCTGGGAGACCCTGGGCAAGTCACTTGACCCCCATTGCCCACCCTTACCACTCTTCCACCAAGGAACCAATACACAGAAGTTAAGGGTTTAAAAAAAAGAAATGATATGCTTCTTTGAATGACTTGAATATTCTTTCTGAAATAAATCTTTGATAGATGGGCAGCCATGGATGGGATATGATCTACATTACTAGAATGAATTGTCACATTGAAGGGACCACAGATCTCATTGGAATAATGGAATAGTAAGCATAACATCACATAGTCAGTAGCTGAAATTAGATTAGTGATGACTTAGAATCAAGTTCTGCCTCTGACATTTTCTTGCTATGTGATTCTGGTCAAGTCAGGTCAGCTCTTTAAACCTCAGTTTTCTCATCTATAAAATGGGGGAATTGGAGTGAAAGGATTGTGAGGGCCTTCCCAATTTTAAATTTATAATCTTAAAACTTTATGAAACATTAAATAATAGCCTCTCTCTAAAATGAGCACTAGTACAGACTTCCCAATTTCATTTTTAAAAGGCACTTTGTAAGATTTCTTACATTGCTAGCAAATTCATCCATGAGAAAGGAACAAGGAAAACCAGTGAACAGAGTCCTTTGAAATGTCTTCTAAGTGAAGTGGATAGGACACTAAAGGTAAAAGTCAAATAGAGGATAGCATAGTTGGAGAATTCTCAGTAGAAAACATTTGAAAAATTTTAACGTATTCAAAAGTGAATGAAAACACTCATTAGTGAAACTACATGAATTAAGGTAGATTCATAAAAAGATTACTTCCACCCCCCCTCAGTTTTATCCATTGCCAGTAAAATGATCATTCCAATAAAAATCCATGTTTGATTTGACATTTATATATGCAAACTAGAAGAAGAAATTTACTTTAGAGTTATCTTGGGAAGAGCAATACATGTTAGGATATTAGAACTTTAATCTTCTAAGAAGAAGAAAAATGTAAGTCTCTGCATCCTGTATGTCATTTCAGTAACTTCTGTTATTCCCTGCACAGGTGGCAATAAGTAAAAAAGCATTATCTTGATTCTAAATCAAAAAGTTTTAGTGAAAAATAGAAAATCTTCCAAATTTGGGGGGGGCTTTATTAATGTAGAAAAATCAGCTGAAATCCATCACCCTATGTCCTTCCACAGAAATGACCTGGCTGGCTGTACATATTCTCCTGCATGTATTCCTCATGTGTGATTCACATAAATATTAACTTTCTCTTTGAGGATATCTGTATTTTGACTAAATAAGTTTTCCTTTATGATAGAGGTAAAGAGTGACGTTCTATTATTACATTAATCACTATGCTATTTCATTCACTGTTTTTACTTTGAACTAAGTGTGATCTTCATCTGACTAGTAAAGGTGAACCTTTTGGTGAAGGCTCATGAAATATGGGTTAGAGGATCTTGTAATCCTTGCAGTACCTAGAACTGGGGTTACCTAGCATTGGGGATGGGGGTCTATATGCTTAAAGAGACCTTAGGTAGTGCATTCTAGCAGAATCTTCCCAGAAACAATTAAGTTGGGACCATCAGTCTAGCCCCAGAGGCACAATCTGGTGCCTTGAAATAGGGTTTTTCATTCAAACTCACTTATATAGGCTAATTTCTAGTTTTAATTATTGATTATCTCTTTAGTGACAAAAAACCTATTAGATTAAAAAGGGTAACCTTCTTTAGTCCAAAAAGAAGAATAATCAAAAGCAATGCAAATATGGATTGATAATAAATGGTATTAAGTAAACATTTCCTGAATCACAGATTTTAGGTTGGAAAAAGCCAGAGTTAATTGAATCCTATCTATACTTGGAAAAAAATCCCCTCCAAATTTCCTGCCAAGTCATCATTGTGTTTTTGCTACAGTTCCTCTAGCGAGGGAAAGTCCAATTTCATATGACAGACCATTCTACTTACTCCTAGATGACTTTATTTGTCTTTCTTACTGGCCTTCTTTCTATTACATATAATTTTTCCTCTTTATAGTTTTCAGTCATTTTTCCTAGTTCTTCCTTCTGAGGGTAAGCAGAACAAATCTAATCCCTCTTCTTTCTAGCTGTCCTTTAAATCATTTGAAGACAGACATTATGTAGGCAAAACATCCTCTGTTCCTTCAACTAATCCTCAAATGGAGCTAATTAACTCCTTAACCATTCTAGTTTCCCTGTTCTAGACATTCTCCAGATTATCAATGCCCTGCTTGCAATGTGACATCTAGAATTAAATGTAATCCAAATGTGATGTGATTGGACAAACAAGCCTCTCTCAAGGAAGCCCAGGATATCATTTGTTTTTTGGAAGTTGATATTTTACATTGTTGAGATTTCAATCCACTGATTCTCATCTCCCATTTAGTATTTTTAAACTATTCCAATCTAGCAAAATCTTTTCAAAATTGTACTTGGTAAATGATTTTTTAAAACCAGGTTCAAGGCATCTTTTCTTATGAAATTAACTTCTTGGGTCCTATTCCTATCATCCAATTAATTGACTTTATGTCATCTGAAAATTCAACAAGCATACTGTCTCTACCTTTATAATACTACTGACAAGTATTCCGTAAGACCTGATAAAGTATAGCTTCTTAGGGAAGTTCACTAGCACAGTCCTAAAGACCAACATGAACTGATTCTTATCTGCTATACACCTAATACCCTTCAACATCTTTGTTTCCATCTTCTCTATAATCAATAACTCTTAGGTCCAAACATTAAAATAATTCCAAATTTCCTAACAAAACTATTGTTGAACATTTATTGATCCATCTTTTCTATAAAATAGCAAGAGAAAAATTTGTCCAATGTTTTATTATAATATAGTTTAATTATATATAATTGGAGAGCCTTAAGAAGCTCAGTGACTCCTGTGGATGGGTAAATTAATGATACAAACAATAATAATGATAATGAAAAAGAAGGAGAAGGAAAAGGAAGAAGAAGGAGGAGGAGGAGAAGGAGGAGAGCTAACATTTATATAACACACACTATGTGCTAAGCACTTTGCATAAATATCTCAATTGATCCTCAAAACAACCCTGGGAGAATTGTGGTTATTATTCTCATTTTATCAGTGAAGAAAATGAAGCAAACAAGTTAAGTGATTTGCTCAAAATCACACAAATAGGGAGTATCTGAAAGCAAATTTAGACTGTGTTCTTCCTGACTCCAGACTTACCACTATATACACTGAAATCACCTAGCCACTTATGTTATAGAGGGAATTCTTATTCAGGTATAGAAGAGACCAGCTAGCATCCAAGGTCTCCTCTAATTAAGATAGCCTAATCTAAAGTAGTCCCTTAATGTCAAATTATTAAGTTTATAAAAATAAATGGAAAAAGGAGGTGAGTCTTTTTTTTAAAATAGCATGATTTAACAAATAAGACACTGAACCTGGTGTCAGAAGGACCTGTATTCAAACCTTGCTTTATATTCTTACTAGGACTCTCTTTATTCCTCAGTTTTCAAATCTATATAAATGAGAGAGTTAGAGTTCATGGTATCTACATTCTATTCCAGATCAAAATTTAGGAAATTCTTATTCCATTCTTTATTGAAGCCATACAAACTCTTGGGGATCATCATTTACTTTTTTGCATCCTTATTGAATATTCTTTTAACAATGAAAATGATGGAAGGCATTTGCCAAAAACCAGAATCAAAGTAACTGGCCTACAATTTGTAAATTTGACTTCGTTTCTTTCTTCCTTTCTTCTCATTATTGTCCTCCTTTTCTTCTTCCTTCTCTTCCTTATCCTCCTCTTTCTCTTCCTCCTTTATCAGGAAAACATTTCCCAATCTCTAACCTTATGGTGTCTCTCAATGACATTTTGAAGATCATTGATCATATCAATAGTCACAGATGTCAATATTAAAGAATTCATTTCTCTAGAATCTGATGGTTTGAACTCATTAAAATTGACTAAGTAGCCTGCATCTCTTTCCTTCCTTCTTCATATTGTATATCACCTCCCTGTTAGCCATTTTTGTTCTGTCATTAAAATATTGGGTGGCCTTTTGTCCTATCATATTCTATATAGGCAACTCCTAGGGTTGGTGATCTTTACACTCTAATACATAGCAAGGGAAGATGCTTTTGCTATGAAGACAAACCATTCTTCACAATTTGCTTTAGGAATGGAAATTGCTACATCCCTTGTTTCTACTCTTGCATAGATCATCCATTATCCAGAAGGGATAGTGATAGATTGTCCACATCAATGAACGGTTACCAGTCCATTTTTCTCATTTGTTGCTGGCAACAGCTTGAAAAAAAATCAACTAATACTAAAGTTAGTCATTTCTTCATATTTATGGAGGGCAAAGAGAAGTAATGAGTGAGTTACTGGAGGAATTCATGTATGCATGGTTGAATGTTCTCATTCAGTTGACTCTTGAACCAGTTGTTATCATGGATGAAGACAACATGACTTGGATTTCTATAAGAAAAGGTAAAATTGATCTAAGATTGTATATTGTCTCAAGAAGTTCCCTTGGGATTAGGTGACCTGCCTTAATAATTTAGCACTTAAGACTGCGATTGGATGTGGTAGACATTTAATTAATGCTAGATCTATTAATCAGAACTTAATTAAATTTTTATAGCTAGTAGACATGGCCTTATTTCACTACAAACTTAACATAGTAGTTGGCACATAGTAGGTACTTAATAACTTTTTGTTGACAATTATATTTTTATTCTATTTGTAGAGACTTCTCTTTGCTATAATTATGGTCAGAAATTTCTTTCCCTGGTCAGGGATTATGTTGACAATCTAAACATTGTGTTTCATATAAATTATGAGTTCACGTGAGATTTATCATAAACTAGTCAGTTGTTCTAATCTGAAGTGTGTCTTCTTAGAGCATTGGCTATAACTGGCCTTTAAGTTCATTCATATGGATTCTTTGGCTTTTAGACCAAAGCGATCAAATTACTTTGGCAAATTATCTAATTTATCCTCCTAAATCAGTCCTTAATTTCACATATTCTTGGCAAATCATGAAAGGTAACAAGAAAAGCAAGTGTTATATTATTACTTCATTAATCAAGGAGAAGGAAGGTGAATCAGTTTTAAGTATTAATGACTTGCTCTGAGTAAGGCACCCTGCTAAGTGCTAGGGATCCATACTACCACAATAGTAAAACAGACTTTGTATTGAGAGAGCTTAGATTGAATGGGGCAGATAACACATGCATATAAAGACACATCCTACTTCTTCAAGTTTGCTAAGGGCTGCATTACAAGTACCTTCAGTTATTGTAAGGATTCTTCCCAACATTTTAAAAGGGGATGAACTAGAGGATCAAGCAAAATGAATTGATCTGTCCATTGTGTAATTAGGAAGTTGTACTCTAAAGACTCCATCTCCCAGAATTCTTTTTCTCATCCCAAAATTCCTTTTTCTTTCATCCTCATGTTGGGTCCTTATGTTTTGTAAATAAGTTTTGTGTAACTCTGCCCTTTTTCTCTCTTCTCTCAGGACCATGGCTGGGTTAGCTCTCTCTTTACTCTAGCTTTTTATTTTCCTTTACTTCAAGTTATTATTAATAAATCTTATTAAATATAATACTTAGAGATATTGTATATTAATTTTTAAGTTTATACCATGGTTATATAATTAATACAAATCAGACCAAGGATTCAGTCCCATATCATTATTATTGCAAGTCCACTGTGCTAAAGGGAATCATGTGGAGACCTTGGAATTTAATTATTGGTCACCCATATATTCTCTGATTCATGTTTACCTCTCTTCCCTTCCCTTCCCTTTACTCTAGCTTTTTACTTTCCTTTACTTCAAGTTATTATTAATAAATCTTATTAAATATAATACTTAGATATATTGTATATTAATTTTGTATATTAAATATAATACTTAGAGATATTGTATATTAATTTTTAAGTTTATACCATGGTTATATAATTAATACAAATCAGACCAAGGATTCAGTCCCATATCATTATTATTGCAAGTCCATTGTGCTAAAGGGAATCATGTGGAGACCTTGGAATTTAATTATTGGTCACCCATATATTCTCTGATTCATGTTTACCTCTCTTCCCTTCCCTTCCCTTTACTCTAGCTTTTTACTTTCCTTTACTTCAAGTTATTATTAATAAATCTTATTAAATNCTTCCCTCCCCTTTCCTTCCCTTCCCTCCCCTTTCCTTCCCTCCCCTCCCCTTTCCTTCCCTTCCCTCCTCTCCCCTTTCCTTCCCTTCCCTCCCCTCCCCTCCCCTTCCCTCTCCTCCCCTCCCCTCCCCTTCCCTCTCCTCTCCTTCCCTCCCCTTCCCTCTCCTCTCCTCCCCTCCCCTCACCTCTTCTCTTCTTTTTGTCCTTTTGTCTCTCTATCTTTCTGTGTTTGTTTCTGTCTCTCTACCTACTTGGTTGAAAATGCACCTTGGTCTTATGGGAGGAGATAGTCTATAATTCTGGATGCTCAAAAATAGAAGCATGAAAGTTTAAGGGGAAATTTGAAAAGAAAAAAAAATAAAATTATTTTGGCAAAAATTGGAAAAAATATTTTAAAAACACTCAAAAATCCATTTAGTTTCCACATAATTGAAGGAAATATTGAGTGTATAACATTTTTAAAGCTTCCTGAAGCTTTCCTTGTTGATCTCCCACCCACCTAAAGCTAAAAATAATTTCTGCCATCTCAAGTATTCCTAGAATACTTTGTTTGGTTCTCTCCTTTAGCACATTCTAAATGTATCACTTATTTGTGCACATGCCATATGTCTCCTAGTAGAGACATCATAGTGAAATGAAGATACTATTGTGCTTAGAGTCCAGAAGACCTGTATTCAGATCTTGCCATTGCCGTTTATTAGATTGTGAACCTGGGCAAGTCACTCGTCTTTTCTGATAAACAGCATTTGTACATGTAAAATGAGCTTAAGAAGGGCTGTCTGAAGTGTTTATCCTGTAGGACTATTGTGTATATGGAATGAAAGCTTCTTTTCATTCATTGAATTTATATCCTCAGTACCCCACATATAGTAAATGTTTAAATAATACTTAATAATTGACCTGTAAAAGAATTCTGAACTTTGTACATCTCTCACTTCTACTTTCTGCCTGTCTCTCACTCTCATGTATAAATGTACATTTTTCAGTTATTCTTGTTATAAATTGTTAGTACTTTGAGAGCAAGAACTATTCAATTGTTGTTTTTTTTTTCCCATCTGTGTAACCATCATGTCTAGCATAGGCTATAGTGGGCACTTTAAAGAGTGGTTGTTTAATTGTTGAATTGAAGTTCTTAATCATATTAAGTATTTGAAGAACCATTAGGAATGATGATGGAAAAGAGGCTTTGGGTTTTAATGCCTACAGTAAATCTTTGAGGTATCTTTTAGTTCATATAGGCTGATACCTTTATTTTATTTTGTTTTCATTTATAAAAAAAGTTTTTATGAATATAGATTTCTTTTTCTATTACTTTTCTTTCCTTCCACATTGCAAAACATTTTTCATTAATAAGGAATAAGAAAAAAAAGGAAAAGAGAAGTATTAAAGCAAAATTAATTGATATACTCTTCATTCAGTAATCAATCATTTCAAAACCTGAGTCAATTAGCGCAGTGATGCTATTTCACTGTTTGGTTAAAGAGGGTGGGGAACAAATATTTTATACAGCAATTTTGGGAAGTAGGGACTATTGTTTTCATTTTATAGTTGAAGAAACTGAGGCACACAGAGTACTGAATTGCCCAGGGTTAAATAGCTAGGAAGTATCTGAGGCTGGATCCAGATTCAGGTCTTCTAAGGCTAGGTTCAACATTTTCTCCACTGTATAGCTGCCTGCCTTAGCTCATTCTAACATATCTTCCACTCACATGACAAAGTGGTTTTACTAAAGCATGAGTCTGACCATCTCTACCCCTCTCCATGCCTTGTAAGAAATAAGTTCCAGTGACTCCCACTTCTTCAAATAAAACATCTGTTTCTTTCTTAAAACCCTTCAAAACCTCAGCCCTCCTTACCCTTCCAGTCTTCATACACTTCACTTCCCTTCATACGTTCCACAATCTAAAGACACTGGCATCATCACTTTTTTTCTCACACAAATACTCCATCTTTAGGTTCTGCATTTTCATTTTCTGGGCATTGATGTCTGGAATGTTCTCTCCTCACTTCTACCTTTTAGCTTCCCTGGCTTCCTTCGACACTCAGTTTGAATCCTGCCTTCTACAAGAAGCTTGTTTTAGTTCTTCCCCCTGTCTCTATAGGGATCCTTCCCTCTGTGATTGCATCCAGTTCATCCTGAAGATAGCTTCTTTGTACTCTGTTGGTTACTTCATGTCTCTCCCATTACACTGGTATCTCCTGGAGAGCAGATACTGTCTTTTGTCTTCATTTGTATCTCTAGCATTTAGCACAATGCCTAACTCATTGTAAATATTTAATAAATGCTTGTTGTTGCAAAGATGATGTTGATGATATTCATTTCAAAGATACTGAAGTGGCTTGCTGTTTCCTTCACCAGCTCATTTTATAGATGAGGAAACTGAGGCAAATGAAATTAAGTGACTTGCTCTGGGTCATATAGGTACTAAGTGTCTGAGGCTGCATTTGAACTCAAGAAGATGAGTCTTCCTGATTTGGGACCCAGCACTCTCTTAACTCTGCCATCTAGCTGCCCATTAATACTTTGTGTCAGTGTCCTGATAAAAATTCCCAGACAAGAGGCCCACTGTAAACTACATAGAAAAATAAAATGATCTCTAATTTGTATGGCCAGCAAAAGCAAAAAAACTCTTGAAAAGCATAAAAATGTACAAGTATAAGGATAAAAAATAGTCTGATTAAAATGAAGAATCTAGGAGGAATTTAGGAAAACAATGGGGGAATTGGAAAGTACAAGTTAAAGCAATCAGACATAGAAATAGAAATATCAAACTGAAATTGCCTCAGGAGCACTTATTAATCTCAAAAAGACCAGAAACTGAATTCTTTCTCTCTCAGATCAAAACTGCAGTTTCTAAAGATTGAAAATATAGTGGCCCAAATCAGAAAGTTACCAAAGTTTCTAGGGAGTGACAGGTGAATGGGTTAAAGCTTCCACCATCATTCATCCTGGACCCTTCATCTCAACAAGTCTTTAAAAGCTTATTTGAATTTCTATTATCGCTCTCTGTAAATCTGAATCCTTCAAGAAGGTTTTAGCCTGTGGAAGTAGAAAGAATTCTATGCTTCAACCAAGGAAAGAACTGAGTTTGAATTCTACCTTTTATCTTTATTGACATGGACTTTTTGATTATGAGTAGAACTCTTCTTTCAGTCTCAGTTTCTCCATTTGTAAAATGTAGACAGTAAAACCTGTGGTATGAACCTCATCACATGTTTATGGGAACCAAATGAGATCATGTATACTTTATCCCTTATTTTCCCCTTGCAATCTGAAGGTTTGGGACTCATTATCCCTTACAATGCATGTAGCTGAGAGGTTCCAAGGGAATGGGCCAAATGCGGCTGGAGAGACTCATAAGTATAACATTAATGGAATGCCTACAGTGCTCTACTGTCCCACTAATAGAGGGCATTCAAAATTGAAATTAGAGAGAAGAAAATGAGCTAAAAATTCTATGAGGCCAGAGCTTGAAGCCTGCCAGTCAGAGCTTGAGGGAGATCACTCTTTTAGCTTGAAGGTACTTTTCTCCCCTAATCCCTATCCTTCTCGTTCCCTATTACAATTCTAGAAGCTTCCCAAATATTCCAGAGGAAAATGCATAAGGAAAACTCTGGAGATCTCCTGAAGGATATGCCAAGACATTAATTGACTGTAGGCCCTTTAAATGTCAAGCTTGAAAGAAAGAAGAGGTCACAACTTTTCACTCCAAAATGAAATTATATTGAAGAAATTCTTAATGCAGTGAGTGTCAGTCACTAGAGGCCAAGTTAGACAATGGAAGGTGAATGGGATGAGCCTTGCCAAGAACTACCCAATATATTTTGCCTTTGACACCAAAATATTTTAAGAATTAACTTCCACCTTGTGTGTGTGAGTATGCCAGTGTAGAGACACTGAAGATACAGACACGGAAGAATAGTGCACTTGTTGGAGGGGGATGTTTCAGATTTCCCTAAGAGTGGCTGATTCCCTGCAATTTTAAAGTCAATATGGGTAATTCCATTTTCACCAAAGTAAAGGGTGTTTTTGGGGAGGAAACTTCCTATAATGGATGGAAAGGTAGGCTTGAAATCAGGAAAACTTGAAACACATAATCCCTGGGTAACCTTGGGAAACTTACTTAATTTCTCTGTGTCTCAGACAACTTTCTAAAACTCCTAGTTACAGAGTGGTTACCAATCTACATTGGTAGAAAGTTTCCTATAACAACTAACAATAAAATGATAGATATCTTCCCCTTTTCCCAGAAGAAAAGAGTCCATTTAATTCACATGTGAACTAGTAATCCCTTGGCATCATGTGAAATTAGGAAAAATTAGAATCTCAATGGGATGGGTGCAGAGCTATGAAAAATGTACGAGTTATTACAATTATGCATATCCCCTGAGAGAACCCAGGCTTAGTCACAAAAATAAAAGGCTAGGAGTTGTGGGATTGGGGCAAATCACATCTGCACATACCCAAAGGGACTTAGGATGTAAAGTGGATAGGACCTGCTTATGCCTGAGTAATTACTTGAGTTGCTGGCTTTGCCAGATATAGAACTCTAAGGAGATAGGCTCTTGTTGAAAAGGGAGCACTCCTTTATATATGGAAATTGCTTTGTAAACTTTAAAGCAATATATAAATGTCAGTTATTATGATTAAGGGCAAATTGCCTAATTTATGGAAGCTTAATTAGCAATGTATCAAAACAAGGGTTTTTTGTGTGTCTATATATCTGTAGAATGGAAAGATAGGTTTATTTGTCTACCCTTGATTTTGAGTCACGTATTTTTGACCATATTCAGTTTGCAATGTCATGAATACACACAGAGCTTGATATAGTACATATATAATACATGTATAATATATACATACTTGTACATATATACATACATATGTGTGTATATATTACATGTATATATGTATATAAGAATTGGCTCTTGTCTGATGGGTTTACACACTACTCTTGCATGCATTCACTTTTATTTTAAGTATATCTACCATGTAAGGGAAAGAACACTAGATTTAGAGTCAGAACACCTTGATTCAGGGTCTTTCCTATTAGATAACAGAATTGTTAAAAGTCAGAGGCGTTAGCTGAGAGAGGGAGAAGAGAAGACAGACAGACAGGCAAATGTGGAGGCAGAGACAGAGAGACACAAAGAGAGAAACAGAATCAAAGGCAGAAAGCAGTCATTCTGACCTATTGGCCTGAAATTTCAGAGCCTTCATTGACCCTTGTATTCACATTAGTCCTACTCCTAGTGCATTAATGTTTGTGTCATACCATTTGGGACTATCTACCATCTTGTATCTCCCAGCCATTTGTAGTCAATGAAGTTAATGCCAGGAGGTTCCCTTATGAAAGCTGAACAGAGCTTGATGGGTTTGTCAACCTCTATCCTACTTTCTTTTCCAAAATGAAATTATTTGCCTCCATACACATATGATTGAAATAGGGAAAAATATTTATGTTAAACACGACAGGTAAAAAATTTATATTTAAACTTTATAAGGAACATTTACACAGAAAGAATTTGTTTCAAGTGTTACTTCTTACTCCTAATGACTATGGGACCCAGAATAAGTCACTTTTCATTTCAGTGGCCCAGGTAAGACAATGTGCCACAGAGATGGGGCCTATCTGCATTGGGTGAGGAAGTCCATCAGCAGGAAATCCTATGGTAATGAAATCTTAGATTAATAAAAATTGACTGATACATAAAAAAATAAATTGTTAAAGAATATGAGTAAAAAATTCAAAAAAGGAAACAAGTTCCTTATAATCACTTAAAATATTTTTAGTTTCTATCAGAATCAAAAGACCTACATTAATTAAAGGAAAAAATCTTTTGGTATTGCTATACACAGATAAAATTGGTCAATATAGTTAAAGGTGAGGAAACTCAATGCTGGTGAGGTTGTCAAGAAATAGGCTTATTCGTTAAATATAATTCCGTTTTTTCCTTTTAAATTCTCATTTAACATGAAAGTTTGTTTTCTTTGTGGCTATTTTTCTGATGTAATTATCCTTCTTTACTTATTCTGCTCTCTATTCTCCTTTGTTCTAATATTTGATTTGATATGTTTCAATAATGATCTGTTTGTATGTATATATGTATTCAATGATCTTTTTTCAAGTTAAGAAAAAAAGAAAGGATCATATGATATTTCTTCTCCTTCTTCAATTTATGTATTCTTAACATCCACTCAAATTATTTACCCTGAGTTCTTTTTCCCTGCTGAGACAATCATTACACTTCTTGAGTACTTTGTTTTGCTTTATTTAATTCCCTTAGTACCCGTTGAAAACATTAATGTTCTAAAGGGATATATTTCTTTTATCTTATTAGTGTTAGCACTTTATCATCATACAACTCCTTCTAAGTGGTAAAACAGATTTACCATCCTAAGTTTTTCTTTAATCTGTATTTATATTTCACAGTTCCTCTTCAGTTCTGGTCTTTTCATCAGAAGAGCATGAATGTCCTCTATTCCAAAAAGATCCTTCCCCCCCCTATAAGATTATACTCAGATTTGCTGGGTAAGTTTTGCTTGGTTATTACACACATATTGTTTCCCTCATTAGAATATAAACTCATTGAAGGTAGGAGCTATTTTTTGCCTTTCTTTGGATCTCTAGGGATTAAGATAGTGGTTGGCACAGGGGAAATATTTAATGAATGTTTATTAAATTATTTGGATATCATCTGTACATTGCATATCATTACTTTAAAATTATTTATTTAACCACTTCTAATATTGTTTAATATTATTTCCCTTCCTTTCTCACTATATCTTTCCCAGCTCAGGACCGTAAATTCTATCCAATCATTTAAAAAAGTGGTTCTTCTCCTACTTGTCTGACCAGTCCTTCTAAGACTCCTTTGTAGATTTCATCCATTTCATGCCTTCCAACTGTGGGTGTTTCTAAAGAGAGTTTTCTGGGCTTCCATCTCATCACTGTCTACACACTCTATCTTGGTGGCATTATTGGTGTTTGCTTACTTATCATCGATATACAAATGACTCAGAGATCTATATAATTAGTCACATTCTCTTCCCTTAGCTCTAATTTTGGATGCCTATTGGATACCTCCAACTTGATGTTTCATAAGTTTCTCAAATTTGAAATGGTCACATAATTCTCCCTATCACCAAATGCTATTCTCTGTCCACAATTTTCCTACTGTTATAAAAAGGACCATCATTCTTCAAAACTGTCAGGTTCCTAATCTCAGTATTATCCTTAATTTCTCAATATCCTTCATTTCTATAAGCATTCATTTCCCTCATCTTGCCATTTCTACCTCTCCAACATCCCTTGTATCTGACCTTTATTTCCATCTATACCAATTTAGTTCAGACTTTCATAATGCCTGACTTTATTCTTTTTGTCCCCTAGCATCAAATACAAACTTCTTATTTGTTTTTTAAACCTGGCCTCAACCTATTTTTCCAGAATGCTTATAAATCACTCCCTTTTCCACAGTCTCCACTAGCCTTCTTTCTCTTCCTCATGCATTGCCCATGTTACCTAATTGCACCTTGACACTGGCTCTTTTCTATGTATGGAATGAAAAAATCAAAAACAAAAAAAAAAACTCTACATCATAGAATCTCTTCCTTCAAGACACTGATTAAGCACCACCTTCTCATAAAGATGATCTTAATTCCTTCTTCAAACGATAGTGCCCTCTCTCACAAACTACCTTTTATAAACTACTTTTATTTAAATTATTTTTCTATCTATTCTCTCTATGTTTCGATAGATTTGTATTAGAATATAAGATCCTTTAATTGGATCTTGTTGCATTCTTTGTATCTTCAACAACCATCAAAGTGCCTGGCACATTGTAGATGTTCAATAAATGTTCATTGAATTATTGATTGATGGCATCTTGATCTAGTTGAAAGAGCAGGGATTCTCAAGTGGACCTGGGTTCAAATCCTATCTCTGATGCTTACTGCTTGTATGATTGTTGGCAAGTCACTTAATATTGCTGGGTCTTAGTTTTCTTATTTGTAAAATGAATGGGTAGGTTAGCTGTGTGACTTGGAACAAGTTACTTAACCTCAATCATGTAGCACTTATTACTCTTCTTCCTTAGAACGTATACTTAGTATCTATGTTAAGACAGAAGGTAAAGATTTCTTTTAATGGGTAAGATTATATAGCCTCTGAATCCTTCCAGTTTATATCTCTTAGTCCTTCTTTCCTTATTAGATTAGTCTACTTCTTTTCCCAATCATAACTCTTTGATAGCTTGTATACCACTTCTCATATAAAAATCCAGTGATGAATATGCTACTGTCTATTTATGTCTACCTTATGTCTCTCCATTGCTCATGGAGTTTTCTGTGGTGCAGATGCTTTCTATCTATATCAATTTAATTCAGGCTCTTATCGCTTCTGACTTTACTCTTTTTGTCCATTGAATCAAATAAAAAAATCTCTTAACTGTTTTTTAAACCTGGCCTCAGCAGCCCATGTTTTCAGATTTATATGTCAGCATTAGGCTTTGGATTTCCAAGTCTAAACTAGCTGAACCACTTCTTTCTATTACATTTCTGGCCCCACTAATTTTCCATCTACAACATCTGCCTAGTGTACAATAATCAATGGTCCAACCCTGTGGGTTTTCCATTCAATATCATGCTATAATCTAGACAATATCCAGTCTTCAGCCAATTACTTTTTCAGTGTGAATTATTAAGCTAAGACATTTTGAAAGAAAATGAATTTCATTTAGGAGATTTTAAAGTGTTCCATGAGCTGATGAAATCAACATAATGTCATTTGCAAACAGGACTATATGAAATGCTTCACAATTGTTTAGTAGTCCCTCTCTGGCTTACCAGTATATGAGTATAATGTTTTACAAATATGTTTGAATGTGAAAAGACTGAAGATACTTATTGAATACACTTAGAAAATCATTTAATATATTGGGAACTCAGTTACCTCATCTCTAAAATGAGGGTACTGAAACAAGGTGGGCCCTGAGCTCCCAACAATCTTTTGTTGTAATTCATGACAACACTTTTGTGTTATGGTCAGAACTCTATAGAATCCTCTTTAAAATGATGATGGTATTTTTAACAATTCATGTGGAACGTTAAAGTTTCAAAGTACTTTACATGATTTCATTTGGATTTTAAAATTCTCAGGTAAGAATTTTATCACATATTTCAGACAGAAGTTATTATGTATGAACATATACCCAAGATGATAATGGAAGTGAATGAGAACTTATAATTTTATGCATAATCATTTGCTTAATATACAGATTTTTGGGCCATATTTCCTTCATATTGTCTTGATTCTTTATTCATTGATTTTTCTTTCTTCTATCATTCACCCTCATTCCATTTATCAGTCAGTCATCAATTTTCATTCATTTTTTTCAAAAAACAGTGATTAGGTGCCAACTCTGGTCAGTCCTTTATGCTAGTGATCATGGAAAGAGAAGGAAAATAATATGTCATCTTTTTCCTCCAGGAGTTTAAAATCTAGAATATAAAAAAATGAATCAGGCTGTACCTGAGAAATCAAGATATTTGAATAATTCTTCAATGAAACAATGTTTTAATGAATAGCATATGAAAGAATAAAACATGTATTGATTCAATTTTCTTTAAAATAACAGAGAAGTTCCTGGGAAAAGTAATTTTTGATACTATCCAAAAGATACTTCTGGAAAATATCTGGAGGTGTTTGTTTTATTTTGTTGCTTTTTCTCCTGTTTCTATGCCCAGTGCTAGTGAATCCGTGGCATGTGTTGATTAGAAGTTATGCCTTGGTAAGGGCGATGCAAAGAACTTGGAATGAAATTCACCCTTATCCTTCCTCCCAACATTTTTGTTAATAATCAAGTTGGGTGGGTCCTGATTTTGAGGCATGCTTGTGGGCGGCAATTTTAGAAATACCTTGTTGGTGGTGGCTTGTGTTTATTTTAAGGGAAAACTATGTCAGGAATTTTGTAACTGAGATTTTTAAAGAGAGAGAATAGCTTGAAATTTGGCATGTGATTCTAGGTAATTATTCAAAATCTGGAGATATGGAGCACTGGAAAAGGTTCTTATTTTACTTACGGTTCTGACTGATGGAGAAACAACTGATATTAGTTCATTGCAATTTAGTGGAATCAAACTAATTCAAGAAGCATATATTAAGCAGTTGCAGGGCCTCTAGTATTATAAGGGATGAAGGGATGAGCAACCCAATCCATGTTCTCAATTAGCTTATGTTTGCTATCAGTTTTCTGGCCATGAGTGCTGTGTATTTGATTTCATGAGAACTCACCATTATTTTCCATTCAGAAATTTAGCCCTGAGTTTCTAATACCAACTTTCAAGAAAAACAAAGTTTTGAAGGGAACAGATAGGTTGTTCAGTGGATAGAAAGCCAGGCCCAGAGATGGGAGTTCCTGCATTCAAATCTGGCTTCAGATACTTCCTAGCTGTGTGACCCTGGGAAAGTCACTTAACCCTGGTTGTAGTCTAGCCCTTACTACTCTTTTACCTTAGTATTGATTTTAAGATGGAAGGTAAGAAATTTTAAAAAACAAAACTTTTTTATGAGTATGAGAGGAAAAACGATGTGGGAAGTTATATATTACTCGTAGATTATAGAGAAAACATCCCTGGTGCCTATACTAGAATAGTGCCTATGCTATGCTAAGTGGCCTTAGCATCAATTCACCAGGCCAGTTATTTGCTAATAATAGTTTATTCCTCCCTTCCTATAAACCAAAGATCTAAATACTTGATGGTGGCCTGGAAGAGTGAAATGACAAGTGGCTGTGAGGTTATAGGATAAGGGTTCAAATCCTACATCTGTTGCTTATTTCCCATGTGACTCTGGAAAAATCTGGGACCTCAATTTCCTAATTTGTAAAATGAAGGAGTTGGACAACATGGTCTCTGAAGTATCTTCCAGCTTTCTAACTATTACCATCTATATTTTAAACTACCATTTACTAGAAAGGAACAGTAGCCTTGGCTTTCATGGTACAGATGATTCCAGGAAGCAATGAGAAAAATTCGTAATTACTTAGTGCTTTAAGGTTGATAGAGGAATAACCTCACCATAGCTCTTCAAGGGAGATAATTCAGGTGATACTTCCATTTTGCAAATAAAAAAACTGGAGCAAAAAGAGGATAAATGACTTGCCTGTGATTACAGAGCTAGTAGATATCATGGCATTGACTGAAACTCAGGTCTTCTGGAATTTAGGTTTATGCTGGGTTCACTCCACTATACTGTGTGGCATTGACTACTCTTGTTACAAACCATTCATTATTAGTTAATAGAAGATACGTTGGTTCAGCTAAGTTAAAGTGTTTGACATAACAGGATACTGCACTTGCTCTTAGCCAAAAGGCTGAAAAGCAATTGATATAGCAGGACAGAAGAGAATGAAACCTAAGATTAAGAAAACCTGGAACCCCACCACCACATACATGTAACTGAAAAATCAGGAATTTGCAAGAACAGTAACAGTAGAAATGAACAAAGAACCATAAGATTAGGAACATGCCTTATGTCCAAGACACTTTATCATCCAAGAATAAGACTTGGGATTTTTAACTTGGGACCCATGAACTTCCAAGTCATCCATGGATAGATTTAAGGAGGTCTCTGAACTTGGATAGGAAAAATTCCATATTTAATTCAATATAACTATTTTCCTTTTCAATCTTATGAATTTTTGGTTAAAAGTTGAATTCTGTGAAGGGGTCCATTGACTTCATCATGTTTGCTTAAAGGTATCCTTGACATACAAAAGTGAAGAACTACTGGACTAGATATATGCCTTCATCTTCCTTCTCTTCTATAAAGCCATCAATCCATGCATTTATTAAATACCTACTATGTGCCAAGCAGAATTTTAGGTATATATTACCATATAGAGTCAGAAGGGACAAAGATAACATTTTCCAATTAATGGCACAAATAACTATTAATTTTGTAGATCACTTAAGATTTTGTGAATATATATATATATATGTACATATATAAATAATTCAGGCTACCTAAATGACTTGCCTATTGTCACAAAGTAAATGAAGAAAGCAAGATTCAAACCTAGGTATCCCCTGACCCAAAGTTCAGCTCCATCTCCATACTATATTGTCTTCTTTTTATTGAAACAAAATGGCATATAAATTAACATGCATTTAATTAGATAGTTCAGCTGTGACTCAGTTACATTGCAGCTCCACTATTCCCCTGTCATTATGGTTCATGATAGGCATTGTGATTATAAATGAAAGTCATGTAATGTGCTCCTACTGAGTTTGGTTCATTACTGGGGCATGGAAACTATTTCAATGCATTTAGAATTCTCCTCATGCCCTGGGTACTTATGGCCTTTACAATCTCTGTCCCATAATGACTAAAATTGGGTACTATCATCTATTGTTTTTTTAATCCTCAAAGGACCAGAAACAAGAGAAGAAGTAAGGCAAGGTCACAAAGAATAGGTTTAAAACTGGGGAACATGGGGAAGCTCATGAAAAGGAGGGAATATGACGTGTTCAGGGAAACTTGGAAAGACTTTTGTGTGGATTATTCAAAATTAAAGAAAGGCAAAACCAAGAGAAAAGTATTCACAGCAGTAACAAGAAAATCAGTATAAACAACACTAAAAATCATCTGACTTCAGATGAAATGTAATGACAGTTCTTGGCCTGAGCGTGAAACATACTGAACATTGAGGGAATGTGGGGATAGAATTTATATGTGTTGTCAGACATAGTCACTATTAAGGGTTTGCTTTCCTCTTTCCCTATGATGACTAGTCATTTCCTTAGTCACCTATTATATTTAGAACCAGCTTCAGATACATTTTACTTCATTCTTGGGCTCTCAGCAACCTCCATAACTATTTCTTGTTTCATCCTTCCCTCCCTTCCACAATTCCAGTTATCTAATTATTATCAAATCATCTCTGTCATTGCTCTTGAAAATAATATATCAATTTACTCCTCCATGATTCTACTAACCATTAGTGTTAGTTTTCATATCAAAATAGACCACCCTAATATTTCCCTCTATGCATATCTTCCCCCATTCAAGAGTAAGTTCATTG
The DNA here is from genome assembly GCF_016433145.1 of Gracilinanus agilis. NCBI lineage: Eukaryota > Metazoa > Chordata > Mammalia > Didelphimorphia > Didelphidae > Gracilinanus > Gracilinanus agilis. Next base: position 25,693,278 of record NC_058134.1, on the reverse strand, counting down.
AGGGCAGTTATGTCTTCACTTTTTCATACTTATGTTGCTAGTATAGTTCTTGGCACATGATAAGCACTTAATAATATCTGTCCTTCCTTCCTTCCTTCCTTCATTCCTTCCTTCCTTCCTTCCTTCCTTCATTTTTTATTTCCTCTTAGTTGTCTCATGTGACACAGAGGGATTACTGTGTGTGTATACACACACTCATACACACACAGAGAGAGTTAAAGTTGTCAAAGCTCATGCCAAGGAATAGGAGACATAACTTTATTTTTCACTCATTATGCAACCTTTAGCAAGACACCTATGCTATCTGGACTTCCCTAGGTATAAAATCATTGAATTGAACATGAACATCCTTAAAATTCATTCCCAGTTCTAATTTATGATTCTGTGATTCTAGGAGTCTACTCAGCATCATTAAAAATCTATTATTATAGCTACAGAAAAAAATTTAATGATCTTCTGCAATATGCAGTATTATTGCATAGATGTCATGTGTCTAATCCAAACCACTCCCAATGCACCGAAGTTCTTGAAAATAGGATTGTCTCTTTTGACTTCCTCTAAAGATCAAAGGCCAAAGCAATAGGAGAAAAGATTGGTCATCAGATCATAAATTTATATGGATGAAATAATTTTAGAAATTATCTGTCCCAACTTTCTCGTCATGTGAATAAAGAAATAGAAGCCAAAAGACTTTAAGTGACTTGATTAAAATCTTTTAGCTAGCAAATGGCAGAAAATTCAGTGCAATCTTTCTTTCTAACACAAAATGTTGTTCTGTCCAAGGTCCTAAAGCAATTCTTCATTGTTCCCAAGTGGTGTAGGTCCTAAGACTCTCAACCTTTTCCTATGCATATGGGTTTGTTCAAGGAAATTTATTATTATTAGGGAGTCTATCAGTCTATTTGTCTATCACTTTATATATGTGTATGTATAACTATAGATGACTATATATCCATATATGAATTTTGTTGTTCATTTTTTTTGGTTGTGTCTAATCTGATTCTTCGTGACGCCATCTGGATTTTTCTCGATAAAGATACTTGAGTGGTCTGCCTGCCATTTCCTTCTCTGGCTCATTTTATGGATAAAGAAACAGCTAAATGACTTGCTCAGGAGCACACAGATAGTAGGTGTCGAAGGCCAAATTGGAACTCAGGTCTTCATAACTCCAGATCTGACATTCTATCTGCTGTTCCACCTAGCTGCCCTATATATGTGTATTTATGTATATTTGTATGTATATGAACTAACATTTACATAGTGCTTACTATGTCTCATACATTATGCTGCGCCTTCAAATTATTCTCATTAAATTCTCAAAAAATCCTTTATTATATAAATGAGAAAATTGAGAAATTAAGAAGTGAAGTGACTCTCTCTCAGGGTCAGATAGCTAACAATGTTTTACTTGAGCTTGTTTCCATCCATCATATTATTTCATAGATGCCATAATTTATTTTTAAAGCAATTTAGTAGTGACTTTTATTTTTTACAACTCAGTTACTTCTAAATATATCCCCAAAATATGCTATTCCCTGTCTTTTAACAATGAAAACCATTTAAACAAAATCCACTAACATAGTAAACCCAATTCGACAGTGTATGCAATATCTGGTCCTTGTAATCTCATCAATTAAAAAATGAATTTTCTTTTTCTCCTCTCTTCTTCATAGCTAAAATGAGTTGTTGTAGTTAATCAAAATGCATCTTTGTTTCCATACTTTTTCACTGATATTATTGTGGTTGATGTTGTCTACTATTTGTATGTTGTTCTTCTGGCTCTGCTTACTTCCCTCTGGATCTATTCAGAAACATCTTCCGTTGTTTCTTTGAATTCATCATTGTCATAATTCTGCTTGCACACCAATTTTTGGGGGGAGAACTCTAGTCTTTACCTCTTTTCTCTAGAACTTTTTTAAAAGGATTATTTTGTCTTTTAAAGTTTTTCTCCAAAATATCTTGTTCTGGGACCTGCCCCTGCCAATGGAACAATTTTCTCTCTGTCTACGGCTTAAGAGCTTCCTTTCATCTGTTCAATGGAAGAGGGTGAACTTGAATATAATTTTATTTTGTTTTCAGTCTTCTATGGAATGATTTTTAAAGAAAAAAATTAAAACATCTGAATGAGAAAATTTAATTTCCAATTTATTTTTACCATTTAACTTCCCTATTGTGTTCAAAATATTTAATCTCTCAGGGATGCAGTTTCTTCCTCTGTAATATGTTGGTTGGTCTAGCCTCTGAAGCTGCTCATGGCTCTAAATGTATGATCTTAATATTCTCTTTGGACTTAATTTTCTTCCTGGAAGCTCTCTGAGGGTAGGGACTGTTTCATTTTTCCTTTGTGTCCCATTTCTGAGTGCAGTTCCTGGCACATATTACATGCTTAATTAATGTTTGTTCGTTTTAGTACTTTCTAAAAAGAAAGGGTTTGAACTAGGTGATCTTAAGGATAATTTCTAGTTTTTTACTTTCTTTGATTCTAGTTGAACAGAGAAGTACATTTTTTCTTTGGAATCCATGGCTCCTTTCTAGGAGATCACCTCTTAACTGAAGCCTTCCTTGATTTGTGCCCTGGTTTTCTCCTTTACTCCCAATGTTACTTTTAACATGATTTTATTTTTTAATTATTTGTGTAGATGGTCTACTACCTTTTAGAATGGAAGCTCCTTCAGGGCAGAGATTTTTTCATTTCTTGTATATGTACCAGTAGGGTGCAGCTTATGCCTTTGTATATATTAATTGCTTCATAAATGTCTTTTGGATAGAATTTCATGCTAGTAATCTTATAGATCATCTCTATTGACATTCTCATTTTAAAACAGAGAAAACTGAAGATGAAGGAAAGAGAGGTGACTTGCACATTCTTCACAAAGCTTTTAGCCACTAGGTTTAAGACAAGGAGGTGAAACAAAATGAGACAGTCAACAAATCAAGTTTAGTCAGCAATCAGTTATTAAGGGCTTCCCATGTTCTAGGTACTGGGGTATGTACTAATGATTCAAAGAAAGAGAAATTTTGATAATGTAATAAATATTCTTAGAGAGAAACAGGATGTTTAATAAGAAAGTCAGAACAATACAACTACCAGTCTCTTCTCATGGTTCCATGGAGGAAAAAGTAAAATAAATTAATTGGAGGAATTTGGGGTTCTTTTTTTCCTACACTTACTTTCTAAGCTCATTCTGAGCCATCCACTAATAATGAACCACCACTTGAAGAGCTATGACCCAAAGCTGGAGTATCTCTGTGCTAGACTCCTTTTGCCTTAGGATTGGGGTTGTCTTCCTTTACTGTAACCAGAGTCTTTTGCAGTTACTTGGTTGTAAGTTGGATACTTAACAGTTTTAAAGACGTAATATTTGCAATCATTGCATAGAATGATTAAAAGGAAAAATAATATCTTTTGGGAGGATCAGGCAGTGGGACTTTGTCTAGGGAATTCAGCCAGCCATACAGTCAAATCTCTGTAGGAGAACTTGTGTGTAGGTAGATGGAGTTGTGAGTTTCAGAAATAATGACTAGTACTTAGACCTTGGCTTCAGAAATCATGAATCTAAATATTGTGCTTTTTTTCCCATAGACTACTTTAAAAGTGTATAATTTAAACATGAATTAAAGTATTCCAGGTATATTCACTCACTTCCCCCTCCCCTTTCCCTTTCTATCTTAAATATTAGAACTATAGCTAGATTTTTATTTTTCCATGTAGTGCAAACTATTTGGTGGGGAGGGTCAGAAGACTGTCTAGCATCAGTTTTAGTATCTTGTGGGATCTGACCCTCTCAGTTACTAAAGTTGATGGGAGAAGCAGCTCCTGAGGAGGAATGCAAAGCCAATTAACCAAGAGAAAGTAGAGGCAAGAGTCTCAGGCAGAGTGGTTGCTTCAAACTCCTCCACCGTTTTCCATTTGTATGCTCTCAGACAAAGCTTCATTGGTCTTAGGCTAGTTAAAGCTCTACAACAATTTATTAAGTGTAGATGGTCTTCAAAATCATTGTTATTTAAAAGATAAGAAAACTAAGGTTTATTTTCTTCCTTGTAAGAGTTTCTCAAGAAGGCATTATATAAAAGTAAAGGATTTGTTCCAAATGGAAACAGTGAAATATAGTGTCCAAAAAGTCTTAGCACAGTTTTAAGTATTAGAGTTTAAAGCTGCTCTGTCCAGACATTTTACACAGCATGTTTAAATTCCAGAAAGTTGAAAGTTATTGATGCTACATTTTGAATGAATTCTTTTAAGCATTTAGCTAAATAATAAAGATATGAGTATTTAGTAAATGAAAGATTATGAATTGAAAATCTAAATTAACATATTCTATAAATACACAAATTTTGTTTAAAGTTTATTGGCCATAACTGAGGAAATAATGTAAATTCCTTGAGCACAGGGACAATGTCATATCCCATTCAATTCTATAAATATTTATCAAGTGACTATTCTGTATACATCTATGTATTTTATATCCCCCAAAGTGATGGTACATTTTGGATACTTGGCAAATAAATGAATGAATGGATAGAATGATGGATAAATTAATGAACAACAGGAAAAGATCCTAACTAGTATTTTCTTAGTATTGTAATCTATAATATGCAGATGGAAAGGTAGAGACCACCCCCCCCCTCACGAAGAGGCAGTTGGTATTTCTTGTTGGACGTAGAAGTAAAAAAGGGAAATAGGCTTGAATCTAATGCTTCAGAGTCGTTAGCTGTGAAATGGGAAAATACCTATAGTGCCTACCTCACAGGGTTGTTGTGAGGCTTCAAAGAGATAATAGGTGACCTTGTTTTGAAACTTTGAAAGCTTTGTGATGTCTGTGAAGTGGGTACTCCCTCCAAGGGTATAGATCTCAACCCATCCATCCATTTCTCATCTGTGTAATTCTTGTCCATGTCATTCCATATGCTCTCCATGGGGGTCCATTGAATGTTCTAAGAATTTTTATTTAATATCTTTACATTATGTGGGTACTACTGGAGCATGCAAGATTATTCTTCACTGTCACTACATGACCAGCCCACCTCCTTTGCCATTCATGCATTTCTCTGAATGATATATTTTATGCCACTTCTCATGAATAATGAATGGGTTGAAGCCTACACACTCCCACTTTATGCCTTACCATTGCCCTTTGAGGGACTCAAAATTTTAATTCTTTGGAGATGATATTATTATATGACTTATTGCCATATAATGTCTACATGAAATGAAAATATGGGTTGCATTTCAGGGAGAAGCTTGGGGTCATTAAAGGAATTATGCAAACTCTCAAATGCAATTCAGCTTGCCCTCCTCCTCCCATTTAATTCTGAACCCAGTTCAATGACTATTTGCAGGGTTTGGCCAAGAAAATATGTACTGATGGACCAACCCTATGAGTTGTCCTTTCAATTGCAATTATTCATAATCTGGACTCTAGGGATTCTTCATCCACTTGGTATTTCCTATGTGGAAAATTAGGCCAAACTCTTTTGAGTGATTATGGATCTCATTTAGGAGGCTCTGCAATGTTCCGGGCTTGATGCAATCAGCACAATGCCATCTGCAAACAACAGCATCTGGAGGACATCACCATCTATAGGGAATCCCTCTTTGATTTGGACTCTGCGCTGGACGTCCTCCATGACAATGGTAAACACCTTTGGTGACCATACACTCCCTATTTTATGCTTCGCTTGATATTAATAGTCAGAGGGTTGTGGAACTAAGTTATCTCTGTTGTTACATCATTCAAAGAAACATGATTTTGACATATGCATGGGAAAGACATTGTTGGAAGGAAACCTTTTAAATTGGTGATTTGTTCTATTAAATCAAATGCTTTGAAATAGTCAACTGATAGGCATAGGAAGGCCTCATATTTCCTATGATGTATAGTCAGTTGTATGACTATAATTATGTGGTCCATTAGAAAATAATACTTATAAAAACTTAATGGAGTCAGCTAGGTAGCTCAGTGATGTGAGAGTCAGCTCTAGGGATGGGAGGTCCTGGGTTCAAATTTGGATTCAGACACTTTCTAGCTGTGTGTCTTGGGGCAAGTCACTTAACCCCCATTGCCTAGCCCTTATTGTTCTTCTGCCTTGGAATCAATATACAGTATTTATTCCAAGATGGAAGGTAAGGGTTTGAAAAAAATAACTGTTCTTTTCTCATACTTTCATCAAGGAAACCCTCGGGTTGGAAAGTAGGCATAATGGTCAATAATTTGCAAAGTTTTCTTAGGTAATTTTTTCCCTAATTGTTTGACATTCTTCCCACTTCCAAGTATCATCAGAATCACTCCCTTAATAATATTAAAACTGCATTGTTTCCAGTACAGAGCTTCTCCACTATATTTATCCAGCTCTCATACCATCTTTAGTAATATGTCTTCTGAAAGCATTGTGATATTAGAGTCTATGTGTGGTGGCTCCATTGCTGTTAAAAGAGTTAATTATTAAAATCTTTACAGATCCTTTGCATTTTTATCTGTTCATTACTTACTGCCAATTTCATCCTAATATGCCATTTGGATGACCTGGTTTAGTTAAATTTCCATTCAGGTGATTGTAAAAAAGTGATTTTTTTTCTCCACCACTTCTTTTTGTTTTATGAATTAATAATGATTTTAATCTTTCACAAATTTACTCTGAAAGATTTCAAACATGCGTTTATATTCTAAACTGATATTGCCCCAGGGTACCATATCTTTCCACTTGATATGAAGTTTAAATGTTTGTTGGCTGAGAAAGTTTCTGTCTTTTTTTTTGGTCCCATTATTGTGGTAATTGTTTGTATTGGTTAAACTTCTTGGGCTACTGTGATGTTCTGTACCTTTACATGTTCTTTTATCCATTTTGAATTTTCTGTTGTCAACAGTTTGTTTAAATAGGTCAGATTGGAGGTTCCTCAATTGTGTACTTATCTTCTTATTTTTAGTCTAATTTAGTATTATTTTTATGTTTTCTCTAACATCACTGTTCTAGTTGTATAGAAACAGATTATTTGGGAATGACTCCCACATCGGTAATTATTCAATTCCTGAAAAAAATGTAACCATTTCCACTATGGAATGTTCTTTTGTGATCTTTATGTCCAATGCCTTCCTATTCTGTTTAGAAAGAAAGTATTCATGATATGTAGGTATATTCTTTCTATACATAGTCTTTGGTTTCTCTAGTTTCTTATTCCTGAATCCAGCCTTTTCCACTATCTTCTATGCATCTTTCAAATTGAAGTCATCCAGTATTCAATGTATATTGATTTAATTCAAGAGGTCTTTATCAAGTTAATAGAATTTCTCTACTTTCTAATACTTTTCAATAAATATTAATGCAGAAGCTGCAATTATCTTTCTAGTGTTGTTTTTGAAAGTACTTCACTAGTATAGGCAATAATTAACTGTCCCATTAAGCATTATTTTTGGTTGCCTTTGGTCACACAATAAAACTAACAATACTTTTTACTTTATTTTCCCCTACCAGAAAAACATGGAAGCCATTCTTCCATTAAGTTATGAATTTATTTTGTTGTCTGTTTTAATTTATAGCAAGAACATCAAAATAGATAGGATTTAGTTCTTCCAGTATAAAATTCAATCCTTGGCCATTAGGCAAAACAGCCAAGATAATATGTATGGATATTCTTTAGTGTGTGAATCATACCAAATCACTTCTATCCCTCTGCCACTGCTAAAAGGAAAGAGGCCACACAAAACTAAGAACAATAAATATATATATTGTTTTTCTTTGTTTCATGGGTTGCCATTGTCCATGAATCCATCAACAAATGGCCATTGTAGAGGTGATGATCCTCTTTGTGCTTGGCTTGGCTAATCTTACCATCTATCATCAAGGTAGCATTTGGAGAGAATATTTCCATCATGGTTCAAACTGTAAGATCTTGTACTTTACTATCACAGCTTTCAGAATCCTATTTTCATTGCTATGGCATGATAAAACATTAGAGTAGCCCTTTGTGTATGTGAAATGCCATATAAAATTCAACTTTTATTATTGAGTTATAAAGACAATTGAATTAATGCTTTTCAATGTATTCATCACCTTTATGGAGCACCTTTAGGAATGATTCATTGCTTCAGTCTTACTTTCTTGGTGTTTAGCACCTGATTCTTTTAATCATAAAGACATCATTTATGATAGTAGCCTTTCTAATTAAACACTGAAGAGGAAGCCACACAATTAAAATATGTCTTCAAAGAATGTATATACATTAAAATTATTATTAATAATTTTCAACAATCAAGAATTTATAGTTATAGTAATATTGGTAATAAATGTTGCCATGAAGGTGCTTTCGTTGAGTCTATAGAAAATGAGCTTACATGCTAATACTTCATTTTCAAAAAGCAATTATTTGTTATACATTTTTATGTGTCCACAGGACTTTAAATATAAAAGAATAATAACAGGATAGTAACTCTCCCTATAATTATTTCCATATTATACCTTTAGGGAAAAACAGATGAAAAAATAAATACTTTATAAAGTAGTCTAGCAAAACATATAATAATTAAAGATATTCAACAATGAATAATACATAGTTATCATAAAGGAAGAAGAAGGTTGAAAGATATTTTCAGAGCAAGGGTAAAATAGTTTTAGAAACTTAAAGAAATAATTCTGAAACAAACTGACATCATTTCACATCACTAATAAAGGCAGACAGTAGTTATATGCCACTGAACTTAAGTGAAATAAGAAGTGGCTTGTTCCTCAATGTAGTCTCTTAAACTAGCTACTATTCAAGAGCATAATCAACGACCCACCACATTCAAAGGCATCGTTAGCATGAATTTCAACAGCCATAGGTTGTCAAAGAGAGAAGGGAAAGGAATGAGCATTTATTAAACACCTACTTTGTATCAGGTACTGCGATAAACAATCTATACATGCTATCTCATTTGATCCAAGATACATCAATGTAGACAAATTTCTGTTACATAACATTCATTTATATGGACTGAGTCGTTTATGATAACAATTTAGGATCTAGTCACTGCCACCAATATTGATAAATGGGTTCTCTAAGGATAGGATCATAGAAATATCATAACTTATAGATCAATATAACTTATGAATGGAAACAATAGAAACTGTGCAACATATCATCAAAGGTTTAAAAAACTAGTACCTTTGCAATATCTGGGATAGCATGACCTGGTGGATGGAATTATACTCCCAAGACTTGCTATCAGAAAGTAACAGGAAACAAGTTCAAATAATATATACATCCTTACCTAAATACATACTTTTTAACTCAATAAAAATCTGAAATGGGATGTTATCACAGACAAAATTATTGTATCACATCTCCAGAATATAGCTCTAATACATGAAAAATGAAGAACAATATTTTAATAAGTTTAATAATCTCTAGTACTTATAATCTCTAAGCTACATGGAATGAAAAATGTTCAAAATATAAAGATATAACAGAGGAAATCAAAATCATGTGGAAACATTATGAGAACCCTATCATCCTTATCATCTTGACTATTATGTATTCTTTCCACAGATAAGCTTCAATCTCAATATTTTTATTCAATTTCTATATGTATTTTTCCATCAGCATTATGATCCATAGAACATAATTTTTTTAAAAGCTGAGTTCTATCAGAACTTCATCATACAAGAGGGGAATGAGATAATAAAATTAGAGAAGAAAGAGAACAAGATAATTATAAATATAAATGTTCAATATATAGTACTATGTACTCCAACAATTTAGAATTTTAATACCTAGAAAGACACAATCGCCTGTCCAGAATTACATGTGATAATCAGATACAATTATAGAGCTGGAAGGAATGACTATCAAAAGTCATTTAGTACAGGGGGCAGCTGGGTAGCTCAGTGGATTGAGAGCCAGGCCTAGAGACGGGAGGTCCTAGGTTCAAATCCAGCCTCAGACACTTCCCAGCTGTGTGACCCTGGGCAAGTCACTTGACCCCCATTGCCTACCCTTACCACTCTTCCACCTATGAGTCAATATACAGAAGTTAAGGGTTTAAAAGAAAAAAAAAAAACTAAAAAAAAGTCATTTAGTACAATGCCCTCATTTTCCAGTGAAGAAATTACAGTGATTTCTCCAAAGTAAGTTGGGCAGCAATAATTAAAAACAAGATTTGAACCCATCTCTTTAACTCAGGTTATTCCTCTTTCTTTTTAACTTTTTCCCCTGACACTCTTACCTGTCCTTTGGAAGCAGAGATGACAAACCACTCTACCACAAATAGAGTCCTCAAAATATCCTTGAGAATTCAATCAATATACTGTCTTGAAACTAGAGCTTTATCACAGATATCCCTATTGTCCACTATCAACCAGATGTAACACTGATCCATGTAAAAGATCAACATTTTTTCACAGATGTCTCCATCATCCCTGATTCTCATGATCTCCAAACTACATGGAAAAAACAAGAACAATGATAATAAACAATATGCTGAAATGTAGACTTAGCAGAAGAAATCATAACTATATGGAAACAGAATGGAGTACAAACAATCACAGTCTTTCTCTGCACTGGAATTGTCCCAAAGATGTTTTTAGTAGTTCTGCAGGAAAGAAGATTATATCCAATACTTTTATTTAGCTATTCCATCTACTTGTATAACAGAATGCTGAACAAAAAATATAACAGACAAGAAATGGATGTTGACTTCTCTGAAGACCATTTCTATTTGAAAATGAATTGAAGATGAGATTATTTATTCATATATATATTTATTATTATTAAAAAGGAAAAGAAGAAGAATAGCAACAATTCTAAACTCTCACATCTAGCAATAAAAGATCAAAAACTATTTTTTGCACATAAAAGTCTATGAAGAAGGGAGGAAGAGATAAGATGTCATATGTTAGACTGAAATACAACCAAGGACCTGAAAGGTGGAAGAAGCCACAAAGAATGATTCAGGGTAGACACTATCCCAGGAGTCATCTCTAGGACTCAGGTGACCTGGGTTCTTTATGGGGAAGAAGACAGTACATATCATGACTTCTTTGGTTAGGGTCGAGACATGCTGGTCATCACCACCCTCTTGATTCTTAAAAACAATGGTCTCCCAATATACAAAAAAACATTTATACTAAGAAGCATCCCTCTCTCCCATAGCTTCAGTGTCACATTTTGTACTCGATAGACATTTCCTAGAATGACAGCATTGCAAGAGACCTCCAAAGTCATCCATCCAACTCAGGCAGTATCTGGACATAAATGATTTCTAACAAATCACCATCAAGAAGACATCCATTCTTTCAAGATCTTCAGTGAGAAGGAACTCAATCCTTCCAAATGGAACATTCTACTTTTTCATTGCTTAACTTAATAGGCAGTTTCCCCCATTTTCTGTACTGCCTAAATTTGCTTTTCACAGATTTCATTTATTGGGTTCCCCTTCATGTCCCAGGGGACCATACTGCACATGGGGTTTTCTTGTCAAGGATATTGCAGTGGTTTATCATTTCCTTCTTTAGTTTATTTTACAGATGACAAAACTAATAAAAACAAGTTATGTGACTTTCCCAGAATAACATAGCTAGTAAGTGTCTAAAGTCAAATTTGAACTCAGGTAAGATGAGTCTTTCTGACTCCAGGCCCAATGTTCCAGTGCTCTATCTACTGTGCCACCTAGCTGCACCCTAAAGATACATATGTATCTTCTAGTGACACTATATAGATCTTTAATTCTTTTCTCTATTCAACACTGGTTCTTTCAAGTCATCGTTTGACTTAATCTTCTTTTATCTATATAGACATTGTCTGTTTTATAGTCCTGAGTATTTTAAAGAGGGAATTCCTATGATGACCTATCATGTATTAAGTAACCTCTGAGAACCCTTCAAACTTTGAAATTCTGTGATTTATTAGAGCTAAGATATTCCTTAAGATATGGACCTTCACCTTTCTTAATGATACTTTTCACAAGGATTTGGTATAGATTAAGGACCCTAACTTTAGAATTATTGAAGAACTGGTGACATTTAAGAGCAGTAAACTGAGGGCACTTAATCATCTAATAAGAGCCCTGAGAAAAATTAAAAGATAAGAAGTAAATAAGAAGTGGAGAATATCCAACAAGTATCTCAAAGATCAGGCCTATTCACAAGACCTGGAAAGCTGCAAATATCTAACAAAGATCATAGGATCAAACATTGAGAGTTGTATGAGACCTTAGAAACAACTGAATTTAGCTGCTGCCAAGTAAACTGAGGCACAAAGCAATTCAGGAACTTTTAAAACCTAAGTAGGTTTTGTTAGTCCAAATCCATCATAACAATTTGGCTATTCTCTTTCCTTCAGAGAAATAAATAAGATGGATACAAACAATAAAACAAATTTAAATTTTTGATGCTATGTAATTAAGCCATTTCTTTATAATAAATTCCCCCAAATATCTACAAAGTTGCCTCTCCTTTTTATCGGTAGATTCAAAATGATGTATTAGGTTTCTCCATTGCCTTTCTCAACTATGTCTTTGGTTAATACTAATGGACTTCCAAACTTTGGTCAAAATGAATGAAATGGCACCTTGAGAATGATTTACATGGAGATAATTGTATTTTTATTATAAGAAGCAAAATTTTAATTAAATAATTAAATTAAATAAACATGAGATTATTAACAATATTTAAAAAAAAACAGTATGGCTTGATGAAAAGAGGCCTGGACTTCTTAGAAAGTCTTAAATTCAAATATACCTTGGATAGATCCTAGTTGCATGTCTCTCGAGAGATCACTTAAACTCTGTGTGATTTCACCATCTTTAAGGTATTTCTTCACCTAGGCCTTACAACAACGTGTCAAATCACAAGTCTATTCTAATAAAAATCCCTTAAATTAATGATAACTTTAGTCAAAAGTGTCTATCTCTAAATTCATCTCCTAGATCCAATTTTCCCTGAATCAATTAGTTAATAAAATAGCATTTATTAATTGTTCCCTTTGAACCAGGCATTTTACTGAGCATTGGAAATACAATGACAGAAAGGAAATAGTCACTGGCTTCAAGCTCATATTTGAATACCTTAGAAAACCTCTACCTATATAGACATGTAGAGACCTACACATATGATTTTAAGAGCTTAAAAGTGCATTTAGATAAGTTGAACAATATGTATATGCAAAATACATATAAGGCAACTTTGGCAGGGAATTAACTAGTGGCTAGGAGGTTTTATGTAGAAAGTGATGATGAGTCTAAGGAAATTAGAAATTCTAAGGGGCAGATGAGAAAAGGAAGAATTTTTAGAAAGACAGAAAAGGTGGTGTGAGAGACACAGAAAAGATAAAGTATCACTGTACTCACTGGGTAGTAAGTTAGTATGATTGTATTGTAGACTATCTGGAAAGGCCCAATGGGTAAAGAAGAGTGGAAAGGTAGGTAGGGGATAAACTATGAAGAGATTCCTTTTCTTTCTTTCTTTCTTTCTTTCTTTCTTTCTTTCTTTCTTTCTTTCTTTCTTTCTTTCTTTCTTTCTTCCAAGACTTGGGTATGTTTGTGGGTAGCTGGAAGGAAACCAGTAAACAAGGGGAAAACCCCTGAAGATTAAAGAAATATACTGTTTAAAATGGGCCAATTGCTTAGAGAAAACAAAGGAATGTGAAATCATATAGTTGTGGTATAGGAGAAGAACCACCTCTTTATCAGAGACAAAAGTGGGAAATAGTCAGAAGTTATGTCAGTGAATTGTGAAGTGAATGGGAGATTTGTGGGAGAAGCATCTCTTGATTAATGTTTTGAATTTTTCGTTGTTAAATTATGAGATAAGGTTATCAACTGAGAGAGTGAGCAATGGGCAAACTATTCTTAGGAGCTAGCATTACTATAGAGATTTAAAGTATATAAATCAATTTAAATATTTTATACTTTTTATTTTCTTAACAACCCTGTGAATTAGAGGCTATTATTCCCTCTTTAAAATGTGAAAATTGGGACTGAGAAAGGTTAAATGATTTTCTCAGGAGCACTCAACTAGCAAATTTCTACACATGGATTTTGTCTCACGTTCTCATGATTCAAAGTCCAGGACTATCTCCAATTCATCACTTAGTTGCTTCTTAAGAAAGGTTTAGAAGAGCTATTATGTTGAGTGGGATAGATGATCAATTAAGAAGGAACAAAATGATTGTTTTGATGCAATGGGGGTCTATTTGAAGTTAGACAAGAAATTATAGCCATTTCCCCTCCTCTAAACAGTTTTTGTTTTGAAACTAAGCCATTGGTAGGAATAGTTCATGGCAGAAAGGAGGTTAAATGAAATAAACTAAAGAATCCTAAGCAGTGGTCATGTGTCCATCCATCCCTAGCCAGTTACCTTCTATTCTGTTTCCAATTTATCTTCATGCTTCTTCTCTGTCCCTTGAGTTGATGGCACATTGGTGTTGACTGTCCAAAGCATTTCCAACTCTGTAGGAAGATAATGGTAATTAGCTAATGCTCAAAGAGTTCAGCAATCCATTTTCCCATGAAGCCCACATAGTGGTTAAACTAGAATTTAAAGGAAAATGTCATGGTAAATACTACCTTCTGTGTTTATCTCAGAAATGTTCAGAAAACCTCAATGTGGTTGATCTTTGATTTCATTGTAACACTTTTCAGGAGCTTCACAAGAGAATTTTAAAAGACCTAAATTTTAATTCACTTTGTTTTACTCAAATGGGCTGAGAATATCAAAGATTCATGAACCTTGTGAAAGGGACAATAATCATTTAATCAATCAATATGGTTTATTAAGCTCCTACTATGTGCTAGACATTGTGCTTAATACTGGGGATATGAAAAAAGGCAAAATATAGACCCTGTTCTGAAGGAGTGTATAATCTAATGTACTAGTAGTCCACCACTGTGATATAAGTAGGTCAAATTGATCTAGAATTTTCATAGAGGCATTGGGGATAAGGGATAGGAACTAGGCTTATGATTTTACATTATAGAAAAAATTTAGGTGAGAAAACTCCCTTTGTTAGTGCAAGTCAGTAGCTTTTCTACAAATTAGAGTCTTAGAGTGTTGCTTAGATCCCTGATTAATCAAGTGATTTGTTTAAACACTTGAATCTAGATCTTCCCAAACATGTTCTATGAAAGGCTGCCTCCTAATATCAAACCCTTAAAGGATTACAGATGTGTAGATCACCATAGATATTAAATAATCATCTAAAGCTTTCTCCACACTTTGGGATGGCAAGGCAGATTATTTTAACACATTTCTCAGAGGTGTTTCTGAGCAGAAGACTTTGGAGATATTTCAAGAATTCAGATTTGGTGCCATTTTGAAAAGGCATAGAAGAACAGATTGGAGAATATGTGCAAGTATATCATGCTGTAATAGATACAATCCCAGAAACTTCTATAAGTGGAATGCATATAAATGGAATTATATATCCCAATGAGTTCAAGGATACTCTACCGTCATTTCTGATGGAGTTGCTATAAGCAGTGGCTCCCAGTATTTCAATTGTTTTTTTCCCCAAGACACTATGTAACGTATCAGTAGACACTAGATGAGTAGATGTTCAATGAACCCCAAAAACAAATGCCTTTGTGCCAGTAAAAACTAATTCTTAATCATTTATTTTGTCTATTTGAGTTCTGATATCTCAAACATATTTTTAATGGATGGAGAAGTAGTCTGACAGACGTAAAGACTGGATTTAAATACTCCCCCTGACATGTAGTAGCTGTATGACCCTGGGCAAGTACTCAAGCAGCTCTTTAATATTTTGTGTTGCAGAGCAGATTTCTTTACTAAAAGGAATTTTGAGCCCTAGAAAATTTCTTTACCCAAGAAATCATAGATCCAGTCCATCTTTGCAAAATGAAGATAAAGTTCTAAAGTGTCCTAATAATTAATTATTTTAATCTGACCATTCTGAGGCTCAATTGTACCTGAACTAGCTTGGCTATTATGTTTTATGTATATATGTATGTATATATGTATGCATGTATTCATTCATTCACTTATATTGACTGAAAGGTAAACCAATGCTAGAGTGGAACAATTATTCGTAAAAATTGGGCTAAAGGTTGTCATACAATTAGTATCCTTCCCTCCTCTTGGCTATTTCAGTGCTAAAGTAGATTTGGGAGCCCATGGATCTGAGTGTTCCAGGTATTGGCATATTGGAAATTCAACCTTCTTATCTTGCATAATTCTCCTATGTGGTCTTTCTTAAATCCCTCTCATAAGAACCATTCATTATACTTAAGGCCTTCTACTCCTGGCAGACTCCATGCTTTAATACCTCCAATTCAGTTATCATGCTACAAACCTTAGTAAGAAAAGGCGTGGGCTCAAAACCAGAGAACCTAGGTTTGGATCTCAACCCTCCTTATTTTTAATTGTCTGTGTGACCTTATACAGGTCATAACTTTTCTCAAACTCAGTTTCTCCACTGATGAAATGAGAAAATTGGTCTACGTCATGCTACTTGACCTTCACAATGCACATAGGAGATTAAACACAAAGAAATAATAGTGGGATAGTAACCTGTCTCAAGACCATTTCTACATAAAATCTATTGTAGAAGATGAGAAAAATTAAAAGAAATTAGCCATTCAAGTTTTCTTGTTCTTTAATGTTTGTAAAGTTGATATCTAAGTTCCTTTCCGACTCAAAATCTATAATTTTAAGTTAAAGAAAGAGCAGAAACCTAAGCATGACAAGACTGTAAAATCCTGGGCCTCCTCGAAGGACCTTGACTTGATGATGTATTATATTATCATAGCACAGTGAAGCAGTTCAGTAGAGATGGTTATAATCATGGAAGTAGAGAGGCAGTCATGGAGAAATGATTTAAAGACACTTGATTAAAATATCCAAAGCCAGAGTGCCATTAAATCTACAGTTTGGGAAGAAAAGAAAGAAATCTAAGTGAAACTTGCCATGAGCACAGATGCTCTGTCTAAGGGAACATTGTTTTGAAACAACCCTTTAGAGAAGGCTAGACTTCCCCATCAATGAAGGAGCGAGCTGCCTACAGTGATTTAAATGGCATTAAGGAGCCTTGTTCTCTACCAGCCTTTTCTAATATTTCATCAGGACTGACTTCATTTTTACCTTAAAGCATTGCTTTAAGTTAAAATGAAAACAACATTAAAATACAACAGGGTTGGCCTCATCAGTCCCTTGATGTCTTAGTGTGAATGAGTTTCTGGAGTGGGAGAGGTCTCCAGGACAGGTCCCTGCACTCTGAGTAGAGCCCCTGTGGAGGCTTTATGAGAGAACCTAGAGAGGAGCCACAACAGAATAGAAGGCAAGGATGGATGTGAAGTGCCCAACTAACTATAGTGTCCACATTTGTAAGATGACAGTGTCCAATGAAGAATTAAAATCTCAAATGTATCCTTTCCTAATGGAGGCTTTGAAGGCAAAGGGGAGGAAAACAACTCGAGGGCCCTTGATTGAGAAGTGGGAATGAGGGGTGTACCCCATGCCATTGAGTTAGAGAAATTGGGCAGACTTTCAAAGGGAACTTCGAACTTATCCTGTCTACTTCCTTTATTTAACAGCTGAGGAAGATAAGACCCAGAGGAAACATAGGTGTGGATCATAGCTATAGAGATAGCAGGAGCCACAAAAGTGATCTAGTCCAACCCCTTCATTTTACACATGAAATCTAATGAAGTGACTAACTCAGGATCACAAAAGTAGTCAGTGTCAGGCCTGGCATTTGAATCTAACCTCTGATTAAAAATTCAATGTGTTTTTTTCTTCCTATTTTTACTGAACTGTAATCTTTTAATACCAATATGATAAAATGGGAAGTTATAGTAGGAAAATGTGTAGAAAACAGACATTTTCTTCACAGCCTGGCCTGGGGCCAGTTCTGCCTGCCATGGATTAATCAGACAGTTACTATGGTGGGAGATCTGAAGGGATTGGACCACTTAAATGGCCTGATAATTTTATTCCCACTAATATTTGTTGATGGGCAGGATAAAATATTCATGATAATTGAAGCTTAGTGCTTCAGGGATTGGGACATAAAATGATGTTCTATGTAGCCCATATGATTCTATCCTCTTCCCTTTCATCTTCATATAATTTTATAAGCACATTACAAGGTTTTTGCCCCAATTAATCTGCCTGTGGTTATTCAGTTTAGCTTCTTCTCATGGTCATTTCTACTAGAATGAATCTCAAATTTCCTTCCAGAATTGTCATTAGTAAAGAGGCTTGATCTTAAAATATAGCCAACTTGGGATCCTTGACTGTGTAAGATCCTTAGTTGTGAATTGCTTGGACTCTGTTTCTCTCTTCTGCTAGCTTATTGCCTTTTAGCCATTTCAGTCCTACTTTGCCCTTTCACTATATAATGGTCAGAGGGGGCAGTTAACTTCATTTGTATTACTCATGGAGAAATTTGGAAGGATGGTGAGAGCATGGATGGAAGCGTGATTCTCAGTTTATCTGAGGATTGCACTTATTCATTCATTCATTCATTCGGCTTCTCATCAGTGGGAGTTCCCCACCAAGATCAGATCATAAGGCTGAGTTCCTTTTCTTCAACCAGAAAATTAAAAAAATTATGCAAATCACAAGTATTGTATGTGTTCAGGAGTTGGAGAGATGACCACTACAGGGAAAGCAGGTCAGACTTCTTGGAATAGATGATGGTTAAACTCATCTTTGAATAATGGCTTCCTTATGAATATATCCCCATTGATGAACATGATGGGCAAAGGTAATACCAATAGTAAGGTTGAAAAGACAGAAAATTCCTAAGGATAAGAATTTGAAGAAATCCTTTAGAACATTTAGTTCAATCCACTAATTTTAAAGATAAGGAAATCGAGGCCCAGGGAAGATCATTCATTGATTTAAAGCTATAATGAACATTAGAGGTCATCTTGTACAAACCTCTTATTTTACATTTGAGAAAACTGAGACCCATGTAGGGTAAGAAATATGCCTGAGGTCACATAGGTTACAAGTGGCAAAGGCAAGGTTTGAACCTAGACCCTCTTACTGTACATCTCTCCCAGGATGGCTGGCATAGTGGGATTGTCTTGTGAAATATACCTAGAAAGGCAAATCTTGATTACTATGGCAATCAATCCTAGCCTATGTGGGATAGGGCTGGTGGCATAAGGGTTGGGGTTGATAAAAATTGAGAGAACTGTTTTGTTTTTGCTTTGTGAGAGTAGTTCTGCTGGAGGGTCTCTTAGTAATTAAATCACTGTGCATTTATTTCAGAGAAGCCTGGGACGCGGGAGCCTGGGGACGTGCCCCATTTCTGCAATAGAGTATTCCGTAAGTAGAAGAACATTTATTGCATTGTCGTTTTTGTTTGTGTACTTGTTCATAAAGTAAGGCTTGTATAGCCCTTGTGCACATTTCATCACTAGAATGTTTCTCCATAGTTTTCATGTTGTGGACCAATCAGGCCAAAGAACTGACAGCTGCAGGCCAGTTCACATACACCAGTGGCCAATCATGTTCATTTCCTTGGTTCAAACTTTGACAAACAGATTTTTAAGTCAATAGGGGAATACAAGAGCCCCCCAATATCTTACCTCCAAAGTATGGCAATCTGGAACTTTCCTCTGAAGGCATGAATTACTCAGAGATCACAGTCATAGACCAACTGCTGCTGTGATTAGTTGATGATCCCAACCTTCCAGGAGAGCCCTTTTCTCCTTCTCTTAAGCCCAACTTGGAAGAGAAAATTGAGGCATACATTTGATCATAGTATGTTGATCTAAGTAGAGGAGGAAACCTGATAGAAGCCAGTAAGGGACAGAGTTGGCTGGAAATGGAACCAAAAGAATTGGAGTTTTCTTTAGTGGTTTTAATATTCTAAATATGGTAGTAAAAGTATAATATTAAGAGTCATATTACTAATGACTCATGTATATGTTACTATAAGGTGCAAAGTACTTCAAATATATATAGCTCCTCTGATTTGCAGATTAATTCTGTGAAGCCAAGGATCTCTAGTTAGAATTCCCTTGAAGGCCATCTAATCAAATCCCCATTTTATATTTATTAGGGAGACGGGGAAGGAAAAATGGGTAGCTAATCAGGAAACCATGATTCTTTGGCTTCCTCTAAAGAATTTAATGCAATTTGAGGTTGAATTGGGCAAGGAACAGGGAAAGAATGGCATAAAGTTATAGGAAGAAAGAGGTGAAGTGACTTGCCCCAGATCTTATAGGTAACAAGTAGAAGAGCTGGGTTATACACTCAATCTGCAAGCATTTCTTAAGCATCAATTATGTGCTAGTTGTTGAAGACATCAAATTATGAATGAAATAGTCTCTGCCCTCAAGGAGTTTACAATATAATGCAGGATGATAATTCACTGAAGGAAGCTGAAGGGTTGGGGATGGGATAGGAACATAGACTAGGGAGCATGATGGAGAAATGCAAAGGAGTACAGCTATGTGGGAAATGAAGGGATGGTTGACTTGAGTCCCCTACTTAAATAGAGGTTTGGGGAGGGACTCTCCACTCTGCCTTCCAATCTGAGCAGTTCCAGGGATGGAGGGCACTGAAGAGGTATGAGCACCATGTCTGTTGTGGTCTCCCAGGAGGATAATAAGGTTCACAGATGGTCAAATTTTAAAGGAATTCACGTGGTAGGTGATGGGAAAGATGGCTTCTTCGTTTACCATTTGAATTAGGTTTCAAAGAACCAGAGAGAAGATTGAGAAGGGCATTCCAGGCATAAGGGATAGCCTGGACAATCTCTGAGATGGGAGATGGAATGCCATGAGTAAATAAGAGCAAAAAGGACGCACTCATGCCCTTTAACTACCAGCTTAGTACTCTTTCCACGGCCCCCAGCTCTGCCTATGATGCTAGAAAGAAAATTGGATTCAGAGGTAGACGCCGTGGGCTCTAATTTTGCCTTGACTATTTGTCTATATGATGAACCATGGGCAAGTCAACTCAATTTGAAAAGGAAAATGGTTGGGTAAAATGATCATTTGTTGTTGCTACTGTTGTTTTACGCAGGAACACTGAGCAGGTATGCCTCTGTAGGTGGTTGAGTTATTTGTACAGTGCCTTGAGCTCTTTGGATAAAAGGTGCTTTAAAAACCTCATAAAGTTTTATTGTGTTCCCTCTGTGTTCAGGCCCTCATATGAGGTGCTAGGGGATGTTAAATCACTTCAAGGAGACAGCAGAGTCCCTGCCCTGAAGGAGTAGTACATGCCCTTCCCTGCCTTCCCTTGGGGCACATATTAGATTTTACCTCCCTTCTCAGGTATAGGGAGTTTCTCCTGAAAAGTGCCATTGTCCACATCCTTAGTGCAAGAAATTGAGGGTTCCCTTGCATGAAATCAAATAGCATAGGAGAGGTTTCATTCTTGCTATGTTCATTTTTATTTAGATCTCCTACTTTTATCTGTTTCCCTGTTCCTTCATTCCTGCATGTGCCTTCTATCCCTCCATCTTTATTGCTTCCATTTTTCCCTATTCCTGTCCCCCTCCTTTCCCTTCCCTTTGCCTTTCCCATCCCTTTCTTTTCCCACACTGCCCTTTCTTTACTTCTTTGGACACTCCTACTTATACTCTGGCTTGGAACTTCCTTGTGAGTCTGTACAGCTTCTCAAGGGAAAGGCCTTGGAAACTTTTGCTCCTAGTTACATTCCAAGCTCAGCATGAATGGCTAAGAATCCCCAGTGCTCTCTGGCATGAGATTTTTCCAGAGGCCCCATCCATAATTCTTTCCTGCCAGCAGCAGGGGTTTCCAGATGTGTCATTAGGGCTGTAGGCAGACATACTTTGCTAGAACTGCAAACCTGAACCCTTGGCTCATGAGATACTTGACAAAGGCTACACTGGAGGCAATTTCTCTCTCTTCATCCTCCCCCTTCCCCTGCCCCATTCTTGCATGCTTTTTTGCTGCTCTGACTTCTTGTAGTCAAAGGGAGAAGATTAAGAGGTGAAGACTGAGATTGTTTTGTAATAACTATAACACTGGCTCTACCAACTGGGGTCCAGGGGCCTTTGAGTGTCTAGAAACGTCTTAGGATAACTTTTTATTGACCCTCTATAATTCTGAAAAAAACACCTATCAAGGTTTCTGCCTGTTCAGGAGGCATCCTCTTAATTCATCCAAAAAGCATCTACTAAACATTTATTAAAAATCCGATTGAATCATTGACTCGATTAGAGTTCTACACGTAGCCTAGGCACTGGAAGACCAAATGAAGGGGTTTTGGAAAGATTGACAAACATGGGGGACTTTGAGCATTGGAGAGATCATAGGGGCATAGACCTAGAGCTGAAAGGGACTTTGTGGGGCTTCCAATCTAAGGCCTTAAAAAAAACCACAAACAAACAGACCCAGAGAAGGAAATGAGCTGCCCAAACTTCTAGAGATAGAGCTGGAATTTCAACCTGGGACTTCGGAATTTCAATCTATTGCTTTTTCCATGAAATCAGGCTGCCTCCCAAGAGTAAGAAAACCCATTTAAATTTGTTTTAACTCATGTGAATGTATATTTGTATATATACTATGTGTATGTACACATTTAAATATAGCAATAACTATCAGTGTACATATATGAAACATACACATGCACACCCTTGTGCACATATTCAGTGCGTGCGTTGTGATTATATATACATGTTTATTTACATGTGTGTTCATATGTATTCCTACACAGTTATATAGCTCAAAGAAGGTTTCCTTGTGTACATGCATTTTTATAACTGTATCTCCATCTAGCTGTATCTGTGCTCACATTCCTTGCCCCAAAAGTAAGGAAATTGTAGGCCATTCCACATTCTTCTTCTTTATCAACTCCATGTTCCAGCGAAATGGACCTACAACTTGTTTCCCACACGTGATGTTCCATCTGCTGCCTCCTTGCCTTAGGCACAGGCTTTTTGCCTTCCCTGGAAGGCTCTGACTATTCCTCCAAACACAACTCTGATGCTGCCTCCTCCAAGTCTTTTCCTGATTCTCTTCCCTCCTCAGCTATTAAAGATCAATCTCCCCCACACAATCCCTTGAGATCTATTTTGCATGGATTTTCTTTTTCTCTCTATCTGCATACATTTCCAATTTCTCACCCCTTCATGTCCAAGGAAACCCCCTACAGGAAGGGAATGGTTTCATTTCTGTCTTGTTAGCCCTTGCTTAGCACAGTTCCTAGCACAGAGCACACACTTATTAAATGATTGCTAATTGATCTTTGTGTGAAGCATGGTTGCTAAGCACTGTGGATCAAAGGCTAATTAAAACACTCCCTTTTCTCAAGGTGCTTACTTACTGCCAGGAAGAAGCAATGTGTATCTGTAGAAGTTAAAACACAATACATAAAAATAAGTACAGAATAACTTGCATTAAGGGAGGTGTTAACCTTTAGAGAAATTAAGAAAAGACTGGTATAGCTGATGGCACCCTAGTAAAACCCAGAGGGAAGCAATGGACCTCCTCTTCATATTTGCTTCTGATTTTTAGTCGTGTATCTGTAATGGTGGATAGAGAAGGAGTAATCCTTCAATATTTCAAAAATCTGTCATTCCCTTCTTTCTCTCATGGGATCATGAGCAAATATTTGAATTAAGTAGATGGACACTCTTCAAGAATCCAAAAACTATTGAGACCAAAATCATTTATCCCACCCACAACCAGCATGCCTGGTATGGTGATGGGGTATTCTAGTTGGGACCTAAGATGATAGGCATATTATCTCTCTTTCAGGAGGTTATTCAACAACTTTCCCATTTGATGGGATCTGAAAAAGCTTTGCTCTGTTGGCATAATCTTCCTTGACCCAGAGTCAGCTCTACATCAAGAAGTCTCAGAGGAGAACTTAAGGGCTAGAATATGGAGAATAAATGTCAACAAAAGACTGAAATGTAGCTAAACTGCATATACTCCAGCCTGTCTATCAGCAGAACTCACAGTGTTACCTACTGCAGGAGTTCTTAACCTGGTTTTTGGGAACAGTATATGTATATGTGAGAATACATACATACACACAATACATATATCATATACACACATCTGCATACAAATTATTAAAACTATATAGTCCCACAAGTGTGTAATACATATGCAGATGTACATATATATGCAGACATATATACATGAATATAAATGTGTATAAGTATATGTATAGTATTTCAATAAAATTGGTATCGTTTTATAATCTTTATGCATTTAAAAACATTTTTCTGAGAAAGGTTCCACAGGCTTCACCAGATTCCCAAAGAGATCCCTGATATACACATAGGTTCAATAGGCAAGGCAAGAACACAGAACCAGGAGGCAGAAAAAAAAGATCATGGAAAAGAGAAGACTAAAAAGATTATGAAGAAAAGGTTCAGCAAAATTAGATCCCAGGCAGAAGGTAGCAGAGGGCTTTGTTGCCTGCTTCACTTTGGGTCCTTTCTCTTCAATTGGAACAATGCATAATTCTAGATATTCAAATGTCAAGGTTCCTACTTTTCTAGCACATTGAGTTCTTCAGAAGAGAAATGTGGCCTAAGATAAAAAGCATCCATCTCATGCACATTTTTGCTAAATTTGAGAGCACTATTTTGCTTAGGTTTTTGCCTTCCAAGACTTAGTCCAGCCAGACTGTAGTAGTCTGGCCAGTAGTCAGTCAGTCAGTCAATAGCCATTTTTTATAGTAGACTTTTAATAAGTCCTTGCTGATTAATTGTTTAAAATGCGCTGTTGCCTGAGGGCTAAGCTAAACCCAAGCAGTATTGAGACTTCTTTATTTAAATTCTTCCAGCCTAGCTAGCCTGACCTCATCCTTTCTCTTTTGCAAGATTGAGTCAATCAGCTAACATTCAATGTCTCTGGCCAACTGAAACCAAAAAAACAAACAAACAAACAAACAAATAACTTCCCCAGATGTTTTCCACCAATGCCCCAAAGACAATCACATCTGTGACGACTGCCACTTCTGTTTCAAGTATTAGACAGTAGAGATAGATATTAGAACACATCTGAAAGACTGCTAATAGCTTTCACTAGACACCAGGCATGTCGCTCCTGGCATAGGGCCAGATTGCAATTGTCTGGATCCTTTCTGCATATCAGATCCAAGTTTATATCTTTCATATCCAACAAGAAAACTTACCTGATTTTGAGGCTTTGATATTTTCTTGGCATTTTCAAGATAAGTTATTGTAACAAATATTGATAAGCAAAAAGATAGGGTGAACTGCTCCTTTACACTCCCAGGAACCAAGCACTAAAAAGATTCTTGGGAAAAATGATCTTGGGAGTGGTGAGTTTTTGCTCACTCCTCGATCTATTAAAATATGATTATCTCATAAATCTGAAAAAGCAAATGGTGGCATTTTACCTCACTGGATAATTGATCTGTAGATGGAAGGAATCTCAGAGTTTATCTAGTTCAATGTACGCTTTTTTTTTTACAAATGAGAAAACTGAGGTACAAAGAAGCCATTGGATTATAAAATATTATCTGAATAGAGCCATAAAGATTATCTAGTTCAACTCTCTTATTTAACAAATTAGGTAACTTAGACGAAGAGGGTTATATTCACCTGGGATATTGACTTAGGTCTTCTGACTCCAAATCTAGTGTTTTTCCTAGATGAAGAAACAACAGAATTTTATTAGTGAACTGTCCCGTGTAAAGACCACTTGATCTATAGTTTGAGAACTTGTGTTCAAATCGTATCCATCTTTGACACTGCCCATATATTTTTGGCCAAGGTCTATACCTAGAATGTTTCTGAGGTCCCTTTGAATAACCCAGGATCCCATAATTGCAGGCCTTCCAAAATGCTTGGCATCTTCTTCTTTATTTTCTACCGGGGAGGGAACTCACTTTCAATGCTTACTTGGCCCAGACCTTATCCAATTTCTGCATTCTGTTGGTACAACACAAAGTCTTCTCTCGTAATTTTGAGAAAACCCCAGCCTTCTCAAGTCTGGGAACAGATGGAGCACTGAACTCAACTCCATTTCACAACAGGGACATGTGTTACTATCTGCCAGTCTGTTTTCACTTTATGCGAGATGTTCCACTCCCCAGTCAGCAGAGTTATTAAATTTCTGTATGTACACAAAGCTTTTGAAGTGTGCTTGCTGTACAGTTAGAGTTTAAGGAAATGGGGGCCAGCCATAACTCTTAGCAGTTTTCTGTAATTAAGGAGACCTTTGGGAAGCCTGATAGTTTTAATATATTTTTCCAAGTTTTAGTTTGTAGCATTATATAGCCAAAACTGTATGTGTGTGTGTGTGTGTGTGTGTGTGTGTGTGTGTGTGTGTGTGTGTG
>NC_058134.1:25648752-25667031 GCF_016433145.1 Gracilinanus agilis | reverse complement strand
GAGAGAGAGAGAGAGAGAGAGAGAGAGAGAGAGAGAGAGAGAGAGAGAGAAAGAGAGAGAGAGAGAGAGAATGTGTATATTCCTGTCAATTTGATATTCAGTCTCCATGGATTATTTGACCATACAAAGAGTCAGATGGTGGACAAAATACCAGGTCTAGTTGCAGAAGACTTGGTTGAGCTCCTGATTCTGTCACCTTGGACAGGTCACTGAACTCCCTTGGCATCATTTTCTTCATCTATAAAATGAGACATAGGGCTAAATAGTCCCTGAGGTCCCTTTCAGCCCTCTAGGACTATGAACTTATGCTATCTGCTTTGCATCTGAATTTCAAAGGGTTTCAAGACCAACCAGCTTTCAGTTTAATCCTCTAGTTAATCAGTCTCATTTTATGCAGTTATCTGAGAATTTCTGGGTGAGACCCAGTGTGCATTTCTATGTGTAGTTATGCACTAGAGTATGATCATGTCCTTGTGTCCACACACAATGTGTAATTGTGGAGGACTGTACATTTTGTTTTTGAAGAATATTGGGGTTGCCATGTCTGAGGTTTTCATTGTTGATGATCAAGAATAGTCAAATCCATGATGCTTAGCATTATAGAATGGAGAAGGGGGAGGAAGATGAAGTGGAGGAGGAAAAGCAAAAAGGCAGCCCCAATAAAGTGACCTGATCAAGTTTTAAAGCCATAGAAACAATTTAATTATGTCACCTCCAGCACAATCCATCTCTTTTTGCTTTTGTTTTTCTCAAATAATTGCTTTGTAATTTTACTTTCCACGAATCAAAACTTGAAGGGCACAAAAACATCTACTCTTATGGCTAAGAGCTGGATTAAAGATCAGCCCCCAAATGCAGCTCTACCTCCGTTTAAGAAAACCCACACAAACAAATGAACAAAAAAAAACACAAATGGAAAAAGCCAGATAAACTGGGGGATAGATTTTTAAGATCACAGAAACGAACCCTTTCATTGCTTTATTTTAAAATAAAACAATGATGACAAAATAAGACCCCCTTCCTGAATTCCCTATATATAGAAAGTTCATTTAATTCTTTTGAAATATGATTTGATTCACAAAAATTTAATTTATACACAACCTCACAGGAACACACATATTGTGCAAATCAAGGCGTATCTTGGCTTGAACTTCTTTTCATGGTCCCCTGGGTTAAAGGGATTGGGGTTTCAAAGGCGGCCCTTGGTGTAGGTATACTCCAACCACATCTGTAGGCAAAGATATGGTAGGGTTGACACTTGGATATTCAATGCTATTTATGA
Organism: Gracilinanus agilis; assembly: GCF_016433145.1. NCBI lineage: Eukaryota > Metazoa > Chordata > Mammalia > Didelphimorphia > Didelphidae > Gracilinanus > Gracilinanus agilis. The sequence continues at coordinate 25,665,749 of NC_058134.1, read as the reverse complement.
CAGATCTTTGGATATAAATAGCATATGGACTAATCATATGGCCAGTACTCATGTTTGAGTATACTAGGTGACTTGACAAGTTATATACCCTTTCCATTTTCTATAATTACAGGCTCTAAAACCAAGCTCTTTAAATTCTAGAGGTGTTACCTTGTCTTGGGGCAGCTAGATGGCACAGTGGATAAAATGTCTTTCCTGGAGTCAGGAAGACTCTTCTTTCTCAGTTCAAATCTGGCCCCAGACATGTACTAACTGTGTGACCCTGGGAAAGTTATATACCTCTACCTCAATTTTTCCATCTGTAAAATAAGTTAGAGAAGGAAATGTCAAAGCACTCCAGCATCTTTGTCAAGATAACCTCAAAATGGTTTAAGAAGAGTTGGTCATGACCAAAGCAATTCCATAGTTACCTTCTCCTTCGGTCTGTTCACTTGCAGAGAGCTCAGAAATGCCACATTAAAATCTTTTATATTATTCCTTCATCCAGTCCCAAGTGTTCACATGGAAAGAAATTAAAACAAGTCCTGCTTGGTAAAGTCTGCTCAACTTTCAGGTCTCCATCAAATGGGTTTTGTTTCTTATGAAATGTTGATTCTCAGGACCAGGACAACTTGACCTTATTATGGCAATATGAAGAGTAGAACGGTGACAACATCTGGCTCTTTTAGCGAGTGCCCAATAAGGTATGTGTCCTGAAGGTGGTACCAGTTCTGTACAATATAGGGCATTTGCATTTGGGGTTGGTAGGCTGTATATTATACTCAGAGAAAAAGATCTTGGACCCTTTACCCATGCTGTCCTTGGATGGATGGGAATAGCCACTATTTATGTAATGAATCTGATTGAAGATGTCCAGACAACTGGATGCTAATTTTCTCTGTCTGGTTTTTATTTGAGGCTATACTTTGTCTCTGTTTGTTCAGCATACTTATTTGGAGGGAGACTGCAAAGTTAGAATCAATCTTTAACTGGCATTATCATAATACTAGAAATGGAACCCGTTCTAATAACAATTGGGTGGCAGCTAGGTGATGCAATGGATAGAGCACTAGACCTGGGGTCAGGAAGACTCATCCTCCAGAGTTCAAATCCAGCCTCAGATACTTATTGGCTGTGTGACCCTGGGAAAGTCACTTAACCCTGTTTGACTCAGTTTCCTCATCTGTAACATGAGCTGCAGAAGGAAATGGCAAAACACTTCCAGTGTCTTTGCCAAGAAAACCTCTAATGATGTCATAATGAGTGAGACATGACTCACAAATCTGAAGGGCAAAAAATATTGTTGTTTTGGTTAAGTTGTGATTATGGTTGTTATTACTTTTGTGACCTTAGACAGGTATCTTCATCCCTTTTGCCTCACTTTTGTCATCTATAAAGTAATGGGGATGAACTATTATGCCTGTCTCTTCCCTTGTTTTCTTAAGACCTTTATTAGCACTGGCTTCTCAAAAAAAAAAAAAAAAAACACCCTCTCCTTGAACTCTTTTTTTTCAACGTTGAAAAAAATATTTTTGTGTGATTCTTTATTCTGGATTGTAATTTATTTACAAAATGGCAAAGGCAGGACAATAAATTAAAACAGCCAAAGGCCCTTCCTCCTATAATATAGATAATACAGGGAAGATACATATATATATAATAAGTAATATATAAAATATATTACATATATATTAATATACAATATCTAACATAGGGAAAAATACCAGACCCTGGAATAAAGAACTATTTAAATTCTTGATCTAATGCTTTCTAGTAGGGGTGGAGTGGGGTATAGACATAATTTCTCTTGAACATCAGTTTTCTCATCTGCAAAATGGTGTAGTATGTCTCCTAAGAATTATTTCGCCAAGTTGTTTTGAAGAAAAAACTGTTTAATTGTTAGACATTATATATAATGTATATATAATGTAATATATAATAATAATATATAATTCTATAATTGTATAATTATATAATTATATAATAATTAATTAATATTGTATTATATTATTATATAATATTAATTAATTAATATTATATAATAATATATAATATATATAATGTATATATAATGTAATATATAATATATATGGGTTTTTTAAACCAAAAGCATATCTTCTGTCTCTTTTTATATTTCCAGTACTTAGTGCAGTTCACTACCATATAGTAGGCACTTCATAAATGTTTATTTAATGAATACATTGTCATATATATTGTTTAGTCATATATATTGTCATCTTGACAGATCAACGGAGGAGATGTATTTAGATAGATGGAGACCTCAGATGGAGATGGAGTCTGCTATTCTCTCTTTCCATAGAGCTGATGGACTCCAGCTCACTATCAGATTTCTCTGATGGCTATTAATAAGACCACACATGACCGTCTGGGATGCAATTCTGCCCTGTTTCTTAGGATTCCATGCCTTCTCTTGGTATCTCATGCTGCTGTTTTAACACCTCTATCTGAAAATGCTTCACAACTCAAATAAAGCACTTGTGGGACAATTGAGCAACATCTCCTTTTGCTCTTTCTCATAGGGTTAATAAGTTATGTTTGGAAGGGACTTCAGGGCTGATCCCCTTCTCATTTTACAGATGAGTAAACTGAGATCTAGCGAAGTCAAGTGACAGTGTTATTGTTAGGATTAGAACCCAGGTCCTCTGATTCCAAATTCTGCTGTACCACACTGTCTTCTCAGTGGAGATGAGAGAGAATGGAGATGGAGATAGAGAAAGTAATTAGTCTTTTTCTTCTAGTAACTCTTTTTACATTGAAGCTCATTTAAATTTCTCCTTTACTCCCTATTTTACCAGCTTAATAATCCATCTTGTCACATTTCTCCACAGGTTTTATTTTCCAATACATGAATCCATAGATTAAGCTAATTCAGTATTTAGAAAAAAAATATGTCAAAGTCAAGTCTCCATTGGCCATGAAGGTGGAAAATCTATGATTTTGCTTGGGGTACATCTGGAGTTGGGTTCCGTTAATCCTCCCACGAGGTATACCGTTTTTGTTTCAACTTGCATGGCCTTCAGAAATGTGAAGAATTAAGTTGAAAACTGTCCAACAAATCTCCTCTAATTAATTTAATCCCCACAGACAAATACCTATGCATTGGTGTAAGCCAGGCCACGAATATCAGCACGCTTTGTAAAAGGGGCTTTAACAAGAGTCGTTTTGATAGGAGTTGTTGAAAGATTTTATAGTGGAGATACAGGAAAGGAAAGTTTACTGTGGTCCAGACTTCAGGAAGATGTCTAATGAAGGGGATGTTTTAAGATAGACACAGATCTTCTGCTCTTTTCTATTTCAAATTGTGCAGATTTCTGTTTTGTTTACTCTTAAATATACTTTATTGGAACATGAGACATGATGTATAGTAGCAATATATCATGCATTAAGTTCTGAGCTTAGAGTCAGGAAAAACTGGGTCCAAATCCTGCTTCTAATACGCAATGGCCATGAGACTCTGGATAAATCACTTAATTTCTTTTAGCCTCAGTTTCCTCCTCTGGAAAATGAGGATGATAAGAAGAAGCTGTTTCTCTGTAGGGTTGTTGAGAAGATCGTATGAAATGGTCACTGGATAACACACTGCAAATCTTAAGGCACCATTTAAATGTCGTTTATACCAATAATGTCTTTAAAGCTCTACTTCACAAGCTATGTAACAATGGGCACGTGCCAACTTCTGGATGCCTTCAGCAGCTCCAGAGTCTGCAATCCAAAGTCATAATATTTCTTAGTGGAGAGAGGTTCCATACTGGGAAATTCTGTATTGTAACAAAATCACAGTTTCTTTTTCCATTCATATATTCTTGCAAAATAATGGAGAACAAAGTGGGCAGAAAGAGGACAACAATGTATACAATGATTACATTCACGTAAAGGAAAACGCTATGACCTCTGAGGACTGTTGTTTAAGGATCTCCCTCATCTCGAGGATGGGTGGCAAATTCAAGGTAACAAATGATATGTACATTATGACACACAGCAAATATGTTGCTCTGTTTTGGTTAGTTATGCCTCTTTATGTGACAGAGTGTTTAGGGCACTGGTTATTGGAAAGTGAGTGATATGAAAAAAATTACCAATAAAATAATAATGTGGAAGAGTGGGTTAGATGTAGTGTCATAAGGCTTGTGTACTGGTACCTTTTCTACTGCTAAAAAGTTGTGTGACCTTGGGCAGGACACTTAGACCCCACTATCCTCATCCATAATATGGGGAAAATACCATTTGGACTACCTAACTTCGTGTTCACTCATTTAATATTGTTTAATTTTTTTAATGAATTAATTTAATTCTTGATCCATTTTTTTTGGCAAAGATACTAGAATGGTTTGTTATTTCCTTCACCAGTGGATTAAGGCAAATAGAGGTTAAGTGACTTGCTCAGAAATAGTATAACTAAGTGTCTGAGACTGAATTTGAACTCAGAGCTTCCTGAATCCAGACCCAACTCTCTATCCACTGAGTCAGCAAGCTCCGTCATTACCTACTTTATGGGGTTACTAAAAAATATAAAATGATGTTATAGCCACCAGCTTTGATTCTGGCTACCCGTATCATTGTTTTATAACACACTTAAAGCAGTTGATTTATAACCATCTCTCAGGATTGTTTCAGCCTTTAGTCTCTAGTCAGTCAGTCGGTCGTATAATCACTGCTTCTCATTCTTCCACTCCTTCTATGAATAAGCCAGATAAGAACTGAAGAATTTTCTTAAAACGTTGAAAAATGGTGTTTCCTCTTTTTTCTTTGTTATGGACTATCACCAGCGTGGTCCAAGAGTATTTGCAATGGGCTTGTATTTATGCCACCTTTCATGCACCCCTGAGCAGTAACCATGCCTTTTCCGTGTTTGAAATGATGTTAGAAAAGCCAGGTGACCTTCAAACGCTACATTAGTGGGACTTTTTGCTTCTGCAACTTCACAGTTTTAGCTAAATAATAGGTCACAGACAGAAGGGTTTTCTTTCATTATGAAATGAAATAGAAAAATAGGCCATTGTCAGAAAGGAAGCTTCAGCTTATTAGAGCGCCGGAGGCTCTGGAGGAGCTGACTTGGCTGCCTTTGGGAGAACTGAGGCTCTTCAAGAGTGAAAGAGCCATTTGTAACCATTAGCATGAGTTTGATTAACTACATGTCCATGCGTTTCACTTAGCCCAGGAATGTGAGTTGATGGGACTGTTCCCAGCCTTCTCTGGCAAGAGGTCAATGGCCAAAGATTCCCAGAATCATGGAGTTGGAAGGCACCCCAGAGATCTTCTAGGTCAATCTGGTACCTGAACTAGAATATCTTCTAAAAGACAATGAGCAAAGAGCCATCCAAACTGTACGTAAAGACCTCTAGTGAAAGGGTGTCTGTGACCCTTGGAAGAAAACTTCCATTTTTCATCCACTTATTCATTCATACTCTCCATTCACCCAACAAGCATTTTTTTTCTCTAATGAAAGGAAATCTGTTGCTACCAAAGGCAGCCCATTCCCCTTGAGGTCAGCTCTTGTTAGGAAGATTTTCCATTTTTTTTGATTTTGTTTTCTTCTTTCCCTGACATCAAGCTGAAATGCGCCTCTTCAGTTTTCACCCATGGGTCCTAGCTCTTCCCTCTGGGACCAAGGAGAACAAGTCAAATACCTATAGTACATGACAGCCATTCAGTTCCTTGAAGGAAGCCATCACAAGTCTCCTAATTCTCTTCTCTTCCAGGGCAAACCACTATCTGTTTCAGCTGATCTTCATAATATATGGTCTCTATTATCTGGAGTGAACAGCAGTGGGGCAGGTTTTCCTTAATATTCCCCTTTTGGAAAGCATCCTTAGCTTCACAAAGTCGATTCGCTTCTCTTTTCTCAGATGTCCTTCACAAATACCAACCGCTGCCAGAGCTAGGACAAGTATAATGATCCTTAAAGTGAATCACAAAGTGGTTACATTACCTGCAAAAGTTCTCAAAGATTGAAAGTTGCCTATCCTGGACAGCTGAGTAGCTCAGTGGATTGAGAGCCAGGCCTAGCAACAGGAGGTCCTGGGTTCAAATATGGCCTTAGATACTTCCTAGGTGTGTGACCCTGGGCAAGTCACTTAACCCCCATTGCCTACTCCTTACCATTCTTCTGCCTTGGAACCAATACATAGTATTGATTCTAAGATAGAAGGTGAGGGTTTAAAAAAATGCCTATCAAATCTCTTCATTATCTCACACATTTTTCTCAAATGAAATATGTCCAATTTACTTTTGAAAATAGGTTTTTTTAAGGTCTTTTGTTCTAGTCTCTGCCCCCACCTCCCAAATCAAACACTATGCTATAATAAAGAATGACAATTGGATGAAAATCTTTATCAACATCTAATGATATATTCAATATTCTGTCCTAGTAGTAGTCTACCTTTTGGCTAAGAGAACATCTTCTTTTTCTTATTTTTTAATTGGACCATTTAAAAATTCTCAGAAAGGGGGCAGCTGGGTAGTTCTGTGAATTGAGAGTCAGGCCTAGAGATGGGAAGTCCAAGTTTCAATTGTGGCCTCAGACTTTTCCTAGCTGTGTGACCCTGGGCAAGTCACTTAACTCCCATTGCCTAGCACTTACCACTCTTCTGCCTTGGAACCAATACATAGTATTGATCTAAGGTGGAAGATAAGGGTTATGAAAATAAATATAAAAATAATAAAATAAAAATGCTCAGAAAGAATCTTCCTTTTACTGACATCTTATTAATGTTATATTCATTGTATATAGGTATATGCACATGTGTATACAAACATATAAAATACATACATATCTGTATATATACTCTTTTCTTTTTCATCTGTTCAAATATTACTATATTTCTCTGAATTCTGCCAACTTGTCATTTCTTAGGCCACAATACTGTTATATGACATTAATATGCCATTATGTGCTTACTCATTCCTAAAATGATGGGAAAGCACTTTCTGTTCAGTCCATTGCTACCACAAAAAGGCTGCTTTGAGTATTTTAACATTTAGCAGCTCTGCGCTTCTGTTTTTGGCCTCATATCCCCCATGGCTTTATCCGAAGCACTTCTACACACCAAGGTTTTCCACCTGCAGTAAATCATCCCAATAAAGCTTTGGAAAGCAGTCATTGTCCTACCTGCCTCCTGTTGGAAAGGGTGGGCAGCTCAAGTTGACAAGAGTATCACAATGAATATTGTGTCATAATTGTGAAACCAAATTATACTAAAAGCTAAAGACACAGGTACATACTGTAGATTGGGAGAACAAGAACCTGACTTTGTGGACAAGGGAGATAACCAGGAGATGATTTGTGTTTATATTTTTTCTCTGAATGGTGTAGATCTGTGGTGAAATGGAAAGAAACAAAAAACAAAAAACTAAATTTGGGGCCAGAATGAAAGTTGGGCTTGGAATATTGACTCCCAAGTTATGTGACCTTGAGAAAGTCACAACCTCTCAAAGTATCAATTTCCCTATTGGTAAAAGGAGTCAGTTTGATGGGATGGATTGGGAGATTCTACACATCTATAATCGTAAAATTCTATGAAAGTCAAACAGGATAAATTAAGTGCAACTCAAAGAGATGGAACCCAAAGATTGTGCCTTGAGTTTCTCCTGTGCATTACGAAGGCAAAATTGAATCATAATCTGAAGTATGTGGCGTCATTGTGAAGATCATTTACCTTGGACCTTGGTTCAAGTTTCAGTTCATCCTTTTTTTTATCTTTGTGCACCTTGATAGATGTATTGACCTCTCAGCTTCAGGATCATCATCCCTAAAATCAAGATAATTATTACATCTGGAGCACTTACTTAAGAGTTGTTATAGGGATCAAATGAGAAATGATAGGCAAAATATACAAGTGGAAAAATCTTTGGGTTCAGAATCAAAGGACCTAGGATCAAATTCTAGGTTTTCTATTTACTACTTGTGTGACTTTGGGCAAGTCTCTGTAGGCCTCAGTTTCCTCAAATAGAAAAGGCAGGAATTAGGCAATGTTTATGGTCACTTCTAGCTTTAATGCTGTGCTCTGATGAAATTATTAACATGCTCAATGGTTGAATCTTTCTTATTTCCCTATATTTCCTTTTGTCTTGTCACTTTTAAAAATAGGAAATTATCTGGGTAAATAAAGGCAGCGATTACTAAAAAATGTTATTTTCCGAAGAATTTCACTAAATTCCTTTTTTTGTATAAAGACTAAAAATCATTTTTCTGATATAAAGTAATCTCACCTTTTAAGCTTAGAGTAGACAATTTTAGTCTAGAAACATGCAATAGGATGAGCAGCAAAATAGCTGCAAAAATTATGTGAGAAAGTCCAGTTGTTGGCCATTAGAACTGGGCTAACCCTGAGTGAGAAACAATAGTCTACCTCTGCAATCCCAGATGTCACTGAGGATCGCAAAGGATGCTGTAAAAAGTGTCACATGAAATTAGCTTTAGTTGACTTTGATTGAAAGAACGAATAATGACATCCAGTGCTTTCAGAAAGTAGCTGTTATTAAACCAAAACTGGGTGCCACATCTCAAAATTAAGAGAAAGAGGAAGAGGCAGAGGCAGAAAGCCTGAGACAGAGACACAGAGAGGGAGGATATGCAAATGTTTTAATTGTGCATGATTCTTCTTCCATTCATGATGGCTTCATGGTTTGTTGTTGCCATCCTTTTTGTCCCAGGCATCTTTGTGTGGGAAATGCTTCTGAATACAAACATTTAAGCCTGAGCTGCTGTCTATGTATCTGTGTTCCACTGAATCAAACCTTTCTGTCATTGGAGCTCTTAGCATTGCTGTAAAATAGTCAGTATATTCTCTCCTTAGCTTAGATTCTGCCTCTGTTTGGGGGAGGTGAGAAATGCCAGCACAAGTCAGACTTTCTGGACTTTGGTGCTGAGGTTTAGGGGGCCAAGGACCAGATCTGGAGTCTGTAGGCTAAGCTCTGGCATTGTGTGACCTTGGTTAAGTCACTTCATTCCTGTGGGACTGTGTCACATTTATAAGATAAGTAGGAGAGATGGTTGGACTAGATGACCTCTGAGGTTTTTACAATCTGCATTTCAAAGATTAATTTCCTATAAAATTATTTTTCTAAGACCACTGATTTTATCTTAATTGCCAGATTAAAAATACTTTATTCTGTTGACTAGCTCTTCTTCTGGGAGACTTTCTTCTTTTCTGGGTTCTTGTGACAGCCCTTTCTCCTTTGCTTTCTACCTGTCTCTGTTCCTCAGTCTCTCTAGTTGAATTATTATCCACTTCCCACTCCCTATAGGTTGATGTACTCCAGACTTCTTTCTGAAGTCCTTCTCTGTTTCTCTACTTGCTCTCAATGGCTTCCTAGGTTAGGTAGGCTTATTATCTCCATGCCTATGATTCCCAAGTCTGGATAAATAGCTTGAGGATCTCCTGGGTTCAGTCTTACATCACCAACTGCCTTTTGTACATTTCCAATTGGATGCCTCAAACTCAACATATCCAACATATCCAACTCATTATCAACAGTCCACAAAACATTCCAAGTTATTGATCTATCCCCCTGAAATTATGTCCATGTATTGTATTCATTCAGCAAACATACATCATATTATATCTATTCTGTCATATATCATATCACACTATACCATGATATCTTTGGTCAAAATTTTATCATATACTTTGATACTAATATTTCTTCCCTCAAATAGAATAGAGACTTCTGGAGGACATAGAATTTTGTTGTTGTCTTTGGATCTCCTGGGATTAGACTAGGTCAGTGATGGGCAAACTTTATAAAGAGGGGGCCAAAGGAAAGGAAATGCTCATCTCTCAGTCTGTTTCTAAGGCAACTCTTTTGTAGTTTCATTGTATTGTATCCTACTTATTGTATTCATCAGATTAGGAATAATGTCCTGGGCCAGATAGAACATTTCAGGGGGCTGCATCTGGCCTGAGGGCCATAGTTTGCCCATCACCTGCCTAGTCTATGGCACAATGGATACTTAATAAGTGCTTGAAGAATTGAATTGAATCAGCCAGCAGGGAGGAAGAAGAGTCTTTGGAGGCTCATATCTTACTGTGGCCCAGTACCTGGCTTAGTAAATATTTACTTACTGATTTCACTTAAAGACAAGGTACCAATATGGTGAGAGGTAACCATAATAAGCTTATCTAACAGTGCAGAACAACTCTGAATGGAGAAGCTGAGCCATGGATATATTCTAGTATTTGCCCAGACATAGGAGGAGCCCAGTGAGTACCTGTAATTTTTTTTAAACCCTTACCTTCCATTGTAGTCAATACTGTGTATTGGCTCCAAGGCAGAAGAGTGGTAAGGGTAGGCAATGGGGGTCAAGTGACTTTCCCAGGGTCACACAGCTAGGAAATGTCTGAGGCCAGAGTTGAAACTAGGACCTCACATCTCTGGGTCTGGCTCTCAATCCACTGAGCTACCCAGCTGCCCCAGAGTGTCTGTAATAAGGATGAATATTAGTAACATAAATAATGAGACATGTTTCTTTTGCACTTCATCCTCCCTTTTCTCCTGACGCCTAGGAGGCTCCCAAGGATACATGCGCTCTCTCTGTCTCTGTTTCTCCCTTTCTCCCTCCCCACTCCCTATTTGGACTGTAGAATACATTTAAAGCTTATATGTACTCAAGCTGACCCTTTGGATGACTATGTTTGTGCTTTAGATAGAAGGTGTCAGTTTTATTTATCTATTCCCAAGGCACTCTTACATTCTAGGCACACAGAGTTGGGGGGAAAGTCCCATTCCCTCCCCTCAAGGAACTTATAGTCTAGTGGGAGGCTACATGTACTTAAGTAAGGCAAATAAAAGGTGATGTGATGAGAGCCTCAGAGAAGCCCTACTGATAGGATATAAGAAAATATGAGAGGGGAAATCACCTAGAAAGGTCAGAAAAGGATTCCCATAGGAACCTATAGGAAGAGATCACGTCAACAGCCAGTGAGAAATAGTTCATGGATAGCTTCCAAACTGGTCCCCCTACCTCAAGGCTCTCCCCTCTCCAAATCCTCCTTTATATTCTTCCTAAAGTAGATATTTGAACATGGCAATAATCTACAGAAATTTTAGTGACTCCATGTTGCTTCAAATTGGCATTTAAAACCTTTTGCCATATGGCTCCAGTCTATAGAGGGGGTGCTGCCAAAAGGCCTTTATTACAGGACCTGAGTTTAAATCCTTGCTTGGCCACTTGACTTTGTCACAGTGTATTTAACCACTTTGAGTCACAGAATCTTCATTTGTAAAAGGGAGGAATTAGGGATCAATGACCTTCTCTGTTCCTTCTAGTTCTTGATTTTTGATCCTGTGAACCACCCCCCAAACCCCAGCCTTTTCTTCAAATCTGGCATTTCATCATCTCCCAACTTGTTTATTAGCACGGGCTATCTGCTCTGCTTAGAATGCTTTCTCTCTTCATCTCTGCTTCTAAGAATCCTTAGTTGCCTGCAAATTTCAGTTCAAATCCCAAACCCTACAGGAAGCCTTTCTTGATTTCCACCTCTCCCAGCCCCAGCTGTCACCGTCTATTCTCCCAAATTGCCTTGTATTCATTTCATATTTACCTAAAAGGATATAGGCTGTTTATCTCTACAGAATGCCATCTTCTTTTTTTCCCATTGGCTATCAATTTAAAAAATTATTTAGAATATTTTTCCATGGTTACATGATTCATGATTCCCTCCTCCTCCCTCCCCTCTCCCGGAGCTGACAAGCAATTCCACTGGGTTATACATGTATCACTGCTCAAAACCTATTTCCATGTTATTCATATTTGCAGTAGAGTGATCTTTTAACATCAAAACCCCAATCATATCCCTCATTGACCCATGTGATCAAGCAGGTGTTTTTCTTCTGTGTTTCTGCTCCCACAGTTCTTCCTCTGAATGTGAATAGCGTTCTTTCTCATAAGTCCCTCAGAACTGTCCTAGATCAGTGATGGGCAACCTACAGCCTGCCGGCCAGATGAGGCCCTCTGAAATGATGTATCTGGCCCACAACATTATTCCTAATCTGACGAATACAAGGAGTAGGATACAATACAATGAAACTTCAATAGAACTGCCTTAGAAACAGACTGACAGATGAGCATTTCCTTTCCTTTGGCCCCCTCTTTAAAAAGTTTGCCCATCACTGTCCAAGATCATTGCATTGTTGCTAGTATAAAAGTCCATTATGTTACATTGTGCCATAATGTGTCCAGCTCTGTGTATAATGTTCTCCTAATTCTGCTTCTTTCACTCTGCATCAGTTCCTGGAGGTCTTTCCAGTTCACATGGAATTCCTCCAGTTCATTATTCCTTTGAGCACAATAGTATTCCATCACCATCAGATACCACAATTTGTTCAGCCATTTCCCAATTGAAGGGCATCCCCTCATTTTCCATTTTTTTTTTGCCACCACAAAGAGTGAAAGAATGCCAACTTCATGAGACTAGGAGTTTTATTTTCAGGCTTTAGTGTCCAGCACTGAGGATAGTATCATTACCATTGATTTTGGAGTGGAACTACTTTCAGAGGTAATTAAGAAATGTTTACTGGTTGATTGATTCTTGGCTCAGTCCATGGTCTGAGTGAATGTAATGGGGGCAGTGGAGGGCAGTATTAGAGCAGAGGACTGATTGTAGTCCAGTTTTATGGGGTAATGAAGAAGTAAAGCCAAATGAATCTGGAAAGGCTGTTTGAACTAAACTATGGAGGACTCAAAAGGCCAGGCTTAGGAAATCATAATTTCCCTAGAATTAATCACAAGCCATTGCAAGGCTTTTAAGACAGCAAATGACATAGACTAGTGTCTCAGGAAGATTATGTTGGCAGCTGAGTGAAGGATGGGTGGGAGAAAAGAGAGACTGGAGGGAAATCAATTAGGAGGAAGCCATTCAAAAATTATATTAACACTATATGCAGAGGCCTGCAATGGCTATCTCAACCTACCCATTAAATTGCTTCCATGGAGGTGGAACTTGAAAGCCTTCTTAGTTTCTTTTTTTTTCCTTTCTTTCTGAAAAAGCCAGTGGGCCAAGTGTAGCTACTCCCTTTTGGCTTTCATCCTCAGGCCCATTTGGTTAGGCAGGCAGTGGAAGATGGCTGTAATGGTTTTGATTTTAGAAGTATTGACAGGATAGATTCTATAACCTGTGACAAAGCCAGGGCTCGAAAAGCCTAGCTGTCCCTACACTGGTTCTGTGACCTTCTTCCTCAGTAAGCCATGCTCCAAGTATGATTTCTAGCTCTGGCTGGAGACAATATTTCTACTAAATAATAAATGAGCTAACATATGTATTTCCTGTGTGCTGGCATGGACACAGGCTTAATAAATCATATTGCATTCAGAGAATGGCTAACGATCATGAAATATTGTTTTTATCGACCTCTCCTGCTCATCTGGTGGATGCTAGACGAGGCATTGCCCAACCCGTGGCTCCTGGAACCATATGAATGTTGTGGTATATTTCCCTTTGGAAGTGATGCAGTATCGGAAATAAAATATGGGATTTGCATTCTGGATTAATATATTAAAAAAAGCTGAGCAACAAATGGCAAAAAATGCAAGAAGAAGGATTGGAAAACAGGGAGACTTGGCTCAACCTTTAATATTGTTGATTACCCTCTTTTCAATAGGTCTTTGTGATGCTTTCTATCCTGCTTCCTTTCCTGACACCTCCAATTTAGACTCTTTTATTTTATCTTTTTCTTTATCCCTCAAGGCTCTCTCCTAGACAGTCTTCCCTTTTCTTTATTTACTACCTCAATTGTTGATCTAATCAGGTTCTATGGGCTCAAATACAATCTCTAGGCAGATAATTCCTCAGATCCCCAGCCCTTATCTCTCTCCTGAACTCCCATTCCCCATCATCAACTGTCCTTTGCCCTCCTTGAATTGGGTGTCTCCCACTTCTTTCAAGCACAATTCATCCAAAATAGAACTTAGCAGCCTCCTCCCTTCCCCCTTCTATGGAATCATGAGAAGGAATTACAAATCTTGCCTTTTCCCAACATTCTCTTTTCACTTCTACTCTTCACATAATCCTACAGGTTGCAGAATCATTCATTCTACCAATGTGGAGAAGCCCATGCAAAATGCTCTGGGTATGAAACCTGGGTTTCTTATATGTTGTGCCAGTGGAATGTAAATCCCTGGAGGATGAAGCCAGTCTCTTTGCATGGCTGGCAGAGTTCTTTGGACATAGTAGGTGCTTAATCAATACTTGTATTGGAACTTTGCGCAAAACATGGAGAAGCAGTTAAAAACGCAGAGATTTATTTAATGTTCTTGAAAAAAAATTGCCATACTCTTTTCCCTGTTCACACACTCAACATCCATTTCTTGGTATAAACACATACAAAGGGGGTTCAAATAATGGGTATATTTGGACTGCTTAGATGTCTGTTTTATGCTTTTTACCCAGGCTGGGAAGAACAATGTTGTCTGTGAACAAGTGGCTATTATGAGAGGAGAAAAGGCTACGTTTCTAAGTGTGAATTGTTGTCTTTCTCCTTCTCATTTTATTCCACATAGCTTCTCTCTCTTTTTTTCTCCACTCCTTTGTGATAGACCTAGCTGCCAAGAAGGGCACGAGATTTGCTGCCAGAATGACTTCGCATCCACCAGACCCTGACGGAAGCTCTTGAATCCACTCCCAAGTTCACTTGGTTGTCTCGCCTGGCACTTTGTTACTGCGGGTTAGAGTGGATATCACATTTCTAATGGATTAGCTGACTACTGGGAAAGCAGAAGGGTTTTTAGAGTCTCTTAACTTCTAAATGCAGCACATAAATGCAATTCTATGAATATTTAATTTGAGTGCAAGACCCGAAGTTCTCTGCAATTAGTTTAACTGTTGCTTTCAGGAGAGAGAGAGAGAGACAGAGAGAGACAGAGACAGACAGACAGACAGACAGACAGACAGACAGACAGACACAGACAGACAGACAGACAGAGACAGAGATGGAGAGAGACAGAGACAGAGATGGAGAGAGACAGAGACAGATGTTCCCAATCATCATGATAGTGACAGTGATAGAGGCTGATGAAGAAAGCTGAGAGCTTTACAATTTTTTAGAACTGTATTAGTGGAAAGAAGATCAAAGATCAGCTATTTCTTCTTAAGGTAGAGATGAACTATTTAGTCTCCTAAAGTTCTTTCTTTCCCTAGATTTCTGAGATAACATTCTCACTGGAACTCTGGAGCAATACTCTTCCCAAGTTAGTAATAACAATAGCATACACTAATAACAATAGCATACACTAGTACTTTGAAGTTCACAAAATACTTTTCTCATGACAACTCCATGAGGTATTTAGTGTAGAAATTAATGCTATTTTATAAAAGAGGAAACTGAGTCTATATCATTATTATCATTACCATAATCATCACCATTACAAAATTTCAGTTAGAAAGAACTTCAGAAGGTCATGATCGTTGTTGGTACCATCACCATTATCATCAGGGCAGTCAACGTTATCACCACATTCATTATTATCATCACCATTATCACTTTCACATCATCATTACATTAGAATGACAATCACTGTCACAAAAGTCATTGACATCACAACCATCACCATCACTTCTATCATAACATACCATCACCAATTTCTTTGTCTTCATCATGACTTCCAGATCTATCCCCACCACCACTGCTGCCATCATCACAGAATTCTAGATTTGCAAGAAGCCTCAGTGGGCATCTAGTTCAACTCATATCTGAAAGTAATTCATAGCATTCCCAACAAACAAACAAACATCTACCCTTTGCCTTAAGATCTCCAATGAAAGAGAATCCACCCACTTCCAAGGCACCCCAATCTACTTTTGGATAGTTTAAATTCTGAGGAAATTTTTTTCTGACATCAAGCCTAAATTTTCTTCTTTGCAACATATACCTATTGCTCTTGGTTTTTCTCTCCGGGACCAAATAGAACAAGACTAATACTTTTTCACGAGGTCATCCTTTATATAATTGAAGAAAGTCATCATGAAACCCACCTTCCAAATCTTCCAAAGTACATATATGTTTTGTATATGTGTGTGTGTATGTATAGTATGTGTAAATGTGTATCTATGCATATGTGTATATATATGTCCTTAACCATCCTGGTTGCCCACCTTTGAACATCATCTATCTTAAGTCACTTCTTAAATTATAGCAACCAGCACTGAATACAATATTGTGGATCTGGCCTGATGAGCACAGGGTTAAGTGAGACTCTCATTTCCTTGGGTTCCTGGAAGGATTGTCTCTCTAAACATATCCTAAAATTTCATTAGCTCTTTTGGCTCCTCTTTCACTTTACTGATACATATTGAACTTGTAGTTCACTAAAGAGCAAAATGAAAAATCCAGATTGTTTTCTCCAGACAAACAGCTGTCTAACTATGCCACTTTCATTTTGTCCCCATGAAGCTGATTTGTTGAGTCCAAGTGGAAGATTTTTGTGATCCTGAGCTAAATAAACATAGTCTAATGTCAGTCTTGCCAAAATGCAGATTGCACAAAGCTACAGGACACATTGTACTGTGTATGTAAGCACTGCACATGAACACATTGGCTGACAAAATCACGAACCAAAGGAATCTCCATCGGTTAGAATGTTTGGCCAAATCTCATGGACTTTTACAAGGATAAATGAAAAATCCTTCACTTTGTTTTTGTTTTTAATGAATTTACAAGTAAAAGGTGGGAGAGGCATGGCTGGATGACAGCTTATATAAGCGACTCAGAGGACTGCAAGTTCAAAATGAGTCAGTGGTTCCACTTGGCAGCCCCCCAAAGTAATGCTATCAACATGCATTAATAAAGGTATAATATTTGAAATGAGGGATGAGATATAGTATCACTATCTCTTGTCCTTTTCAGACTACTTCTGAAGAAATGAGCTCATTTCTGGGCACTATATTTTAGGGAAAACATTGACAAACTAAAATGCACCCAACTGAAGATGACCAAGAAGGAGAAGAAATTATGCTGTATGCAAATCAGTTGAAGAAGTTAGAAATGTCTCCCCCCCCCCCCCC
>NC_058134.1:25632918-25645800 GCF_016433145.1 Gracilinanus agilis | reverse complement strand
TATATTATATATAAGTTAGCACAAGATATATATATATATCTTGTGCTAACTTTCCTTCTTGTTAGTGTCATGCATCAACCTCTCAGACATTCTCTAAATTATCTAGTGACTTCAGGACATGACATAATCTTTCTCTCTACTCCAGTGCCTTCTATGATCTTTGAGACATTCAATATTTATGTTAATGGGCTTCTAACAATCTGAACACAAATATGTCATCTCTCTCAGTTACAATAACCACTGCTCTACTTCAGACACACACAGGTCTATTTACATTTTAAAATTCACCATCTTTTCAGAAATGAAACTTTCTCTGATTAAAGTTTCCAATCATTCCATCTTATCTACTATCTCCTTCACACAAAGCCTTCCCTTTGCCATTATCTTGGCTTTCAGTCCCTTGGCTCATTGGTCCTCGTTTTTGCCCTTGATTTCATTGTGATAGTGATACATATCTGTATCACTAGTGTCCATCCCGATGTCAGTCATGTAGTTGGAATTTAATAAATGTTGATTGATTCTTTGATTGGCTCATTCTTATTTTCCCTACCCTGGCTTCACTTGCCTCCATTCTCAGTCTTATCTAAACTTTGGTCTTTGCAAGCAGTTGACACACAATAAATGCTTAAATACATGTGAAATAACTAGAGAACAATTATGAAGTCATTTAATTACTAACATTCAGTTATAAACACTTAATTGGTAAGTTTCCAATTAAAGAGATCTGCCATTTCTTTGTTAACTTCCCCACAGGGATAATGCTTCCATCTCATTGTGATTTTCCTTTAGGCTCTATCTTTGGGTTTTGGCTCTTCCTTTGTGTGGTATTACTTAAAGGGCTCATTCAGGATCATGAGTATAAGTGTGAAACTTACTGTTTTTAGGTGGACTTTTCCAAATGTATTTATTCATTTTATTTTTTCCATCACTCTTGGCAAAATCATTATAGTGCCCATCTTCCAATGCTATAGATATGAAGACTTTCTCTTCTGTAGTCATATAGCATTAATTCCCTCTAACCAGAACCATACCTGGGAATTCAAAGTGCATAGAGAGGCATGATAGCCCCAAGGGGATGGGATAGGTGCAGTCTAGGCCTGGGCCCAGTAACAGCCTGGGAAAACTGATATCTAGGCACCTAGCCTGGCCTTGCTTTGGCAATGAGTATCCCTCCTGTGCCATTTATCCACATAGAAATTCATGGTTATGTGTGTTAGGGCTTTATTCAATAACCCAAGTCTTTCCCTAGCCCAGAACATCTTTCACTTAGCTGTCGTTGTGATCTCTCCAAAGAACAAGTCTTACCATATCACTTTATTCTCAATAACTTCCAATGGCTCTCTATCACTTACATGTTCTAATATAATGGCTACTCTTTGACTCACTTTCAAAGTTCTTCCTGACCAGCCTCTCCAACCTTTCCATTTTCACCCATATTTATTTGCAGCCTCAGGATATTGGCCCCCTTGCCATTCCTTTCACAAGATAACCCATTGGTAGACTCCATATATTTCCACTTTCCATTCTTTGTACCCACAATGCATCCCCTTCTCATCTGTCTCCAGGTTTCCTTCAAAATCTCACCTTCTACAAGAAGCCTTTCCCAACTTCCCTTGATGCGACTGCATATTAAATGTAGACTTCCTCTCCCCCAAGACTATGAACTCTTTGAGAACACACACTGGCATTTACTTTGCTTTAGGTCCTTAAAACCCAACACAATGCCCAGCATATAGATGCTTAATAAATGCTTACTGACTAACTACTGCTGCTAACTACTACACACACACACACACACACACACACACACACACACACACACATACACACAAGTACATGCAAATTTAGACATACATTCACATGTACACAAACACACATGTATACATGTAAACACAAAGTACCTTCACATGCATGCATACATGCACACACATCTTAATAAGTCATGATTCAGTCAATCAACAAATATTCCCTAAGCACTCTTACTATTTTCTCTAGTACCATGGTAGGGATACCAAAATGGCCCAATAGGTTTATTCTCTCTAGGAGATGACGGTCTGACCAGGAGAGATAACAAGGTCATAACTGATGATCTGACAGATTCTCAAAAGCATTTAAGTATAACCTGTTCAAACGTGAGGGGACAATTAACTGGCTCAGTGGATAGAGCACCAGATCTGGATTCTAGAAGATTCATCAACTTGAGTTCAAATCTGCTAGCAGTATGACCCTGGGCAAGTCATTTAAGCTTATTTGCCTCAGTTTCCTCACCTGGAGAATGAACTGGAAAACCATTCCAGTATCTTTGCCAAGAAAACCTCAAATGGGGTCATCAAGAGTTTTATATGATTGAATAAAAGACTGAACTGTTCAAATAGGAAGAACTTTGCCCCTGATGGGATGATATATATTTGATTCCTATGTAAACAGATTCCCTCAGCCTCCAGAATGGGGCAGTTCAGTGACCTCTGATAAGCATTAAACAACACAGACATCTAGAAAGTTCTGGGTTAGCTTTTCACAAAAGTGAAAATGCTCCCATCCTGTAGGAGCTTCCATGCCACTGGAATACATGTGTATTTAAATCAGTGTTGTAGATGTCAAAGAGGAGATGAAATTTATGGAAAATACTAATATCTGGAAAGCTTTACAGAGGAGAGAAGGCATCTGAATTTCGTCTTAAAAGTAGCTAAGAATTCTGAAAGGAACGAAGTAGGAGGAAATTCATTCCCAGTCTAGGCAAGGGATTATGTGATCATATCTAGATAGAAGAGAGAGAGTCAGAGAGCAGCGAGGCCAGTCTGGCAGGTATTCATTAAAGGGAATAGTTTGAAATTGGGCTGGAAAGGGAGCTAAGAACCAGTGAGGTAGGCCCTTACATACCAAGTTAAGGAATTTGTATTTTACCCTTAAGGAAATAAAGAAATGTAGAAGAGTTAATTTTGTTTTTTTGTTGGTTTATTTGTGAGGCTTTTGAGTATGGAGTGGCATCATTGAACCTGGGCTTTTAAGAGATTATTTTAGTGCATGTTTAGAAGACAAATCAAATTGCATGGATGAAATAGGCAGGAGAAACAAAGAGAGAGAGAGAGAGAGAGAGAGAGAGAGAGAGAGAGAGAGAATGGGGAGGGAAGGGAACTGATGAAGGAGATTTTGAAGAGGTAGAAGAACAGGACTTGGCGAATTTATTGCATAGTGAGATTGATCATGAACATGCATACCATAGCCTGTGTGTGTATGTGTGTGTGCGTGTGTGTATGTGTGTGTGTAGCCTTGACATAGCCTTGGGGAACATTTTCTAGAATCCTTATAGGATGGGAAAACCCCAGTAGATATGCCTCCACAGGGTTAGTTGGCTTACATTTTAGACATACCTATGGAGCGGACTATGACTTTGAAGTTTCAAATCATCCACTTGAGTGATGAGGAGTATGGTGGGCCCATCAAAAGAAATTGTGAGAAAGAGAGTATCTAAGAGGGGATGTCCAACAGGGAGTTGCTAAGTTCATGATTGTGTGTGGCTAGAATTTTGGAGGCAAAACAGAAATGGTTAGGCAGATTTGTGTGCCATCTGCACAGATATACCACATTTTAATGTTTGGGCTCCAGACATGAATGAGGACATATGTAAGGTACAGAGAGAAGCAGAGTATTTCCCTTGTATCAGCACCCTTTCTGAGGGTACACATCGACCCTCCATCCCCTATCTGTCTGCAGAGAATTTTATTTATTTTTTTCCCCTGAGGACAGAAACTCCTCCTGCCTTATAGCCTCTATCACAATCCAGTGCCTTGAAGTTATAAAACTTAATCATGATAAATTCAGTGCCAGGAATGACCATTTATTTTTAGAGCATGCTTTATGCTCATTTGGTAATGAGAACCCTTACCAAGTATCATTCACTCACATTTCTGATGTTCACAAGTCTATAGAAGGAGTTGAGGAAGAAATATATTAACATGTTCTATTGGACATAGCACATGAACACACACACACACACACACACACACACACACACCCTTACTCTCCAAAAACAAATGTCAAGCAACTGAGGCTGAGATTAAGATTCATTTGGGAGAAGACAGCGGCAGAGTAAGGAGCAGATGCTTGATCTCTCCTAACTGAAGCATACTGGACTCCTCAAGGGGACAAAAAAACGAATCCAGACAAACGAAGGGACCCCACAACAGGGCTCAGCATTGAAGGTACGTGGAATCAGGGCATTTCCACACTATGAAGGGGTGAAACAACTCTCACTAAAACGTGAGAGGAAGAAGCCCCTCTCCCAACCCCCACACCATGCACAGCACCAAGGCCAGCCCACAAGAGTTAAAGCAGATTTGGGGCACCCATTAAGTCACTGGCAGCTCCAGGGTTTGTTCCTGAGAGCAGCAAGACTTAGGACCCCAAGAGGCTAAAGAACAAGCACAGACTCTCCAGAGTGCCTTTGCGGGTGAAGGCATTGCCCTAGGCACAGACAAGGATCTCCAGCGCAGGCTTGGACCATGAGTGGGGACCCAGTGCAGACGGCTGTGGAAGCAGCCCCTGAGACTGCTGAAAGAGCCTCGGGCAGAGGGGCAGACCAGGGAAAAGCAGGAGATTCAACAGGAGAACAAGGAGACCTGAGACCTCGGGAGCCTAGAAAGCGCAGACAGACCCTGAGTGTGAGGATAAAGCTGAGAAGGCTCTGGGCTAACAATGGCAAGCCATCAGGAAGCCCAGAAGAGAAAGATTATCAAGAAGAGCTCTGGAACATTCGGCAACTTTTACACAGAGAAAATCCAGACAACAGAGGAGAACAAACAAGAAAACATATCCAAACCATCCCAAAATAATGAAAACTGGTCACAAGCTATTGACGAGTTCAAATCAGAGATGATGAAAAAGATGGAAGAGATCTGGCAAGAAAATAACAGTTTAAAAGGAAGAATTTCACAATTGGAAAGTGAGGCCCAGAAATCAAATTGAACAGCAGAAATGACCAGTTTGAAAAGGAAAACCAGTCCCTAAAGGCTAGAATTGAGCAATTAGAAGGTAATGATCTCTCAAGACAACAAGAGCAAATAAAACAAAGTCAAAAGACTGATAAAATAGAAGGAAACATGAAATATCTCAATGAGAAACTGACAGATCAAAAAAACAGGTCTAGAAGAGACAATTTGAGAATCATTGGTCTTCCAGAAAAAGCAGAAATTAATAGAAACTTGGACTCCATACTAAAAGAAATTATTCAGCAAAATTGCCCTGGAGTCCTACAACAAGAGGACAATATGGACATTGAAAGGATCCATAGATCACCCTCTACACTAGACCCAGAACGGACAACACCCAGGAGTATAATAGCCAAATTCAAGAGCTTCCAAGTAAAAGAAAAAATCTTACAAGAAGCCAGAAAGAGACAATTCAAATATCAAGGAGCACCAATCAGGATCACACAGGATCTGGCAGCCTACACACTAAAAGATCGCAAGGCTTGGAATACAATATTCAGAAAGGCAAGAGAACTGGGCCTAAAATCACAGATCAACTACCCATCAAAACTGACTATATACTTCCAGGGGAAAGTATGGGCATTCAACAAAATTGAAGATTTCCAAGTATTTGCACAGAAGAGACAAGGACTAACTGGAAAGTTTGATATCCAACCACAAAAATCAAGAGAAACATGAAAAAGGTAAATAAGAAACAGAGGGGAAAGAAAGAAAACTCATAATTTTTTAAATTGCCTCTTTAAGGGCTTCAAGAAGATCTAATTATCTGTATTCCTATGTGGAGAAATGCTATGTATAATTCTCTGTAGTGAACTCTATTCACTATTATAGTATTCACTATTATAGCAATCAGAAGAATAATTCATAGGGAGAGAGTGGAATACTAAATGGTCTAAGATGACATGGGGGGTGGGAAAGAGGGGGGTGAATAGTAGGGGACACGAAGAGAAACTTGAGTGAATAAGAAAAATAGGATATTCTATTACACACAAAGAGGGCATGGGAAGGGGAGGGGACAAATACTAGTATAAGAAGGAGAGGAAGAGAGCATTAGGAGGTAATATTTAAACCTTACTCTCAGTGTAATCAACCCAGAGAGGGAAGAGTAGCTACATTATCCATTGGGATAAAAAACTCTTTCTAACCCTACTGAGAAAGCCAGAAGGGATAAACCAAGGGGAGCAGGGGAGTGGGGAGGTCAAAAAAGGGAGGGGAGAAGAAGGGGGAAGGAATTCATTAGGCCTTTAAAAATAAAAAGAGGGGAATAACAAGGGAGGGGTTAGAAAGGGAAGTTAATCAAAGGAGGGGACAAGGGATACCGGCTCAAAGCAAACCACTGGTTTAAAAGAAAATAGTGTAAGAAGAAGGGGTGGGACTAGGGGAGGATACAAAAATGTCAGTGAATGCACAACTCATTAATATAACTCTGAATGTGAATGGGATGAACTCACTCATAAAACAGAAGCCAATAGCAGAGTGGATTAGAAACCAAAATCCTACCATATGTTGACTACAAGAAACACATATGAGGCATGTGGACATATACAAGTTTAAGGTTAAGGGCTTGAGCAAAATCTTTTGGGCATCAAAGGAGAAAAAGAAGGCAGGAGTGGCTATTATGATTTCTGACAAAGCCAAAGTAAAAATACATATGATTAAAAAAGACAGGGAAGGTCATTTCATCCTTATTAAAGGCAGTATAAACAATGAGGAAATAACACTGCTCAATATGTATGCACCAAGTGGTATAGCATTCAGATTCATAGAGGAGAAACTGGCAGAGCTCAAGAAGGAAATAGATAGTAAAACCATAATAGTGGGAGATCTAAATACTCCTCTTTCAGATCTAGATAAATCAAACCAAAAAATAAATAAGAAAGAGATAAGAGAGGTGAATGAAGTCCTAGAAAAATTAGATTTAATTGATATGTGGAGAAAAATAAATAGGGACAAAAAGGAATGCACCTTCTTTTCAGCTGCACATGGGACATTCACAAAGATTGACCATGTAATTGGGCATAGAAACATTGAAAACAAATGCAAAAGAGCAGATATAATAAATGTAACCTTCTCAGATCATAATGCAATAAAAATAATAATTAGTAAGGGCACCTGGACAGGCAAATCAAAAACCAATTGGAAATTAAACAATATGAATCTCCAAAACCATTTAGTCAAAGAAGAAATCACAGAAACAATCAACAATTTCACTGAAGAGAATGACAATGATGAGACATCCTACCAAACTCTGTGGGATGCAGCCAAGGCAGTACTCAGGAGGGAAGTTTATATCCTTGAGTGCATATATTAACAAACTAAGGAGGGCAGAGATTAATGAATTGGGCATGCAACTCAAAAAACTAGAAAGAGAGCAAATTAAAAATCCCCAGATGAAAAATTGAATTAGAAATACTAAAAATCAAGGGAGAAATTAATAAAATCAAAAGTAAAAGAACTATTGAATTAATAAATAAGACCAGAAGCTGGTATTTTGAAAAAAGCAGATAAAATAGACAAAGTATTGGTCAATCTAATAAAAAATGGAAAGAAGTAAACCAAATTGACATTATCAAAGATGAAAAGGGAGACCTCACCTCTAATGAAGGGGAAATTAAGGCAATCATTAAAAACTATTTCACCCAATTATATGGCAACAAATATAACAATTTAGGAGATATGGATGAATATTTACAAAAATATAAATTGCCTAGATTAACAGCAGGAGAAATAGAATACCTAAATAATCCCATATCAGAAAAAGAAATTGAACAAGCCATCAAAGAACTTCCTAAGAAAAAATCACCAGGACCTGATGGATTCACAAGTGAATTCTATCAGACATTCAAAGAGCAACTAATCCCAATACTATCCAAATTATTTGATATGATAAGCAAAGAAGGAGTCCTACCAAATTCCTTTTAAGACACAAATATGGTACTGATTCCAAAGCCAGGTAGATCAAAAAAAGAGAAAGAAAACTATAGACCAATCTCCCTAATGAACATAGATGCAAAAATGTTAAATAGAATACTAGCAAAGAGACTCCAGCAAGTAATTAAGAAGATCATCCACCATGATCAGGTGGGATTTATACCAGGAATGCAAGGATGGTTCAACATTAGGAAAACCATCCACATAATTGACCATATCAACAGTCTAACAAACAAAAATCACATGATTATCTCAATAGATGCTGAAAAAGCCTTTGACAAAATACAGCATACATTCCTATTGAAAACACTGAAAAGTATAGGAATAGAAGGACCTTTCCTAAAAATAATAAACAGTATATACCTAAAACCATCAACAAGCATCATATGCAATTGGGATAAATTAGAAGCCTTCCCAATAAGATCAGGAGTGAAACAAAGATGCCCATTATCACCTCTACTATTCAATATAGTACTAGAAACACTAGCAGGAGCAATTAGAGAAGAAAAAGAAATTTAAGGTATAAAAATAGGCAATGAGGAGACTAAGCTATCACCCTTTGCAGATTATATGATGGTATACTTAAAAAATCCTAGAGAATCAACTAAGAAGCTGGCAAAAATAATCAACAACTTTAGTAAAGTTGCAGGATACAAAATAAATGCACATAAATCATCAGCATTTCTATATATTTCCAACACATCACAGCAGCAAGAGGTAGAAAGAGAAACACCATTTAAAATCATCCTAGACAATATAAAATACTTAGGAATCTATCTACCAAAACAAACACAGCAATTATATGAAAACAACTACAAAACACTATCTAAACAAATAAAACTAGATCTAAACAATTGGAAAAACATTGATTGCTCATAGGTAGGATGAGCTAACATAATAAAAATGACCATTCTACCCAAATTAATTTACCTATTTAGCGCCATACCTATCAAATTACCAAAAAACTTCTTTACTGAATTAGGAAAAACTATAACAAATTTCATTTGGAATAACAAAAGATCAAGAATATCAAGGGAAATAATGAAGAAAACTGTGAAGGAAGGTGGCCTAGCAGTACCAGATATTAAACTATACTATAAAGCAGCAGTCATCAAAACAATATGGTACTGGCTAAGAGACAGAAGGGAGGATCAGTGGAATAGACTTGGGGTTATTGACATCAGCAAGACAGTGTATGATAAACCCAAAGAGCCCAACTTTTGGGACATGAATTCACTATTTGACAAAAACTGCTGGGAAATTTGGAAAACAATATGGGAGAGATTAGGTTTAGATCAACATCTCATACCCTACACCAAGATAAATTCAGAATGGGTGAATGATTTGAATATAAAGAGGGAAACTATAAATAAGTTAAGTGAACACAAAATAGTATAGCTGTCAGATCTCTGGGAAAGTAAAGATTTTAAAACCAAGCAAGAGTTAGAGAAAATTACAAAATGTAAATTAAATGGTTTTGATTATATTAAGCTAAAAAGTTTTTGTACAAACAAATCAATGTAGTCAAAATCAGAAGGGAAACAACAAATTGGGAAAAAAATCTTTATAACAAAAAATCTCTGACAGGGTTCTAATTACTCAAATATACAAGGAGTTAAATCAATTGTACAAAAAATCAAGCCATTCCCCAATTGATAAATGGGCAAGAGACATGAATAGGCAATTTTCAGTTAAAGAAATTAAAAGTATCAATAAGCACATGAGAAAGTGTTCTAAATCTCTAATAATTAGAGAAATGCAAATCAAAACAACTCTGAGGTATCACCTCACACCTAGCAGATTGGCTAAAATGAAAGAAGGGGAGAGTAATGAATGCTGTAGGGGATGTGGCGAAATTGGGACATTGATGCATTACTGGTGGAGTTGTGAACTGATCCATTCTGGCTGGCAATTTGGAACTATGCTCAAAGGGCTATAAAAGAATGCCTGCCCTTTGATCCAGCCATGCCATTGCTGGGTTTGTACCCCAAAGAGATCATAGATAAACACACTTGTATGAAAATATTTATAGCTGCGCTCTTTGTGGTGGCAAAAAAAACTGGAAAATGAGGGTATGTCCTTCAATTGGGGAATGGCTGAACAAATTGTGGTATATGCTGGTGATGGAATACTATTGTGCTTAAAGGAATAATAAACTGGAGGAGTTCCATGTGAACTGGAATGACCTCCAGGAACAGATGCAGAGCGAAAGAAGCAGAGCCAGAAGAACATTGTACATAGAGACTGATATAATACGGTAAAATCTAATATAATGGACTTCTGTACCAGCAGCAATACAATGACCCAGGACAATTCTGAGGGATTTATGGTAAAGATGCTGCCCACATTCAGAGGAAGAACTGCAGGAGAGGAAACATATAAGAAAAACAACTACTTGAACGCATGGGTCGGGGTGGACATGATTGAGGGTGTGGACTCGAAACTACCACACCAATGCAACCACCAACAATTTGGAAATAGGTTTTGATCAATGACACACGTTACAGCCAGTGGAAATATGCATCAGCCAAGGGTGGGGGGAGAGCGGGGGGTGAAGGGGAAAGTAGGAGCATGAATCATGTAACCATGTTAAAAATGAATATTAGAACTGGAGAGTCCTCCAGGAACTGATGCAGAGCAAAAGGAGCGGAGCCAAAAGAACATTGTCCACAGAGACTGATATACTGTGGTAAAATAGAATGTAATGGACCTCTGTACTAGCAGCAATACAATGACACAAGACAGCTCTGAGGGATTTATGGTAAAGATGCTGCCCATATTCAGAGGAAGAACTGCAGGAGAGGAAACATATAAGAAAAGCAACTGCTTGGACGCATGGGTCGGGGTGGACATGATTGGGGATGTAGACCCGAAACTACCACACCAATGCAACCACCAACAATTTGGAAACAGGTCTTGATCAAGGACATATGACAAAACCAGTGGAAATGTGCCTCGGCCATGGGTGGGGGGAGTGCGGGGGGTGAAGGGGAAAGTAGGAGCATGAATCATGTAACCATGTTAAAAATGATTATTAATAAATGTTTAAATTTAAAAAATGAATATTAATAAACATTAAAAAAATAAAATGTTAACCCTAGAGTAAAAAAAAAAAGATTCATTTGGGAGAGTGACAAAAATGATAAGTAATATGTCCAAGAAAAGAAGGCAGTTTTCTGTTCCTCCCTTCAGGGGTGGGGTCAGGAAAGCACTTTCCCCATTTCCTGGTGCAACCTCCTTTCTCTTCAGTGTCAATGCTTTAGATTCATATACAAAGATTTATTTGAAAGAAGCCTCTTTTTCTTCCAGGGCAGTTTGCTCCCTCCCCCCACACCCCTGAGTCAACTCCCAACTCCCCCCTCCCAAACCTTTGTCCTTGAACAAAGTAAGCACTTGTCTAACACAGTGAATAATGAGTGGGCTGGTGTGGGCTGTAGGGTTCATTCCCACTCTGCTTGGGGCTTCCCTGGAAGTGAAATCTTTAGAAATCTCCAACCAGGATGCCTTTGCTTGGGGCAAGGGGTGGGAACAGAAATCAGAAAAACCTTGTTGAGACTTGGAAAGTGGTGGGGTGGAAACTGTGCCTTTTGGACTTCCTGTGAGGTGCCACAGAAAAGAAACATACACAAAGAAAGACTCAAAAGATCCTTCTCCCTCTTGGTGAGCTTCATGTTAATATGGAATTTGTTAACTGAAAAGTTCTTTAGACTTTGAAGAAAATGCACACAAAGACACACACACACACCACCACCACCACCACCATCACCACCACTAGCAGCCAGGCTCATTCCCATGCAGTATGCCTGACTCAACAGAGAGGGTCCTTGGGACTAGCATCAAAGGAGCAGAGGTCCTCCCTGGGCACCAACAAAGATAAGAGTTCTTCATCTTAGGAAGGAAAGGCTCCTATAACTCTTCTTCAAGGCAACAGATGAACAGGGTGCCTTAACTGGCTTCTCTCCTTGAAGGCACAGGTGCCCCTGAGCTAGGGGTTTTCTGGGGGATTGCCGTCTCACCTCCTGGGGCTGGATTTGTTCTGGACATGATCACATGATCTCAGCACCTGCTGTCAGGTTGTCTTGAGTGCTATGGTTGAGTGGATTTAGAGCCAGGAAGTCTCAAATTCAAATCTTGCTTTAGGTACTTACTGGCTATGCTACTTAAGGCAAATTCTATCTCTGCCTCACTTTCCAAATCTGCAAAAGGAAGGGTGTGCACTTGATGACTGAGTCTAAACCTCTGATCCTAGGATCTTAGTATCATTGTGCTATTTATCCTTTCCCCTTGGACTGTCTTTATACCTCTGTGCTCCCTGCAAACTCAACTGAATTTATTCTAAACATAGTTTGACCTAATTCTGGTTCAACTGAAATCAATGTGCTGATAATTCTATTCAGCAAATATTTCTTAAGCATTTATTATATGTAGTGTCTATACTTGTAGCCAAGAGGATTAAGAGAAAGCAAAACTCCTGTCCTAAAGGACTAATATTTAACAGAATGTATGTGTGCATATGTGTGTATACAGTCTATAGCATATATGCAGATGTTTAAAAATCCACTTTATCATGTTCCTTAACAAAAATCATGAAAATTTGCTCTATCTCTTGTTGAAATAAGATCTCATATAAGAAAGCACTCTGCAAAAACTAAAGTCCATCCATTGCAAGTAAATGTTGTTATTGCTATAATTATTAGCATTATTTCTGGCATAGCATTTTCCATACTGATGTTGTTATTCAGTAGCATGTGTAATGTATGTAAACAAACCACAACGATATTCTTTTGAAATCCCGGTATAATGTCTTATTTATTGGCCAGGACTTTCCCAGGCCAGCCCCATACTCTTTGTTTTTTCCCAGTTAAGATGAATCCAGTACATTTCTCTCTCTCTCTGTCTGTCTCTCTGTCTCTCTGTCTCTCTGTCTCTCCTGTCCTCACCTCTCCTCTCCTCTCCTCTCCTC
>NC_058134.1:25620229-25630429 GCF_016433145.1 Gracilinanus agilis | reverse complement strand
GTGAAAGATCCATGGCAGGGGACCCAGAATGCTATTTAGTCATAGCTAAGTATCTGCTGGGTACGTGTCACTGGGCGGCTGGCTCTTTGGGTTCATGGGAGAGAGCCCATTCACTAAGATGGCCGAGACCTTTATCAGGCAAGCCACAGCACCCAACAGTGACCTTTACAAGCCTCAAACATCGGCCTCTACAGGCATGCAGAGCAATAACCAGCAATTTTATTGCCACAGCCAGACAACAAATATATAAGTAGTTTCTATCTAGCAGGCTCTGCTCTGTGCTAAATGGGAAGGATACAGTAGAGGCAAAAAACACTTTTTTCTTAAGGAAGTTACAGTTTCATGTGGAAGGTGAGTAATTAGGAGAATGTGTGTGACTGTCTATATGTAATGTGCATATATGTAATATATGCATAATATATATGTAATATGTAATATATGTGTAATATAGACAGTCACACAAATAGTGCAGACACATACACACATACATATATATGTGTATATATATATATATGTATATATATATATACTCTATACATAGAGTATATATCTATATAAATCTAGGATTACTACATATAAATATAAATATTCTGTCTATATATTATATATAGTATTATGTATATATATAAATCTATAATACATATTTATATTGTTACATAAATACTATGTGTGCACATGTGTGTTCACATACATGTATGTGAACATATGTGTATACACACATATACGTGTTTATATGCAACTACATGTAAATATACATAAACATGTGTATATGTTAATATTAAATTTGAATTAAATTTCAATTAATTAAATTTTAAAATTGTAAATGTAAATTAAATTTAAAAATCTAAAAATGTAAATTAAATTAAATTTTTTAAATGTAAATTAAATTAAAACATTTTTAAATGTAAATTACAAAAATTAAATATAAAAATATACACACATAGAGTATATGGAAGGTAATCTCCAAGGGAAGGCACTAGGGCTTGAAGGGGCCAGGAAAGGCCTCCAGAGTCAGTGGGACTTGAATTGAGGCTGGAAAGAAAGCAACAGAAGTAAAAGGTGGAGGAAATGAGTTTGAAGAATATTCCTAGGATATGGGACAGTCAGTACTAGGGAATGGAGATTAGACATGGAATACCATGTGTGAGGAATTATCAATAGGCTAATCTGGACGGATTATAGCCAATAGGCCAAGGGAAATGGCTTATGGGATGTGTGGAGAAGCCTAAGAAGGTAGGAAGGGATGGGTGATGATAAGTTTTAATGGACAAAAGCAGAGTTTCTATTTAGTCCTATAGGTAATCGAGAGGCATTAGGATTCATTAGGGAGCGAAGGAGTGACATTATCGGACTTCTGCTTGCTTAGTGGATGCATGATGGATTGGTGGGGAACACGAGTCAGGAACACGAGTTAAAAGACTATCGGAACTATCCAGATGAGCCGTGATGGCCCAGGGAGGCAGATATGCTCACTTGGGGTGCAGCTAGCAGGGGTAGAAAGTGTATCTTAGGGTAACATGCCATGGTCCTGCCCTGGTTTTAGCTCTGAGTAGAGGAGGCGGCCCCTCCAAAATCAGCAGACACCAGCAGTATTTGCAGTCACAGCATCCGATCTGTTGTTCAAAGGTTGAGTTTTTCACCTTTTTCTAAAGCAGTCATCCGCTGTGATAATTTGAGGTTCTTTTAATTAAAGGAGAATCTTTATTAAGCCACACTAGTGTATAAAATGATCAGGTAATGGTTTCCTAAGCCATTCTGGTGCTTTCTTTCCCCAATGGCAGCTTTCTCTGAATGCCATTTTCTCTGTAGAGAAGGAACTAGGTTGGTGACCTTGCTTTGTGTTTATGAATCTACCCTGAGGCAGGAATTTTTACCCTGGGGGACATGAACTTAAAAAAAGGGATGAATGTATTTAAAAGAAAAAAAATGAGTTTCTTGTGTAACCCCATGCATTTTATTTTATGCATGTACAAACATTTTTTCTAAGAAGGTTCCATAGGCATCACCCTATTGCCAAAGGGGTTCATGACACGTTAAAAGTTAAGAACCCCTGCCCTAAGGCTTCTCATGTTATCCAGTCCTGACTGCTATTCTATTCACCCCTGTGCCATTTTCATCCATTTATTTCAATGTCAATGATAATTCAGTGATGACACCCCAAGTGAAAATCACTCCAACTGTATGTTATTATAAAGGCATATGTTATATCTTCGAGACGCATTTGAATTTTCCTGCAAAATTCAGGACTTAAAAGCACTTAACTTCTAAGAAACTGGGCTAATTATAGAATTTACAAACTGGGGATAATTACAGTCTGTCTAGCCAAGCTTAAATGATTTTGTCCTCAAGGTAGATTCTTATTAAACATTTGTCCTTGTCATGGGCTTCGGTTCCACCTATTGGGACCCAACTCTAGCAGCAAAAGGGGAAACAAAAGTGAAGACCACGTTTTTCAGATGACCCCGAGTTACTATTTCAGTTTCAGCTTGCTTTCTGAAAAATAATAGTTTGGAGGCATCATCATAATTTTCACTTGACCTTCCCAGGCCTCCAACCCTTCTTTATTTTAAAGCCCTTACGAGACAGAAGACCAGTAAGACCTAGACAGTTGGGGTTAAGTGACTTGGCCAGAGTCACTCAGCTAGGAAGTGACTAACACTAGATTTGAACACAGAACAGGTGCTCTATCCACTTCGCCGTCTATCTGTCTCTACTTCTTCAACTATAAATCTTGAGGGTTAACCTATATGACCTTTGAGGTCCCTTTTCAGATTGAAAATAGATTTAGGATTAATAGAATTTTAGAATGGATGCATCTCTTTGGAATTGAGCATGTCAAAGTTATAAAGAAATTCGTTTGAGATCACATGGCAGTGACAGAACTGAGATTAGACCAGAGGTATCCTTATTTACTAAACACGAGTTTTTCACTCAAGCGGACAAACTTCTGGGAAATGAGACCATCAGAGAAAATCATAAGATCCTGATTTTAAAACTAGAAGACACCTTGCTGTTGTTCAGTCATTTCAGTCGTGTCTGGCTCTTTGCGATCCTACTTGGTGTTTTCTAGCAGGGAAACTAGAGTGGTTTGCCATTTCTTTCTCATTTTACAGATAAGGCAATGGCGGCAAAGAGGGCAAATGGAATTGCCCAGGGTCACACATCTAGTAAATTAACTATTATGTGTGTGTGTGTATATACATATATATAATATAGCATATTATATTGTATATTTAATATGTATAATATATGATAAGATATGATAGAATAGAATAGATTAACTCATAAAGATAAGTCTTCCTGACCAGTCCTGGCACTCTATCCACTTTGCTACCAAGCTGCTCAAGAAGAGGCTTTAGAGGGCATCTAGTCCAGTGGCGCCCAAGGTGGTACCTGTACCATCAAGTTGTTCTGTGAATAGCCAGCCAGAAGTTTAGAAGATGTGTTTTGATAGTTCCCTGGCTTCTCTGAATTTGTTTCCTTTGTTATGAAGCCTGTGTGATCTCTCCCTTCCAAAATTACATTTTATTTCCATCTCACTGGGCAAGTTCTAATTGTAGGACTCTTCAGAAATACTTTGTATTTACTCTTTTTTGTTTTATTTATGTTCTGTAGTATTGTTTTGTTTTGTTTGTTAGTTTTGCACTTGTTCCCCTAATCAGCTGAAAGTTTTTAGGCAAATAGTAGGTATTTGATTAACAACAACAATAATAGATAATATCTATATAGCACTCGCTATGTGCTAGATTCTCTGTAAAGTACTTTAAATTAATATTTTATTAGGTCCTCACAAACTGGGAGGTAGGCACTATTATTATTCTCATTTTTTAGACAATGAAACTGAGGCAGGTGGAAATTAAATGACTTCCCCAGGATCATGCAGCCAGTAAATATCTCTGGTCAAATTTGAACACAGCTCTTCCCTAGCATTGTATCCCCTGTACTAGTTAATCGGATTGTTTTAAAAAGACTGACTCTTCAGATGATGGCTGCTTTGAAAATATCCAGTTTGGTGTTCCCATCTCTCATTTTGGCTCTGCTGACCTCTCTCCCCAAATGTCTTATTTGAACTGGTTTGATGTCTACAATCTGGGTCATTTCACAGCAGCTGCCACAGTGAATGAATAATTGCTTTGATGGATTGGTCAGTCTGGTGTATTCACATCATCCAACAAGACCCTTGACCATGACAAAGCTGCCAATGCAGTGTAATAGGAGGAGCCCAGGAAAGCTTTCCTTGGACTCACATTTCTCCCTTGATACACTTTGGTACCTGAATTTCCTGCCATTTTATTCACTGCCTGCTCAGTATTCTTCTTCCCTACTAAAGTTCTGTGGCTTTGAATCAGTGCCCCAGCATCTCAGAATTAAAAGATGGAAGGCATGAGCAGGCAGTGCACGTTACTAGTACTGACTGGTGCAACAAGAGATACAGCCATCAATTAAAAAAATAAATTTGTAGATCTGACAAAGGAGATGTAAAAATAAGATGGCAAAGAGAGATAATAGATGGGTGGACATCTACTAGGGAAAATTATTTCCCAGGAGAAAAAATGAATACAAGTAAAGTCTCCAGGATACTCAGTAGGTCCCCAATGGAGTCTTTATGGAAAACTGTAGCCAATAGTTTTATAGGATGAAGCATGTTTTTGCTATAGTAAGAGTGTTCAACATGGAGTCACAGGATGTGAGTTCAAATCCCAGGGCAAACCCTACCTCTGTGACCTCTGGCAAGGTACTTGTCTAAATAACTTAATATAGCCCAACTTTCTCAAAATTTTCATCTGTAAAATGAGAGTTGGGATATATTACCTCCAAGGTCCCTTCTACCTTGGAGGCTAAGTCAATGAATGGTTGTGATTTGCATTGAAAGGACCCCCAACTTGAAGAATTCAGAGTTCTTGTAAATTCATATTCCTCTCCCATTCCCTAATCTATATTTAGCCAGCCTTCTTTCCCTCCATTAGGGAATGCTCTCAATGGCTTGACAAGGAAGGATAATGGATTAATCTGCTAAATGAATCCCCAAGAGTTCCTAAGGAATATAATGCCTTAAAATTAGTTGAAGGAAGGGCCTCAAAGAATTTGAGGTATTGTAAAGGACTAGAGAGGAGCCTGCCATGATGTGGCAGCATTCATACAACTTAGAGGAACTTCTTCTAATGAATAGAATGATGGTTTTGGAGTTCAAATCTCATCTCTGAAACTTGCTGGTAATATGACCCTGGGCAAAGCCACTTGTCCTCCCTGGGAGTCAGTTTGTTCATGTATAAAATGGCAATAAGAATTACTATAGCACTCACTTTCTAAAGTTTTGGGGGCACTCAAATGAGTTAATGAATGTAAAGTACTCTGCATATTGCAAAACACCTTTTAATAATATGATTCTAGGATCTTAGCAATCATATATACCAAAGAAACCTCTTTTTATAGATGGATAAACTGAGGCCCAGGAAGATAAAGTCACAGCATAATTCATCTAGGGTTGGAGGTCATCTATTATAGTCTTCATATGGGGAAACTGAGGCTATAGAGGTAATGTCATTGAGGACTTTTAAACTTGAGCAAGGCCTCAGAGATCATCTAATCCCACATCTTTTTAATATGCAGGAAAACTGAGGCAAATAGAGTATAAGTGACTTCCCTATGGTCATATAGGGATATGAGAATATAATGAAATCCAACTTAGGGTAATGGATCTGTCCTCAGAGTTAGGAAGCCTTGGGTTCACATCCTACCTTGGACACATTTTAGTTTTGTGACCCTTGACAATTGACAGCTTCAGGAAACTTGGTAACATTCTGTAGATCTTAAATGAGTCAATTGAATTATTGGAATTGATGGAGGAAGCCAACTCACTGGAAATTCCTCTAGGGGTGAAATGATAGTCCAGATTTAAAAATGCTGCTACTACTATTTTTTAAATTTAGAATATTTTCCCATTGTTACATGATTCATGATTCCCCCCCTTCCCTCTCCCAGAGCTGATGAATAGTTCCACTGGGTTATACATGTATCATTGTTCAAAACCTATTTCTATGTTATTCATATTTGTGGTAGATTGATTTCTTAACATCAAAACCCTAATCATATCCCTATAGAATTACATGATTGATCTTATGTTTTCCTTATGCTTTTCTGCTCCCACAGTTCTTTCTCCTAAGTTCCTCTGGATTGTCCTGGGTCATTGCATTGTTACTAGTATCAAAGTCAGCATTTATCATGCTACAATGTATCAGTTTCTCTGCAGGATGTTCTCCTGGTTCTGCTCCTTTCACTTTGCATCAGTTCCTGAAG
Source organism: Gracilinanus agilis (assembly GCF_016433145.1). NCBI lineage: Eukaryota > Metazoa > Chordata > Mammalia > Didelphimorphia > Didelphidae > Gracilinanus > Gracilinanus agilis. The sequence goes on along the minus strand of NC_058134.1, from coordinate 25,624,132 downwards.
GTCTTTCCAGTTCACATGGAATTCCTCCAGCTCATCATTCCTTTCAACACAATAATATTCCATCACCATCAGATATCACAATTCGTTCAACCATTCCCCATTTGAGGGACACCCCCTAATTTTCCATTTTTTTGCCCCCACAAAGAGTGTGGCTATAAATATTTTTGTACAAGTCTTGGTATGGTTGGGTCAAAGGGTAGGAATTCTTTTAAAACTCTTTGGGCATAATTCCAAATTGTCCTCCAGAATGGTTGGACCAATTCACAACTCTATCAACAGTGTATTAGTGTCTCAATTTTGCCCCATCCCTTCCAACATTTATCACTTTCCTTTGCTACCATATCAGCCAGTCTGCCAGGTATGAGGCGGTACCTCAGAGTTGTTTTAATTTATATTTCTCTAATCAGGAGGGATTTAAAACACTTTTTCATGTGCTTATTGATAGTTTTGATTTCATCATTTGAAAACTGCCTATTCATGTTGCTACTACTAATTACTATCATTCAGTCATTTCAGTCCTGTCCAATTCATCATGATCCCATTTTGGGTTTTCTTGGCAAGGATGATGAAGTAGTTTGCCATTTCCTTCTCTAGATCATTTTATAGATGAAGAAACTGAAGCAAATAGGGTTAAGTGACTTGTCCAAAGTGGCATGGATAATAAGAGGTTGAGGGTAGATCTGAACTCATCTCCCTGGCTCCAGATTTGTTGCTTTACCACTGCACCATCTAGCTGCCTACTATCAGTAACTAACATTTATATAATGTCATACCAGCGTCAACCATTATTATTGGAGGGGAGTAAAAAGAATTGTGAGACCTGAAGAGGGAATGAAAATAAAATATTATTTGCTTCATATTTTTTCCTAATACAGATTCTGCACCCCAGAGTAACATAGGAATCTTTTGCTCTTCAATGTGTCTAGTAAGTTATGTAGTTGCCAGGTCATGTAATATCCATAGAGGTTTTGTGGTCAAAACCACAGAAATTTGATTCTTGTCTGAATAGGGTCCCCAGGGACTGTAATTCCATTCCCTTTATCCTAGTCATCAAAACCCAGGCTGATTTTTCCTTTTTTAAAGACCCCGATCATTTTGCCCAATAATTTTGGAGGGACAGTTACTTCCATTTTGACTAGGGTGATAGGGCTGACATGGCAATGCCTGTTTGATGACAACCCCTTATAGGGCATTCTTGTTGCCTTTTGTGAAGCAGTTTGGCCTAGTAGCTCTTGAATTTGAGGACCTAGGTTCTAATTTCAGCTTTGCTATTTTACTAGCTCTCTGAGATTGAGCAAGACACTCCCTAGACTCATTTCCCTCAGCTTCAAAGCAAAGGTGTTGACCAGATGACTTTGAAGAGATTGAACCAAGGGACTTATGAGGTCTAGATTTGTAGTTTTATGTCTTAAAGTCTGTTAAGTGTGCTAGTTTGGTTTAAGGAACTAATTTGTCCGGTGTTCTGTCGTCTTAGGGATCCAGTCATGCATCTACCAAATCCAGAAATAATTTTCAGGAACTCCATTAATTGCCACATTTGGGGACAGTATTTGGTGTATCCATTAGATGAAAAAGTAGAAAAAATGTTTCAGGAAACTGAGAAAATGACTAACATATGAGCAAGCTCTTAATGGGACTCAATATAGGCTGTGTATGTTGGGCCCTTTGTGTGAAAGACTGAAATGGAGAAGGATTGGAGATTTCATTGGGTTGGGATATACTAAGACTAGGCTGATTACTTTTTGGTCCTTCATTTCACCATTTGTAAAACAAAATTGTGTAAATTACCCTTCCCCTTCATGGTCTCACAAAGAATCATTGAAAACAAGTGATCCATGGGCTACCTAGGTGGCTCAGCGGGTTGAGAGACAGTCCTAGAAATGGGAGGTCCCCAGTTCAAATATGGCCTCAGCTGTGTGTCCCTGGCCAAGATACTTAATCTCCATTGTCTAGCCTCTATCAATCTTTTGCCTTGGAACCAATACATAACATTAATTCTAACATTGAAGGTAAATGTTTTAAAAACCTACGGTTCCATAAGGAAAGTGCCTCTAGATGGTCACCTCCTTGAGGTCAGGTACTAATTTTCTATTTGTCCTTTTATCTCCTGGGCTGAGGGTAATGGATGAAATTTAGTAGTCAATTTAAAAGCATTTGCTGAATTGAATTTACATGTTCTTGGAAACCATTTGCAAAAGGAATTTAGAGCAGGATATGAAACCTTTGATGATGATGATGATGATGATGATGATGATGATGATGATGATGATGATAGCTAATGGTATTTCTGTAGACCTAAAAAGATTTTGCATCTTTATTTGATTAAATATGTTATTTGTTATTTGTTTTAAATATGTTAAATATGTTTATTTGATCTTCACAACAGTCTAGTATGGTAAATGCTATTATTATCTCCATTTTACAGTTGAGAAAACTAAGTCTGAAGGATCTGGGCCAAATCTTCATGCTCTAAATCTCTGATTCTATGATCTCTCCTTATATGTTTCTTAGGGCCCTTTCACTCGGTCTTTCTTTTGCCCCTTGTTTTATTCTACCTTCTTGTATGAGAATCATGCAAGAAGATTAGACCCAGAGCCAAATCTGGGTTTGATTCCCAGCTCCTCCACTCACTAGCTTTATTTTATTTTGTTTTTTTTTTTTACTAACCCCTAAGGAGCCAGATTCCCTCTTTAGAGACAACTAGATAGTATAATGGATAGAGTATTGAATATTGAGTCAGGAAGTCCTAACTTCAAATCTTATACATACCAGCTGTGTGACTCTAGGCAAATCACTTAACCTTTCATGGGTTCTGGTATATGGTTGAGAAACATGGAACACCATGCTCCTCAAGGAATTAAAACGAGGCGGGAACCCAAGGGCAATGGAGAGGTTCCTTATGGGTATAATAAGCAGACTGCAGTAGAACATCATCTGTCACAATGGGTAAAGCTGCAGGAGGTTGCAATTTTCCTAGCATCCAAAGTTCCTAAACAATGATAGACATGACAAAGCAGAATTGGCTATCTGGGAGATGTGATAGGAGAAGACTCCATTAGAAGTGGTGAATGAAGGGTTTCAGTCATAACGAATCATGAAGATATTAAAGATGTATTCAAAAGCTGACTCTAATGAGCAAAGTGTTCATGGGCCAGACTTATGGCTATATTTCTAATATTTCACATGATTGATTTCTGACTTCTAACATTGGATGGGTCTTTAATCAGCATGGATAAGTATGTAACTAAGCTCACTCTTGGTGATTTGAAGTAAGCAAGACAAAAGCCTCTATTATCTGCAGTCTGGAAGGTAGCAGAGGATTTGTAAAGATCCTTTGTGATGTCAGAGACCTACACTTAACATATAAATTAGCTGGATACCAGTGGTCCAAGAAGGAGCAGCTTTGATCAAAGTTGGCAAAGACTTTCTAAAAAGCTTCTTTCCTGGGCAAAAGCTATACTATTATGTTGACATCCATTTTTTTATTGTGTAATTGGTTGTCAATATTATGTTAATACTCCTGTCATTTCACTTCTTGGATTGACATCCTGCAAAGCCCCCCCATCCTTGAAGCCTATAATAAACAGTGCGGCTTGCTCAGTCTGCTCTCTTGAACTCGTCTCTGACTCCTGAGCACTGACCTGCTGACACCCCACTAAAGTTCTCTCTGTGTGTTCCATGTCTTTTTGTTTCATCTATGCCTCATTTTCTCTAATTCTTAATCTTCACCCATTACTTTCCAGCTTTCAGCTTCCCTGAGATTAAATTCACAGGAGAATTGTATGTAGGGGCTGGTCCACTACAAGCTCTATGAGTTGTTTGTTTGTTTGTTTGTTTGTTGTTGTTGTTGTTGTTGTTGTTGTTGTTGTTGTTGTTGTTGTTGTTGTTGTTGTTGTTGTTGTT
>NC_058134.1:25529248-25617254 GCF_016433145.1 Gracilinanus agilis | reverse complement strand
TCTTCTTCTTCTTCTTCTTCTTCTTCTTCTTCTTCTTCTTCTTCTTCTATTATAGAAGAGAGTTCTTGGCTAAATGACTTCTGGGACCCTTTCCAAACTACATCTAGGATTCTCGTACCAATTAAAAGTTCAAATCTGACCTCAGACACTAGCTTGTATGACCCTGGGTAAGTCACTTAACACTGCTTCAGTTTCCTCATCTCTAAAATGAACCAGAAAAGGACATGGTAAACAACTCCAGGATCTTTGCCAAGAAAACCCCAAATGGGGTCATGAAGAGTCTGAATGACTGAACAATAACAACAAAAGTGACCCCATTTCTATTTAAGATTTGACACTTTCTTTAAAAGACATCTGAGCACTAATAGCTGTCTGGGAAGTTAGCTTTCTCCTGTTAACATATTCTTTAATCAGCTTGGATAAATACGTAACTAAGCTTGCTCTTGGTGATTTGAAGTAAGCAAGACAAAAGCCTACATTGGTTCTTAAAACTGGGCTTAGATTTCTATTTTCTTTCCAGTTCCAGGCCCAAACTGAAACCAGGCCTGGCTGCTGCCTCCTCTGCCTCTTGTAGAAAGGTGGGGGGTCCATCTGCTGCTTCCATTAGCTTGACCTTCCTCTTATACCTTCTCTCTCCTGCCTGCTTTGAGCCACTCCATTATTTCCTTCCCTAGATCCATACTGTGGGGTTTCATGATATTTTTTTTCACAATGGTTGAAAGGGTTGTTTGGAGAAAAGCATTGAACAGGCCGTTCCAGGTTGGTCTCTACCTCCTGCTGGTGGGAGCTCAGATTTCATCAACCATTATGGAAGCTCCAGGTCACAGAGATTCCAGGTGGCAAAGTGGGAGCAATGCTGAGAACTATTCGTTTCATTCATTGGATTTTTTTTTTTACAAATAATCTTGCCTTTCCTGGAATCACCTGAGGTCGTGATTTTTTTTAAGGGGAAAAAGCCTTGAAAGCTGATAAAACCAAGCCCCGAAATGAAATCATACATTTCTAAAACTCCATCCAGAAAAGGCCAAATTTTCAGGAAAGGAATATCTGTGAGATGTTTTACACGGCATCCTAATATTTAGTGGGATTCAGTTCAATCCTCTAAAATAAAAAAAATTATTACTATTATTATTAATATCGGGGATTACTATTAATCTCCTACTTGTACAAAGTATAATTTGGGGGCCAAAAGTAACTACATGACACAATAAGAGAATTCTGGCCTTGGAATCAGGAATAGCAAAGTTTGAATCTAACCTGAGATATTTCATTGGTGTTTGACCTTGGGCAAGTTACTTAACCTTTGCCTGCCTCAGTTTCCTCATTTGTAAAATGAGATGCTTGGGTTTCTTGGCTTCTGAGGTGACAGGTAGTTCTAAATCTACTAAAAAGGAAAAAAAAAACTTACCTTCCATCTTAGAATCAATACTGTATATTGTTTCCAAGGCAGAAGAGCGGTAAGGGCTAGGCAATGGGGGTCAAGTGACTTGCTCAGGGTCACACAGCTAGGAAGTGTCTGAGGCCAGATTTGAACCCAGGACCTCTTGTCTCTGGACCTGGCTCTCAATCCACTGAGCAACCCAGCTTCCCCCTAAATCTATTATTTTTTAAAAAATGAAATAATTTCTCCCCCTGAGGAGCTTATTTTAGGGGTGGGGAGGATTGGGAGAATGAATAGTATCAAAAAACTTTTTATTAATTGCTCCTTATTTGCCAGGTACTTTGCTAGACTCTGGCAATACAAAATAAAAAATAAGAGTCTCCATCCTCAAATATCATGTGGTTTCTTACGATGAAAATGACATAAACATAGAGAAATGAATTTGAACTAAATTAGCAAATGAACATTTTTTACTTCTCTATTATGTGCTGGAGCCTTTGTTAGATATTGGTGGTAAAAGGACAAAAATGCAATCAATTCCTGCCTTTGAGGAATTTACATTCTATGGGAAGATAAAGTGTGAATACACAAAGGAAACTGCAAACCATATGCAAAGGAAATATAGAATTTTGAGAGTGATACTGAATTGATAGGGGAAGAATAAAGACAAAGGTTGAGTAGGAAATAAACTATTAGAAATAATTTTAAAATATCAATAACCCAAGGGGTCAGCTGGGTAGCTCAGTGGATTGAGAGTCAGGCCTAGAGATGGGAGGTCCTAGGTTCAAATCTGGCCTCAGACACTTCCCAGCTGTGTGACCCTGGACAAGTCACTTGACTCCCATTGCCCACCCTTACCACTCTTCCACCAAGGAGCCAATACACAGAAGTTAAAGGTTTAAAAAAAAAAAGAAAAAAGAAAAAAATATCAATAACCCAAACCGAGGACTGATTCATTCCTAAAAGTGACCCATTAGGATACAAATTAAGAGTCCATAGAGATACATAGGAAAGTCCAGAATGAATTTAGACTCAGCAGACCTGAGTTCAAGGCATCCCCGTCCCTGTATGACCTTGACGAAGTTACTGAATTCCTCTGGGCTCTAGTTACCACTTTTGTCAAGTGAAGGGACGGGACAGGGTGACCTCTAAGACGTCTTCTGGCTGTAAACTATTCTGCTGTGGTGCCGTGAGATTTTCTTTTCTCATAGAAATGATGTCTCTCTCTCTCTCCTTTGCAGCGTAAAAGGTGTTTTTATTTTATTTTTTAATCCATTTGGTTTTGTGACCATTCTCTTTAGAACCTGAACAGCTGACATCCATTATTTACCAGGTTTATCTGTGTTCAGCATCTCTGTGAATGAAGCCTCCCCCCAAAGCATCTTATTAAAGAACCTGGCGAAGGAACGGGAAACAAACACACATCCGCTGGGCCGGGTCCCTTTGAGAAGAACAATGGTCTCGAGCTTTGAAACAAATGCCTTTCCTAATTAACTCCTCTCACCCTGCACACTGTCTTGTCTCGAAGGCAAATTGGCTGGGCATCTCCTGCGAAGGTACTTCTGGGGGCTGCCTCTCCGGGCCTCCTGTTCAAAGCCCACCTTCCTGTGTAGTTAATTCAGATCAGATCGGCTTATCGGCTCTGCTCATCGTGGGCCTTTCATAACCATCCGTGTGTGACAGCCCATTAAAACACGGGCAGGCCTTTGAGAACATCACAAAATCCACAAATGTGTTTTACATCTAGCCTCGAATCACTTGGGCATATTTGTTTTGTGTATTAACCTTTTGAAATGGAGCGGCGTTCCCGGGTCACCGAGAAGGATCCCTGGTATAGAGCCATCTTAGCCAAGTAATTTATAGCATGGCTCCGCATAGAAATGGAGGCGATGTCTTTATTCGCAGAGCAGCGGAGTAAAGTTGGCATCACCCATAGGACGGAAGGGCTCCCCAGCTACTCGTCCTCGGCCCAAAAGGGCCGAAGTATAACCGTAAGAACCACCCCAAGCCAAAAGCCCAAACCTCAAACTAAAAGCAACAGCAACAACAACAAATCATAGCCTAACAGGATCAGAGATTGAAAGCTGCAAAGGATTTTTGGGACCATTTAGTACAAGCCCTTCATTTTCTATAGATGAGGAAACTGAGGCCCAGAATTTCAGAAATGGATTGTCCCAAAGGTCACAAAAGTAGAAATGGCAGAGCTCTTTTTTTTTCTCTGCTATATATTCATTTACGCTCTGACCTATTTTTGGTTTTGTTCTATATAATAATAATAATAATAATAATAATAAAAATGATATTAATGTATTAAGGACCCGAGTTGTCCACTGGATTGGAATTATCCCAAGGATTCTTAAGCTGAGATCCATGAACTTAACATAATTGCCAATTCTTTTGTTGATATGATTTGTGTTCTTTTTAATGCTCTCTATATTTTTTATGCCTTTAAAACCATTATTCAGGGGAAGTTACGTGGCTTAGTGGATAGAAAGTCAGGTGTACAAATTGGGGGTTCTGGGTTCAAATGTTGTCTCAGACACTTCCTATCAGGGTAACCCTCCTGAAGTCACTTAACCCCAATTCCCTTGCCCTTACTGTTCTTCTGCCTTAGAATCCAAACTTGCTATTGATTCTAAGAGAGAGGAAAGGGTTTACAAATCAATCAAACAAACAAATAACATCATTCAAACATGGGTTCTGTAGATTTCACCAGACTACCAAAGGACACCATGACAGAAAATGTTCTGCCCCCCCCCCCAGAAGAATCAAATGAAGATTCTGAATTTTGGGAACAGGTTTGAAACCCAGGTTTCACTCATTGCTTTCTAACATGGAAGACAGATACGGAAGGGTTTATTGGAATGAAAAGAGCATTGTCTAAAATATCAGAGGAACTGAGTTCAGATCTTGACTATTATCTATTAGCTATGTAATATTGGGTAAAACACTTAAATCCCAAGGCTTCAGTGTTTTTCATCTACAACATGAAGGGGTTGGACTAGATGCCCTCTTAATTATGAACCCTGCAACTAACCATGGATTTACTAATCCAATTACACATAGTAAATATTTAATAAATGATTGTTAATTTGATTTGCGCCCTGAAATCTCTTCCAACGTTAAATCTAGAAGCCTAATATCAAGACACACCATGATGGTTAGCGTTCATGGTGACATTCATCCAAGTTTTTCGGATCTACTCTTATTGCTTTTATGATCACAAACTGGAACTGTCAGGACTGGGGATGAATGACGTCTCCCAATATTAGATGCAAAAAAAAAAAAGCAAAAGAAGCAAACCAAAAGCTGTCAATGACAATTTCAACCTTTCCATTTTTATTATGAAAATAATCATTAAAAATTCAAGTTTGAAAAGTCTTAGCAGTTGACTAAGTAGTGGAACAATAGGCAGGTGATTTTGCATATGCTGTGTGGACTCAATTCCCCAAATCTGAAGGGGCTGGCCCTACACCCCATTTGACAGATGTGAACAGCTGGTGGATGGAAATTACTCTGATACTTTGCACCTGTGTGGTCCCAATGGCATTAAAGGGAACTTTGGGAAGGTGTTATGAAAGAAAGGACAAAAAAGTCTGAATGAGGCAATCGCTATGGAAAACATCTTGTAGGGGAAAAAAAAAACTGGAATTGGAACCAAATGTTCTCCTAGGCCTCAATTTGGCATCGATCTCATCACAGAGCTAATGTTGACAATAATTTGAAACTTCTCCAAGTGAGGTGAGTTCTTTTAGACTCTCCAAAGTCTCCTGTTAAGAAGACCTGAGGGGAGATGCTAACAAACTGGGCCACTGTCACCTGTTTGGACATCTGGCACATTGTGAAAGATTGATAAATTGAAATGCTAATAATTGTCACTCATGGTTTTAATAATTAAGATAAGAGAGAAGATTTGCTGTGTGCCTGATTCCTTAGGGTGGGGAAATAGGACTTGTTAGCACAAATAAAAGATTTTTTTTTTCTTTTTATTGGCAAGTTTATCTAAGGAGGGAATAGCTTCGGGGCCTTCAGTCTGTCTCACACATTAGTAGAGTTAGCTGTGTAGCTTGAGGGAAGTGGCACTTCCAGGTTCAAGTACCCCGGCAAAGGGAGTCCTTCTGATAGGCTTGTGAATGGAGGGATGTTAAGTAGCACTGAGCATGATGGTTAGCGTTCATGGTGTTATTCATCCAAGTTTTTCAGTTCTACTCATATTGCCTTTATAATCGCAAACTGGAAATGCCAGGACTGGGGATGAATGACAGCATCTACCAATATTAGCTCATTGATTTCTTTCTTTAATTTTTTTTGGTCAGTGTAGCACTTGCTAAACCTGAATACCTATTGGTGGCAGGTGTCCTAAGCCCCCAGCTGTGTGTACACCTATCATAATTCCTGTTATTAGCGACTATTTCTTTCTTCCACATTCTTTGAGAGAAGGTGCTTGCCAGGTAAAACTCCAAGGTCTTCTGGCTGTTGGGCATAATCAGAGATCATTACATCATAGGGTGAGAAATATAGTTTGCATTTTGGGTAACTGTGACAGATTCTATGTTTGCCGAATGAAGATGAATTGTAGAATTATCATATTAGAGCTTCCAGGCATGAATTCTAAATTAGAAGCCATCAAACAAACTCAACCCTCTGATTTTAGGGATGAGGAAACTGGATCCAGAGAGTTTTTCCAGAAACTTATGACAAGTAAGCAATAGAGCCAAGCATTCAAGTTCATCTCATTTGACTACAGAAAGCAATATTTATTTTCCCCACTGTACCAGAATGCAGGTTCCATTTTAAAATTCTCAAATAACTAAAAATCTTGATACACTCATTTTTAGTCATTCAATCATGTCCAACTCTTCATGACCCCATTTGGGGTTTTCTTGGCAACATATTAGAGTGATTTACCATTTCTTTCTCTAGCTCATTTGGCAGATGAGGAAATTGAGGCCAGTAGGACTAAGTGACTAGCCTGAGGTCATACAACTAGTTAGAATCAAACATCCCCCAAAGGACCCCAGATAGGTAGATAATAATCTTATCTCAAAATATCCCTCAGATGAAAAAGCCATGACCTCCCTTCTTACTCATGGCAGAGTACACAGAACACTGGACTTCAAATCAGGAAGTCCCGAATTCAGATCATATCCCAAACATTCTCCCTGTGTGGAGCTGGATAAATCACTTAAATCTTTCTCAGTTTTGATTTCCTAACATACAGTGAATAGTAATAATGAGTGAGTTACTAAACTAAGAGCAGGAGATACAAAAGATACTAAGAAATATGCTTCCAAGAAGCATTTTATGTGTTTGAAGAGCTCACAATCTAATGAGTGTAGATGGGGAAACAAGGTACAAAGATGCAACAGAGATATTTCTTGGATAAATGAGTGGGTATCTTGGAGGGAAGTCATTAGCCTTGAGGGAGACAAGGAAAGTATTCATTTAGAAGTTGGAATTGAGACTTGAAGGAAGACAGGAGAAGGACATGAGGAAGAGAAGAATAGCAGGCCATTCATTATTAATATTACTAATGGGTAACAGCCATTGAAAATGCAGGAGATTTAGAGATGGATTTTCTTGGGTAATCAATAGCAAGGATGTCAACATTACAGGATTATAGATTATGTGGAGGGAGTAAGGTGTGAGAAACCTGGAAAGGTGGGAAGCAATCAAGTACTGAAGGCCTTTGAATGCCAAACAGGATGTGAGAGTTGATCCCAGAAGGAGAGCCATTGGAATTTATTGAAGAGTGCATAGTTTGATCTATATTTTAAGATCTCTTTAACAATTGAGATAAGGATAGACTAGAATGGGTGAGAGACTTGAGGCAGGGGGGCGATATCGAGAAGGTTATTGCAGTTAATCAGGACTGAGATAATAAGGTCCTGCAATAGGGTGACAGCATAATCTGTTCAGTTGAGATGCCTTAAGACTGTGTTGATGAAGGCTTGGCATGCATGCCCCAGGGTGCTGTTTCCCCTCTCCACTGTGCTTGAGGACAATTCTCACATGTCCCAACCCTCTGTCCAGCAACCCAATGTGTGCAATTCCTCTCTATGCTGTCTGGTGTAATGGGGGACAGTGGGATGGTTCACAGGCAGCTTGAAGGTGCAGTTTGGGCACACGATCTCTAAAGGGTTTGCTAATGCTGCCTTAGGATATATCTAATTCTGGAGGTCCACATGGCAATTGGAGATGTGAGACTCGATTTCAGGAGAGATTCTAAGGTGGGGCATCTGGGAAACATTTGCCTAGAAATAAAATTTTAACCCATGGAACCTGATGAGATGGACAACTAACAGAGTACCTAAGGAAAAGAGGACAACAGATACTTGTGTGACAGTAGCTCTTAATGGTTCTCAGAAGCAGGTTATGATCAAAACCACTATGAATGGTATCAACATGAAAATTAAAGTGCTATATGAATATAAGTTGTTTCATTGTTATTAGCACTGTTAATCCGAGCTTTTGGACAGTGGGAAATATTGGAAACTCATTTTTCTTTTGATTTTTGGTAGGATACAATCCAACTTCATAGAACTCTCCCCATTTCTCTTTCTAATACCTAACTTATCCCTTTGAATTTGAATAACTGAATGCTTTAATTTATTCTAAAGGAAATATTAGCATTTAGTCAAGATCTAAGGCTCTCTAATCAGTCAACTAGTATTTATTTTTTCAACTAGTATTTATTAAGTACCTACTATGTGCTAGACACTGTGTTAAGTGCTGAGGAGGCAAATAAATTTAAAAAATCAAAACACAAAAAACAATAGTTCTTGCTTATGGAACTGATTCGAACGGGGGAGATAATATTCCAGCAACTATGTACAAACAAGCTACATACAGAATAATTAGAGGGGAGGCACTATGATTAAAGAAAAATAGGAAAGGGTTCCTGCAAAAGGTAGAACTTGCTTGAAGCTTGAAATAAGTCAGAGAAATAAGGCAATAGAAAGGATAGAAAGGAGAAAGTTTCAGACATAGGGGACAGTCAGTGAAAGAACTCAGAGGTGTGGGATGCAGTGCTGTGTGCAAGGAATGGAAAGGAGGTCACTATCACTGGATCACAAAGTACATGGAGGGGAGTAAGAATCCAGAGCAGAAGAAATCCACGGGCCATAAAGGATGGACAATTATTGTGCATTATTTTCTAAGCATGCCATTTGGCTTTTTTTCAAAAGCTTCCCTTTGGAAGGAGGGAGAGAACATGGATCTCAAAATGTCAAAAAATGACTATTAAAATAGTTTTGATACATAATCTGGAAAAAAATAAAAAATTAAAAAAAAAAAGCTTTGCCTTCCTCCACAACTCCCATTGGCTTCTTAGAGTCTTTTGTCTCCTCAAGTAGTATAAGTATCATTATTCACTCCTGAGGTCCAGTGATCCAGATATAGAAAATATTTCACTAGGGGCATTAGTGGAGGAGGACATCTTGGTTTTGTCTTTCAGAATTTTTTTTTAATTGAAAGCTGATGGAGTCCAAAATTGGAAAAATCTGAGTACTGTGCACCATTGGCTATAGAAGATATTAAAAACAAACGAAAATACCTGATAAAAAATTTTAAATGATTTACTTAGTATTAAATAATCATTCCAACATTGGAAATTGGAATGTTTATAACTTATCTTCACCTGTACTCTCTACTCACCTTCCTGATATCCCTCTCCACTCTGGGTTATATATAAATTCAACACAAAAGAAGAAAATTAGAATATGAAAGACAGGGTCATTTAAATTTATTTTAACTAGAGGAGAAAATCTTAGAGGTTATCAATCAACCCTCTTCTGCCTATAGATATTTTTATCCTTTCTCTCCTTATTTCCTTATGTATGGGTTCTCCTTTGTTACTTAATCAAACTAGCTCTTGTGTAAATCTCTCCATGTAGATCTGAAAATCCTCTTCCACAGCAATCTCTCCATCAGTCAGACCATTCTATCATGAATTTCTATCAGTAACAATCAAACACTGAAGCTTTCTCCTCCCTTTCCCCTTTTTTGATATTTTTTTTTTTTTTGCCATTCAGCCTTCCCCTGCAAAATCATTCCAAATGTTTTATTTGACTAGACTCATGATTTCATACTTTTAGGAAAAATCCTCAGTGAGGAAACCCTTTCTACCAGAGAGGCAATGTAGACCAATGGAAAGAACATTGAGTAAGGAGACATGGGTTTGAACCCAACTAGGACATTTATCATCTGTCTGATGGGGAAATAACTTCATCACTCCTGGTCTCATTTTACTAACATGTAAAATGGCAGTATTGGACCATAAGTCTTCTGTGATCACCTTTAGATTTGTGATCCATATCCAGTGTAGACTGGCACCAGTTCTGCAAATTTATAGTCTTAGAGAGTTTCCCGATGACACTAAGAGGTTAAATGACTTGACTAGGGTCACCTATCTATTATTAATTAGACATAAGTTTTGGGCACAAGTTTTCCCTATTCTTAGGCCAGTTCCCTCTCCATAACAGCATATTAACTCTGTGATTAAGTTCTTTATCAATTCAAAATACTCTCTGATCACTTGTTATATAGAAGATATCAGAAAAATTCTATGGTGACTCAATATATGTAATGCTTCTGCATTCTAATGGAAGTGGAAGTTCCCTTCATGGTTGTAGATTAGAGCCCATCCTTGCCTGTCTGTCCAATGCCACTTGCATCCAAACCCTCTTATAAATTGCCCAAGGCGATCAGCCCCTGCATCTTGGGGCTTTCTTCACATTGTGTCAGTCTCTATGAGACATTTGGGCTATCCATCGTTTATCCAGAACTTCTTCAGTGTAGCTGATTCAATGTTGTTTCTAGTTGTTTTTTTAAACCCTACCTCCTGTCTTAGAGTTGATATTAAGTATCAGCTCCCAGGCAGAAGAGCAGTAAGGACTAGACAACTGAGGATAAGTGACTTACCTAAGGTCACATAGCTAGGAAGCATCTGAAGCCAGATTTTTACCCAGGAGCTCCTGTCTCCAGGTCACCTAGCTGTCCTCCAAGTGTTTCTTTGATAACTGTCCTTGTTTTCTCCCACCCTAGACATATGTTCCCTGTGAAATGACTCTCTCTCCCCCCTTCCCTCTTTCTCTCTCCCTCCCTCTCTCTCAGTATGCTCACATACATGCATATTTCTGTTATATTACACATAGTTATTTTCATACTGTCTCTCTGATTACAGTGTGAGCCTTTTGAGGGCAAAAACTATTATCTCATTTCAGCATCCCCAGCCTTTAGCATAGTACCTGACACATAGTTGTTGCTTAACAATTATTTGTCATTTGACTAACTGATTGAATAGCTATCTCTAAGGGAATTCTCCCTTTGGAATATTTGCCAGCCTGCTCCTGCACCCCACAAATGTCTCCATTGCTTTTTAGCAAACATTAACATCGATTCTAGAGAAACTATAGAGGCATGAAGGATGGATAAAACCCATTCTATGCTCTCAATTTACAATCTAGGAGTTTGATTTTACCCAGTTAGTTTAATTATTAGAGAAAGCAAATGGCTCAGGAGCCAAAAAGGTTCACTTGTAGGTATCCTTACTTTGTTACTGTATATTCTGTATTGATAAGCTGTCTCATTTAGCATTTGAATTAGTATCAGTGCTAGATAAACATCAGTGATTAGAAGAGGTGGTGGGGTTCTAAGCCCATTTTCAATCTATTGAAGTACATAAGTTCACTAAATATGTCTTAATTTTTTGGACTAGTAAATGCATTTCCTGTTCTTTCTCAGGAAGAACAGCTATTACTAAACAGTAAAGAAAAGTTTAGAGCTTTCTACTTCTCAGCAGGATGGGAGACAATGTCACCGCATCAGTCAGAGCATCCTAGGATGACAAGAGGGAAATACTAGGATAGAAGAACTCTCATCCCTAATGCTATTACAGACATGAAACGTTACAAAGGCTGCCATATAACAAGCCAACTTCTCAGTTACTCAACAGAACTGAATGTTAGACTAGACACAATAGTTTACAAAGAAGTCTAAAGTCATTCTTATCCTGTGAATGGCCATAAATCAAAGAATGAATGAATTTTGTAGGTCTAGTTAAGCATGGAAAGACATCGGTGAATATCATAAGCAAGGCATTGTGTGCATATTTGGGATCAATATGCAATCTGACTTATAGATGTACACATAGATCTTATATATATATGTGAATGTGTATATAAGTACATATACCTATATCTATATCTATATCTACATTTCTATCTATATCTATATATACATATATATCCATATCTATATATCTATATCTATATATCTATACATCTACATCTACATCTATATCTATATCTACATCATCTGTATCTATATCTATATCTATATCTACATTTCTATCTATATCTATATATACATATATATCCATATCTATATCTATATATCTATATCTATATCTATATATCTATATCTATATATCTATACATCTACATCTATATCATCTATATCTATATCTATATCTACATCTACATCTATACATTTATATCCATATCTATATATCTATATCTATACATCTACATCTATATCTACATCTACATCTACATCTACATCTACATCTATATCTATATCTATATCTATATCGATATCGATATCTATATCCATATCTATATCCATATCCATATCCATATATCTATATCAATATCTATATCTATACATCTACATCTACATCTAAATCTACATCTACATCTACATCTATATCTATATCTATATCTATATCTATATCTATATCTACATCTACATCTACATCTATATATTTATATCCATATCTATATCTATATCTACATATATATATCCCAGTTTCCACAAACTTCAAAATCATGTAAATTGTGTCTGCACATCCTTCCATTTGCTTTTCACCCACTTACATAGTTCTGGCTTCCTCTGTTGTGGTTGGGTGTTAGTTCGAAGAAAATTGATTACCCTGGGAATAGGCTTATATTTTATAAAGGGCCCCTGATGCTGACACGCATCTAAGCCTCATAGTCTTTGAAAGTTTAGAAACCAATTTCTGCCCTCACCATGGAAACAAGACTTCTATTTAAGTTAGCCTTAGGGATTAAAATGAAGATTGATTAAAAAGGTGCTGTGGATATGAAGGCTGGGTTTTAAATGCTTATTAGTTATTAGGGGGACCTTCGTCTCTCGAAATGGAGCTCCTTTAACGAGGCTCTTTTGGAAATATGTTTTTTTTAGGAAGATTCTTTTTTCCGGCAAATAGTATTCATTAGAAATAGGAGTGATCTACTTAATTATACTTTTCTCTGGGCCCATTTTACTCCCTATTATCATGCTATTGTTTAAGTAAAATTAGGTTGGAGTCTCCTTGATATATAAGCTCCTTGAGGACAAGGACTGTTTTTCACTCCTATCTGGAATCTTTAGCACATGGAATAGTTCCTTGCATATACTTTTAAATACTTAATAAATGGCTGGTGGATTGAATTGATGTTCTTATTTATGAATATTTTTAAACCCTTACCTTCCATCTTGGAGTCAATACTGTGTATTGGCTCCTTGGTGGAAGAGTGGTAAGGGTGGGCAATGGGGGGTCAAGTGACTTACCCAGGGTCACACAGCTGGGAAGTGTCTGAGGTCAGATTTGAACATAGGACCTCCTCCCATCTCTAGGCCTGGCTCTCAATCCACTGAGCTCCCCAGCTGCCCCCATTTATGAATATTTTTGTAGCCAGAAAATTGAGTGTCAGATAGACCTGAGTTCAAATTGTACTTCATATTTACTTAAATATGTGACCCTGGGCAAGTGACTTAAACTCTCTCAGCATCAGTTCCCTCACCAATAAAATGAGCATAATAATGGCCCCTCCTTGACACAGTTATCATGATGAGCATAAGAGGTAACACATATAAGGGTCTTTGCAAACCTCAAAGCAATGGATTAATGGTACCTGCTGGTGTTGATAGTTTTCTTATTGATATTGCTATTATTTAGCATTTCATAAATGTTCATTGATTGAATTATTATGCTCACAAAATAATACCATCTCAGGGTCACAATGGAAATCAGAGATCCTAGACCCAATCCCTTCTCTAAGATCCCTAAAGAATGCTTTGTATTCTTGCAATCTTAAGACTTTCTTTGAGGGGTGATGTAGAAAAAGCCCTGACAACAGAAGACGACCTTGCTTCCAGTTCCACCTCTGATATATCTATCCTAAGTGTGTGGTCTTAAATTAAATAACTTAAATGGTCTAGGCCTCATTTTTCTCATCTATAAAATGGAATGATAATGGTTCCTGTTGTCATTTATAAAATGATGATGATAGCAAAATATACTTTCCAGTTTTAAGGCTCAAATGGTACAATGTCTTTTTCAGCTGTGGGATCAATATTTATTAAGTACCTACTGATATCAGATAATATTCTAATTGCTGAGAGGAGGGGTAAAAATTAAAGCAAAAACAGTCATTGTTGTCAAGGAGCTCACATTTTGGGAGCAGCTGGGTGGTCAGTGGATTGAGAGTTAGGCCTAGAGACAGGAGATCCTGGCTTCAAATTTGGGCTGTGTAATGGGAAAAGGATAGAGATAAGGATAAGATTTAAAAGAAGTGAAAGGTTGTCTTTAAGGCACATGCTAGGAACTCTAGAGAAAGGATTTTAGCAGGCAGGGGACAGAGGAAGGGATAACTGTTGGAGTTGGCGACTTCCTGAGTCTCTCTTCCTGTCCAGAAAGGAGGAGGAAAGATGGGTTTGTCAGAGCTTGACTACCTCAGGCTGTCTTTGGAGAAGGAAAAACCCTAAAATCATCTTGGGAGGTTCTCTGACTGGAGAACATCTAGCAAAGCATCCTACTATACCTGCTGTGGGTTTTATCAACTTTCCAGAAGGTTTTGTCTAAAATCCTGTCAGTTTGGCTTTGAGGTTTTACTTTAGGGGTCAGACCCACTGGGGTTGGAATTAGCCATTCTGAGAGCAAGCTGCAGCTTTTGAACTCAACCAAACCGACTACTGAGGGTCATGGATTGACAGCTTAGACAGCTCTTTTTGGGGAACACCCAGGTAGAAATAGGGAGCTGGTAAGTAAGCTTGAAGAACAGAAGACTCCCTCTCGTGAGGGCTGTAGATTGTTATAGGTTGGATAGCGACATCCCTTAGATCAGAGGTTGGCAAAGTTTGACTCTCGAGCCATATCTGGCTCTTTCGAGGGCCAGATCTGGCTCTTTCTGCAGGAGCCATAAAGTCCATTTTTTCCAGGCTCTGTTACAGGAGCGGCACTGTGAGCACTGGACGGCTCTCACAAAATTACATTTTAAAAAACATGGCGTTTATGGCTCTCCTGGCCAAAAAGGTTGCCGACCCCTGCCTTAGAGTCAGGGACACCTTGTTCTGATCCTTAGTTTATAGCCTCTCTTTGAATAAATAGAGATATTGATTTTATAAAACATTGTCTCCAAGTTGTTTTATGTGACTAGCCCAGTGAGAGAAAGTGATTCTGCTTTACTCTCACTAACAGAGGGCTATAATACACAGAAACTGGCTGAGTATTTAGGGAGTTCTCTAAGTGGAAACTACATCTATCCATTTGAGTTCTCCTATTAGCCTTCTGGGCTTATTAGCTACTTTCTATTTTTTAGCTCAGGCACTTCTCAGCTATGTGACCCTGGGCAAGTCACTTAACCCTCATTGCCTAGCCCTTACCATGCTTCTGCCTCAGGACCAATACATATTATTGATTTTAAGAAGGAAGTAAGGGTTTAAAAAAAACAACAACAGCTCACAGTTCAATGAGGACAAAGCCTGAAAATAATGAGGTATTTATACAATAAAATAAATAGGAAATGGAACTAGGACCTGGAATAGACTCCTGCAAAAATTCAGCTGAGTGCCTTGAAGGGACCTTAAAGGTCACTGAGTCCATGTGGCCTTCAAATAGTGAACTGACTTAGCCGAGGTCATACAGATAGAAACATTAGCACCAGGATTTGAACTCGGCTCTTCGGACTCAAAATCCTTTATTTTAAATTCATTTTGAAAATCTTTAAACATTACTTATATAAATGTTAGCTCTAATTCTAATATCCTCTTTCTATACAGCCTACATTTGCCTTAGGTGGGATTATACAATATTTGGTGGGTTTCCGATTACTTTGATTTCTTTTAAGAACATTTTTTTAAAAAGTGTTTTTTGAGGAACGTGAGAGAAACACAATAAGGCTCTCCTTACCATGACTTTCTCCCTTCTCCTAGTAAACTTGGTGCCAGCCTCCTGAGTCTTGTTGGGTATAATTGGTTAGCATACAAAGTAGGGAAATGAGGTCCTATTAATATATGCCAGCAGATGAATATGACATTCCTCCCATCCAAAGTCCTAATCCAGAATATTATTGAACGGAGATAAGGAGGACTTTCTAGCTCAGGTTTATTTCTGAAGAGTTTAATTAAACCCTGGATTTAATATGCTTTCTCGAGGCAGAAATTGTTTTTCAATAGTTGGGTGGTTTTTGATTTTTTCTGAGGTTTTGTTTTTATTGTTTTTGAAAGTCTGAAAACAGGCTGCAAGGGCACTTTCCCATGGACTGGGCATGATTAAATATAGCAGGGGTTCCTTCTTCATCGAGTACATTACCTTTGTCCCATGTGTGTATATTGATATAAACTTCCAGCATGTTGGTTTTGTGATTTAACACAGATGGTTTCTCCCTTTGTTTAGGGTTTGAGAAATGGATTTCCTTTTTGTGCCCCTGCATTCCCTTCTTTCCTGAACAGGGAAGAGGTGAGAGTTTTTTTTAGGGGAACCAAATTGGTTTCACTGTGGCATATAAATTCAGAATTTTAACTCACTATTTTTATACCTGGGTAACTGGCAGAGACCCTGCTTTCTTTGCAGCTTAGGGGAGGGGAATGAAGAAAGATGGAGTTCTCTGAGGCAGTTCAAAACCCTACCTGTACCAAGAAGCTCACCTGTGTTAAGGGGAGGAAGTTAGGGAGGAAATGATCTTCTTATAGCTTCCTACTTTAATTATCATTGCCAGCAAGTTGTTGAATTTTATTTTTCTTCTGATAATGGACTTAAAGTGGTGTCAGCTTCCCTCCAAAATTTAGGACAGAGGACATAGTACGACTTACTTTACCACAATTACTTATCACATGGTTTCTTAGAATGCAGATACACATATTTTATGTATTCAAGGACAGAGGAGACATGTTACTATGTGTCAGTGGTAAGTGAAAATGTTTTTTTTTTAAATGTTCACTCAATTATTTCATTAAAAAGAATTGGAAATCAGAAAATGTCAGAAGTACATGAGACAATTCTGTTAAAAGAAATGTTTGGGTTGTTCAGTTTGTCAGTTTTTTTTTCCAGGAAAATGGTATATTCCACCTGATTTTATTACATGAACAAAATACTGAGGTTGATCAAAACAAGTGGTAAATTCAGGAGGCCTTTAGTACTGTGATGAGGATTTCAATAATTAGTTTTCTTTTATTTTTCAAAGCTATTGATCATACAAAATATCATTCTTGGTCAATAATAGCCTTTGAAAGACTTCTTAGCATCTGGCTTGATGGGTTTGAAATGAGAAACACCTGGATTCCAATCCCACTCTTATATGCTTACAACTTGGTTAACTTCAGGCTTATCACTTAACCTCCAGCTGACTCAAATAACTCCCTTAGAAATACTTACCAGGGGGGCAGTTGGGTAGCTCAGTGGATTGAGAGCCAGGCCTAGAGACGGGAGGTCCTGGGTTCAAATCCGGCCTCAGACACTTCCCAGCTGTGTGACCCTGGGCAAGTCACTTGACCCCCATTGCCCACCCTTACCACTCTTCCACTGAGGAGCCAATACACAGAAGTTAAGGGTTTAAAATTAAAAAAATTAAAAAAAAAGAAATACCAATTCACAGAATGATTGTGATTCTTTTATATGACTCTGGAGTTCTTTATTTGGAAGTAGTCGCTGATTCTTCTATGTTTAGGTAATTAAAGTATTTTAGATGATTGGTGCTTTCCATTTAAAGCATGATTTGTGGACATTATTTAGGTATTTCTGGAAACCACACTGAGAGGTAGACATTATTTTGATTATCTGATTTTTAAAAGACATTCATTGGGGCAGCTAGGTAGCTCAGTGGACAGAGAACCAGCTCTGAGGAAAGGAGGTGCTGGATTCAAATGTGGCCTCAGTGTGGTACCATGGGGAAGTCACATAACCCCAATTGCCTGGCCCTTACCACCCTTCTGCCTTGGAACCAATACTTAGTATTCATTCTAAGACCTAAAGTAGGGTTTAAAAATTAAAGCATTCACTCCATCAATAAGTATTTATGAATCCTTACTATGTATTAAGGCAGTGATGGGAAATGTTTTGAGCTTGGTGTGTCAAGATTCACCAAAAAAAATGAGCATAACTCAGGTGGTGTGTCACTTTGAGGAAAGAAAACACACCATAATTTCATGAGATTTGTAGTTTAAATAACAGAAATGTATAATTGTAATATATAACTGTAATTAATATAGGCGGAATTGTCATCTATAGTGCACAGAGTGTCTATTCTATACTACAGCAAATGTTTCATCCTCAGCATATGGCCTCTGTGTGAGGCCACATGTGGCCGTGTTTCATAGGTTTGCCATCACCATATTAAGGGCATCTAGATAGTAGAGTAGATAGAATACTGAGAATTAAATGAGGGAGACGAGTTCAAATCCAGCCTCAGATACTAGCTGTGTGACTTAACTTTGTTTGCCTCAGTTTCCTCATCTGCAAAATTATTTTGAGAAGGAAATGGCAAACTATTCCAGTATCTTTGCCAAGAAAACCCAAATGGGATCCTGATGAGTCAGACAAGATTGAAACAACTGAACAACCAAACCATGTGCCAAACCGTGATGTATAGAAGGTCATATTATTCAGCTATGATAGTTAGTCCATCAGGCCACTTCCAGATTAAGACCATAGTTCTAAAATATTTGCTTTAGTACATGTTAGTCAGCTTTCTTCTATTGGTCTGTTATTTGTCAAGTGCTTTATTTATCTTCCTTGGATTCCCATACATTTCTTAGATTTGATAGACAGGTCAGAAATAAATTTTTGTCTAGGAATGATCTGAACAACAAAAACAACAACAACATACCCTCTTATAGTAAATAACTATCTATTAAACCTCCATTGTAAAATATTATACCCAACATTTATTCAATGATTAAAGGGTGTTTAGATATAATATTATCAATATTACTTAAATTGTTAAAATTTAGAGGGTTTTTTAATAAATCATTTGTCTACTCTGCCATGGAATAAAATCTCTCCACCCATGAACATCAAAATTATGGCTATGAATAATATTCATAGAGTTTGATGGGATGTTTCAGTGTCTCATGACCAAATTGGGTCAAAGGCAGAACTTGATATATGGGCTTCTTGACTCCAAGGTTGACCTACGATCCTCTGCTGTATGTTGGCTAATCTAAATTTAGGTATAATAGATATAATCAATTCCAAATAAATTCATCAGGGTAGAATCTAGATGCATAGACACTGGAAACCAACCATATCATTGCTATAGGGAATGTCCAGATGAAGAAACTCCCTTTGCTAATATAGATTGATACTTCCTCTAAAACATAGTAGATAGTCTTAGAGAGGTACGTAGGTCTTTGAGAAGTTAAATGACTTATACAGAGTCACACAGTCAGTATATATGAGAGATAGTAGTTGAATCCATGTCTTCCTGACTTTGAGACTAATGCTTTTTATCATTATACAACATAGCATCTCTTTTGTCACAAATAGATGCTTTAGAATTTTGGTGTTATTAAAAGTATATCATTTCTAAAAATGAAAACTCTAGTTCTGTATTTTTGAAATCTAACTTTGGGAATATTAAAAAAAACTAAAAAATTGCTAGTAGGGAAGATATGTAAGAAGCATTTCCCTGTCTCCTCTTGAGATATACTTTCCTGTTGCTTTAAAATTTTTCATTTAACCCTTTTTAAAATGTCATCATTACTCTATGATTCTTCCATAACCCCAAATGAAACCATTCCTTTAAGCAAGAATTACAGATAAGCAAAACACTTCAATATGTTGGCCATTTCTGATATGTATGTATCTCATTCCTCAATTAAAATTTACCAATGTTTTGTTTAGAAGCAATAGGCACACATTGCCATCAATCCTCTTAAGTCACAGTTGTTCACTGCATTGATAAGGGTTCAAATGCCTTTCAACAGTTTTTCCTTTACATAAAGTTGATCATCATGTATATATATTGCTATATTTTGTCTACATTCCACAGTTTCTCTCTGTCTGTTGGTCTCTCTCTCTTCTTTTTCTTTCCCAGAAAGCCTTCCTTTCCAACAAAGAATAACAGAGGCGGGGATTCTTCTGTTATCTTCTCATATCTCTTGGGACTTATCTTAGTAATCATTATTTGATAACATTCAGTTTCAATTGTTTCATTGTCTTTGCTCCTTATAGTTTCATTATTATTGTCACTACATATTCTGTTTTCCTACTCTTGCTTGTTTCATTCCTATATCCTCATAAGCTTTTCTGAATTCTGACTATTTATTACATCTTATAGCTTGCTAATATTCTATTAGCATCATAGACTACAAACCATTGAAACATTTCCCTCTTAATGGTTCCTATCATGTTATTCTTAGCTTAGCTTCTTCCATCTCTCCTTCACTCCTTCCAAAATCATTCCCAAATAACTGCATCTTTTTTCTCCTTGTTTTATTCCTCACCCTGGGAGCTGCTGCCCTCTGCTTCTCTTCCCAGTTCACTGTCTCTCTAGTTATCTGAAAAATCTTTAAAAGTTCCAGATGCCACTTGACATGTAACAAAGATTAGATGTACCAAATAAGTCGAGATTTTAAAATCAATTTCCAATATGTCTGGAATTTAAGAGGACAACGTAGGGTTTTCGTTCATAGATGCTAAATGACTGTGTGTGCTTTAAAATTCACCGTGGTATTTTAATAGCTGTTATTATGACTCTTTCCCTGATAGTTTAATGGGTATCCATTGTTTAAAATCTTCTTAAAAATCTACCTGGATTCCTTTTCCAATGTCTGTGTGTATCACATCATGGACCTTTTTCTCTAATGATTGGGGTATTCTGTACTCTTGTCTATTTTATTACTGATAGAAAAATAGAATCAACATCATAGGGAAAGAGCATCCATCAAAAGGCAGTAATGAGATTATACTGCCCATAATATATTGGGGCTTTCTTTTACCACTATAAGCTGTGAGTAACTTGTTCATACAATCCTCTCTGCAAGTTGGTTGCTAGGGTTTATTTGCCTTTGTTACTGAAGGGTTCTATCAGATTTTTCGTGGTCTTCCTAAGGAAAAAAGGTATAAAAATTAGGGAATCAAATCCAATTATTTAAAATGAGACTAATGAAAAAGTCACATCTAATAATACATCTTGTAATTGTTGAAGTAAATGGTTCCTTGGCTTCTTTGACTCCGTTGGGAACTGACAGAGGCAATGGCCATGACTGCTAAACAAAGATAATTGTTGTATATACACAGACTTGCAGCCCTGAGATTTTGATCTTGATTTTCTTTAATTTTTGGCAACTTCCAATTGTTTTCTCTTTTGGTGCATATGCTTGCCACCCACATCATATACATAAGCAAATGAATTCTACTGCATATAATTGCCCATCACTATTATAAAATAGGAAGTATGAAAACATTAAGGAAAAACCCATAACATCTTTAAATACCTCTAGCTTATTTAAAGCAGGGGTATAGTGTCAATACTGCTGGGGGATCTCAATCTCATTATGTACATGACTTTGAAAAGTTTCCCATAAATGTCAAAAGGAAAAATGACTCACAGATGTCTCTGTATTAAAAATGCAAGTCTCCTACTGGTCTTAAGAATTTGGGGACTAAATGAAGAGATTGTGAAAGGTTGGTGGCAGAGATGCAGTGTATGTGTACATGTAGGGGGTGTTGGAATGATATGAGTGCATTAAGTGAACTTTCAGATTTGAATTGGGCAGGGTTTGTTTCCTTTAAAACAGCCTGCATCTATTAATATAGGAAATAAAACAATACGACTATCAGCAGTAGCCCATTAAAATAAAAATTATTAAAGTCAGCCTGAATTAATAGTCACTAAACATTTATCAAACACCTACTATGTGCTACACTGTGGTGAGAACGAGGGATGCAAAGAAAGATAAATGAATCTGGTCTCAAGGAATTTACAACCTAATGAGGGCAGACAACAGATTAAAAAAAAAAAAAGAACCCAAAAATCAGGGATAAGGGAGGAACAAAGTGTGAGTCATGATGAAGATCTGCAGCCAATTTGTAACTGATGAGATGACTGCATTGCATCCTTAAATAGAGGATCTTAGAAGGGATTTCTAATATCCACCATCCACCATCTCCAATCAGAGGAAGAGAGGGATTCCAGGAAGGATTAAGGATGTGTAAACTCTGGATTTCAGAGTTGATGCAATCTTGCTTACATCTTAAGTTGTTTTAACCACTAGAAGCTTTAATGAAATCAATCTGGTATGTTTTGTCAACTGGTATGGGGTCAACCTTAGATGCTGTCCTCATTATTTGTTAATATCTTTATCTGATTTTCGTTGGTGTGACCCCAGACTAGGGATCATAGATTACAAATCTAAAACAGATTGGGAGTGCTTGTTTCAGCAGCACATATACTAAAATTGGAATGATACAGAGAAGATTCGCATGACTCCTGTGCATGGATGACATGCAAATTCAGGAAGCATTCCATATTTTTACTCAAATTTATAAGGGGTTAAATCAATTATACCAAAAAATCAAGCCATTTCCCAATTGATAAAAGAACAGGGAAAATAAATAGGCAATTTTCAGATAAAGAAATCAAAACTATCAATAAGCACATGAAAAAGTGTTCTAAAGCTCTTATAATTAGAGAAATGCAAATCAAAATAACTCTGAGGTACCACCTCACACCTAGCAGATTGGTTAATATGACAACAAAGGAAAGTAATAAATGTTGGAGGGGATGTGGCAAAATTGAGACATTAATACATTGCTGGTGGAGTTATGAATTGAGCCAAACATTCTGGAAGGCAATTTGAAACCATGCCCAAAGGACTTTAAAAGACTATCTGCCCTTTGATCCAGCCATACCACTGCTGGGTTTATACCTCAAAGAAATAAGGGAAAAGACTTGTACAAAAATATTTATAGGCGCGCTCTTTGTGGTGGCAAAAAAAAAAAGGAAAATGAGGGGATGCCCTTCGATTAGGGAATGACTGAACAAATTGTGGTATCTGTTGGTGATGGAATGCTATTGTACGAAAAGGAATAATAATCTGGAGGAATTCTATGTGAACTGGAACGACCAAAATGAAAGAAGCAGAACCAGGAGTGCATTGTACACAAAGACGGATATACTGAGGCACAATTAAATGTAATGGACTTCTCTACTAGCAGCAATGCAAGGATCCAGGACAATTCTGAGGGACTTATGAGAAAGAATGCTATCTATATCCAGAGAAAGAACTGTGGGGGTAGAAACACCGAAGAAAAACAAATGTTTGATCCCATAACTTGATGGGGATATGATTGGGAATGTAGACTCTAAATGATCACCCTAATGCAAATTTTAATAATTTGGAAATAGGTCTTGATCAATGACATATGTAAAACCCAGTGGAATTATTCATTGGCTATGGGAGGGGGTGGAAATAAGGGAGGGAAAGAACATGAATCATGTAACCATGGGAAAATATTATTAAATGAATAAATGAATGAATGAATATAATCTAAAAGTTTTAAACAAATAAATAAAGCAGATTGGGACCATAGAGGTCAAGATCAACCTTGTGACATTGCAGATAAGGAAAATGAGACTCAGAGAGGGAAAGTAATGACTAAACTCATATAAGTAGTAAGTGGCAGAGCTGGGACTAGAATCAATGACCTTCAATTCAAAATTAAGAGCTCTTTCTGTTCTTGCATGTTGCCTTCCTTGTTAGTCATTATTATTGATAAAGTATGGAAAGAGGAACATTATCTAGATAGTAAGGTATGGTGGTGGTACACTTAGGATGTCAGAAAATCCAGCATAATACTTCAGAGTATCTCTCAACATGGGGCATTGTGGTCATCAGCATCAGCGTCAACAATAACAACTTTTTTTTCCTTCTTCCTCCTCTTCTTCCATCCACCTCATATCCATCCATTCACTCTGCCATCTCTCTTCCCTTCAGTCTAGGTATCTGTTTGTCTATCTACCCATCCATTTCTCTATCCCTCCATAAAAACTATCTTTGCCATTTAAACCTCAGAATTGATGGGCTGATTTTGGCACACTGTAAAGAATGCTTCCCCCCCTCCACTTCTTTGAAGATCTATTCCTCTTTCAGTATTTTCCAGAGCACTTGAATTATAAGAAAACTTTTAGACAAATCACTTCTACCAGATGCATCATTGTTCTTTTCTCTATTTCCAGGTCATCAATCTCTGCTAAGCCCCAAGCACCAGGCATTATTAGAATAAAATGCTCCATGTTCTACTGGCATCTTTTCTGCTTCAAACAACATCACAAGAGCACAGATGTGCCCACAAAGCACAATGCACAGCCTACTTTTGTTCTCAGCTCTTTGCACATGGTTTTGTTGAAGTGAGAGAATCTCTGGTTGTATCAGAAATGCAGGAAGGTTTATGGTGTCTAAGATAGGTAATAACAAAACCCAACAGGACCCAACCTGATAACAGTTGTCATTCTCATATTAAAAACCTAAGATCTCATCCCCATAAACTTAATCTTTCCACAGTAATAATAATTGTTCACATTTATCTAGTACTTTAAGGTTTATGACTCTATTTACATATATTTTCTTCTTTGAGCCTTGCAACAATTCCACGAGGAAGGTATTAAATATCTTTTTGTCCCTGTTTTTTCATAGTTAGAAGCTGAGGCTGAGAGAAATGAAATGATTTGCTTTCAACCACAAAGCAAATAAGTGCTAGAAGCCAAACTCAAACCTGGTTTTCCTTACACAAAGTCCAACAAGCTCCCCACTAGTTAGTGCTGAATCTTAGTTATGGATATGAAGCTCGTGTCCCAAAGGAAATAGACAAATTCTTTCTAGGATAAGCTAAGTACTGTGGGAGATATAATGATGAAATGTTATCATTTATTAATTGAGTAATCTAGAGCTCTAATAATTCATTCAAATAATATAAAATAAGGTGAAGTAAAAAGACAAAAGATGAGCCACGAGATCTGGGTTTCTGTCAGACTCAGACATTTAGCCATTGTATATCTCAGGGATATTTCCATGTTGCTTCTTACATTGGAGCAGAAGCTCCTTGAGGTCAAAGACTGCATATGCCTTTTTTTTTTTACTTCTTCAAAACATAGTATGGCATAAAATACTTAATCCATGCTTATTGACTGAATGAATGAATAAGCTTAAGTTTCCACATGGGTAAAAAGGGAAATCTAATGTCTTTGGCATGTATTTGACATGGTTGTTGTGAGAAAAAAATATGAACCTCAGAACACTTTTAATTTGTCCTATCTGGCATGGCAAAGATCAAGCTGTCATTTGTGTGGCCTTTCTGAAGTGGCTTGTTTACGTAAAGCATGTGTTCCTTTCCTGTGATGAACAAGGCCATGTGGTAGAGCAGAGGATGGAGACAAAAACAAAGACAAATAAAATAAATAATTTGCATTTACAAAGGGATGATATTCTAGGGTTGCTACTAATCAACACCCCCGAAAAAAACCAAAGGAACAAAGAAACAATGATGCTTAATGTCCCTAATACCCAAACATAAAAAATCTTAACAATTTTCTGTTTCAGGAAGAATGCCTTTTACATCTACGTTAATGTTTTGTTTTTAATTAGTGAATAAAATTTGATGCTTTTAAGCATCTCATGATATTTTTCAGTTTATTAGACACACTCTGCTGGTACTAAACTAAGCGACTGATAGGATGTCATACTGAAATGAAGTATGGATACCTGAGTCGGTCACCTTTGGAGACCACGAGGGAATGAGACATAGGATAGATAAGTTTTGATTGACAGGAGGCATAAAGGAAAGAAAAATCCTGGCCTTGAAATTTGCCCTAGAGGTAAGGACTGACTCCTCACTGTGTCCTCAGAGATAAGGGTCTTTGAAATCCCCTGGCCCCTTGAGGGAACTGGAGGAATGTCTGGTGATGGCCAGAAGATAAAGTGGGGATAAGAAGGAGGATGTAAGAGAGAAGCAAAGGCATATGGGGTTCACAGAATTACCTAGGCTTGTCCTAGATATTTGTCTGGAATGAGGAGGGTCAGCACATTTTGGACTGACTCAACAATCTTGCTTTTCCCTCTCTTTAATATTGTCAGCATGTATCAGTGTCTGGCACATAGTAGGTGCTTATTAAGATGATGGTTGATTGTTGTTGATAATAACAACGCAAAATTTGAATTCAAGTCCAATGACTTTTAATGACATGGTCATCCCACTGAACCCTACTCCACCCCGCCCAGTCAAGATATAATAAAACTCATAGATTTACACACATACATCAGATGCTTCTGATGTCTTTGAGGGGAAAGTCTCTATCGCTCCATGTGGCGCTCTTGTCAGGCTAAATGTTGCCTATGTGAGGGATAGAATGGGCAGATTCAAGAGCTAAGTGCTTACTGGTTATAACTCATTACTCTTTTTTTCCTTTTTCTTTTTTTATTCTCATGCAAAACACACTTCCAGATTGGTCATTGTTGTAAGAGCAAAGTCACACATAACCAAAACCCCAGAATAAAACCATGAATACACTGATGAGAAAGATGACTCCAGCAGTTCTTTCTCTGGAGGTGGAGACGTTCCCCATGATAAGTCTTTCAGGATTTTAAGTCTTTCAGCCCCAGATCATTGCATTGCTGAGAGTAGCCGCGTTTCACAGATAATCATCGTCCAATAGTGCTGTTATCCCAGTTCTGCTTATTTCACCCTGACGTGTCATTACTCTTGACAATATCTGTCCTATAATTATGGTCAATAAAAATATTGTTGGTTCTTAATTTTAAGACTTTGAAATATCAAACTGGTTATTGAGTGAGTTATGTTAAGTTTTTATAAAATGTTTTTCAACGTCGTACTTTATTTCTGCCCCCAAAGATAGCCCTCGTTGCTTCTATAGACTGAAAGGACATTCTTGTTATTTGTTTGGGTTTTGTTCTTTGCTCTTCGATGGTGCTTGTTTTGTTCCACCGGGTTAGAGAGGAGGGGGGCTTTTGCAACAAATGAAAAATGTCACTATAATGGAGGAAAGAGTGCTATCCTCACATAGCTATAGAATCAGAGCTTTGGCTGGGGCAAAGTCCCAGGTGACATTCTCTCCATATCCACTCTCAACAGGGAGCTTTATTCTTGAATGGAAGTAAACGCGTCTAATCCTGAAGGGCTTTGTTCGCTTCAAACAGGATAGAATGAAGCATGCATGGCATTTTTGCTTTATAAAATTTGACTTCTTTTCTACAACATTATGTTATTGTTGAGTCTGACCCTTTAGAATCCTTTTGATCCTAACTTTCCCACCCTGACGTTCTGATCTGGTCAGTTCCTGAAGGACCAAAGACTGGGGATGTGGTTCTATTATGTTGTCATTCTCTATCCATTTTCACAGTCTGCCCCCGATGGCTGGAATGCTCTCCCTCCTTATTCTACATCTTTGAAGCCTTATACTCATTCAGAGCTCAGCTCAATGGTCGCCTCCTACCTGAAGTCTTTCCTAATTACCCTCTAGCCAGTAATATCCTTCTCCGTGGATTTACCCTGCAATAACTTCTATGTCCATGGAATGGTTCCCACCAATAAAATATAAGTTTATTAAGGGAAGAAACTACTTTATTTTGATCTTCATACCCCTAACACCTACCAATCAGGGAGCCATTAAGTAAGCATTTCTTAGTTAATACGATGTGCCAGAAAAATAGTCATCAATTAATACATTTTGATTGCTAAAGTTTCTTCCTTATAGAACTTGTAGCATAATGGTGGGCACAGCAGTAGGCATCACTTAATAAATGCTTGCTTCTGTCCTTCCTATAAGCACTTAAAGATTAAGAAAAGAAAAACACTGTTGAGGTCTTCTAGCACGATTGCCTCATTTTACAGTCAAAGGAATAGAGCTAGATGGAGGTCATAGTACATATAATGGATCAGAAAGCTAATATATGATTGATCCAAGATTTAAATCCAAATTCTCTGATTCTGAAATCAGTACTTCTTCCCACTACCCCAGTCTGCTTCTCCATTTATTCTTTGTGAAGATTAAATTTTTTTGTTTATCGTGTATTTTCATGCTCACTATTGGTTATTGGTTGAAGAGCAGTAAATTGTAAGAAAAAGTGACCAGTACGGCCATGATGGCACACACCCATACTTTACTGACTAATGGGGAAACTGAGGCTGATGGATTGCTTGGGCTTGGGAGCTTTGGGTCTTAGGAAAACTACAGTTTCTTCCTTATAGAACTTGTTGAATTGGGTGAATGCTAAGTATGGAACTAATATAGTGAGTCCCCATGAGTGGGCTGCTTACTGAGGAGGGAAACTTCTGAAATTATACAACTAAGTAAGATATATAGATAATATAATAATAACAACTGCAAAATCTAGATTTACTTAGCACTTCAGGTTTTTAAAGTGTTTTACCTTTGATATTTCATTTGTAACTTATCGCAAACCTGTAAGCTAGATGCTATTATTATCCACATTTTATAGTTGAGGAAACTGTGTTTTGAGAGAAGTTAAGTGATTTTCCCAGGGCCATCAGAGGCAGAATCTGAACTCAAGTTTTCTTGACTACAAATCTAACACTGTATCCGTCACACCATACCATAGCTGCCTCTTTCTTATTGATTTTAAAGACATGTTTGATTTAGTAGAAGAAATTAAAGACTCAAGGGTACTCTCCAAATAAGGTAGTTATTATTTGTATGTAAGATTCTGTGTCTGATGGGAAGAACCTCAGAGAATTTTGCTCAGGGATCTGCTGATTTATATCAAGTGAAACATACATCAAGAAGAGGTGAGCTCAGCTGAGGTAAGCACTGATTATATGGAAGATGACAACCCCAAGTCCAATTTTCCCACTGATGCTTTGTTTCTCTAAGTATTCCTATTACCAGTTGACTAGCACTGATTGCATTTAGCCCTAGAATGCTTCAAAGCCTCCTTAGTGAGATTCAGAGTAACCTGAAAAAAAAACATTCATTTAGGAGGTTCACGGGGTCATCAGTTTTGTGCTGTGAAGGAATCTAAAAGTAATCAAATCACAGAATCACAGAATTTGAGAGATAGAGGGGACTTCAATGGCCTTCTACTAATAGACCAAATCACATACCAAATAATCCTCACTATCCTCTCTCCAACAAGTAGTTTTTTGGCATCTACTTGATGACCTTTAAGGAATAGAAACCCACCACCTTTGGACGTAACCCAGTTCATTTCTGGACTAATTCATGATTAGAAACAGTTTGTTTTTTTTCCCTCTGTCAAGTCCAAATTATCTGCTTCTCAAGGTCCAGACATTGTTTCTGGTTCTGCTCTGCAAAGTCAAAAAGAACAAGTCTAAAGCTTTGCCAAAGGAGATCTTTCAAATTCTTAAAGAAAGGCTCTTACTAGCTTTTTTTTTCTTTTTCAGGTTAAACAATCTCAGTTTCTTTGACCCATCTTCTTCTGAACTTAGTCCAACTTATCAATATCCTCCTGAAACATTGGCATCTAGAATTGTACACAGTACTAGAGATGAGGCTTAACAAGGTGTGTAATTAGAATGTTGTACCCTAAAGACTCCATTTCCCAAAATTCTTTTTCTCGTCCCAAAATTCCTTTTTCTTTCATCCCCACATTGTATCCTCATGTTTTGGAAATAAATTGTGTGTAACTCTGCCGGTTTTGTCTCTTCTCCCGCGTTCGTGGCTGTGAAAGCTGGCTTAACTCGGGCTTTTACTCTTGTCTTTTTATTCCTTTTACTTCAAGTGATTATTAATAAATCTTATAAAATATAATACTTGGAGTTATTATATGTTAATTTTTAAGCTTACAAAGGGTACAATACAGTATTACTGAAATTTCCCTTTTTCTAGAAGTTATTTTCTTCTTAATGAGCAACAATTGCATTCGTTAGTTAATTGCTATATTTAAATGTTGACACCTTTTGACTTTGCAGTCCACTAAAATCTCAAGATTATATATATATAAATTAAGTTGGAAGATTAGAGTATGTGTATTGGTTCTAACTAAGGTGGAAGAATGGTATAGGCTAGGCAATGGGGGAGAAATGACTTATCCAGAGTGACACAGTTAGGAAGTGTCTGAAGTCAAATCTGAACTCAGGACCTCCCACATTCAGACCTGATTCTCTGTCCACTAAGCCACGTAGCTGCCCCCAATCCTCTTATATTTTTAAGACTGACTGCTGTTGAATACTACCTCTTTCATCCTCTACTTGCTAAGGTAAGGAGCCTAACCTCCTCTTTCTATATGTGAGAAAACTGAGGACTAGAGACATTAAGTGATTTGCACAACATCCCGTATTTGGTAAAGATCTGAGGCAGAGTTCAGTTCAAAACTTCTTGAGTATAACTGAAACTCTGGTCTAATTATCAAAATTGGAAAATTCAAATTAGATAGAAATGCAGTTGGTTGTGCATCTGATGGAACTGATCAGTTTATTTCTAGCCCTGGGTTCAAATAATGACTTCTTTACTTACTACCCATGTGACCCTGGGCAAGTCATTTTATCTCTTAATCAGTCTTCTCAAAGATCAAATGAATAGGGGTTTACTTCATGACTTCTAAGATCCTTTCCATCTATTATTTTGTGAGCTCTTAGACAGAGACTGTAAATAGATTATGATATGAGCCCACAGGAACAGACAGGGTTATGTTTGGATAATCAAGAATTTTTTTGTGACAATTTCCAACTGATTATATAAAAGGCCATCTTTAAGAGCATATATATCTCCAGTTGATTCTATTGATAGAAAATAAACAGCTAATAATACTAATCATGGGTAGAATTAAAGTTTGCAAACTCTTTCCATAAATTAGTTCATTTGATCCTTAAAACAACCCTTGGAGGATAGGGGCTATAATTATCCCCATCTTATAAATGGGGAAGTTACTTTAAATAGATTAAGTATCTTGCCTAGATTCATACAGTTGTATCCGAAGTTGGATTTGAACTCTAGTCGTCCTGACTCCAAATCCAGTAATCTCTTCATTGTATCATCTAACTTCTTCTAACTTCCCTATGAGCGCATGAGCTCAGAATAATTAAATTATGCTGAGCGACTCAAATGGCCATGAAAAGATGTATTTCATGTAAGTCTTTCCTCTTTTCTTCCCCAAAATTGATCTGTTCATCATTTCTTATAATGAGAAAGACCTGTGGAAAATTATGCAAAGATAAATTAGCGAAACCAAGAGAGTATTATATGCAGCGAACAGAAATATTATTTCAAGAATGGCATGTGTATATCTACCTTCATAAAGAGAATTGATAAGTAGAAGTAAATAAAACATAGTTTTATATGTATGTGTGTGTTGTCAAATGATGCCTTCTTTAATAGGAGTGAAGGAAGGGATTTAACTGAGTATTTTTTAGTGTTACAAACAAATTAATTAAAATTAGATAAAAGAATAGTTAAGAATTTTAGATGGAAGCAGCAAGTTAGAGGAATCAACTTGTGCTTAGAGAAATAAAGAAAGCCAACCTTTTATTAGAGCAGTGATTCCCAAAGTGGGCACCACCACCCCCTGGTGGAGGCTGCAGCAATCCAGGAGGAGTGGGGATAGCCACAGGTGCATTTATCTTTCCTATTAATTGCTATTAAGATTTTTTAAAAAAAATTAATTTCCAGGGGGCTAAGTAATATTTTTTCTGGAATGGGGGTGGGAGGCCAAAAAAGTTTGGGAACCACTGATTTAGAGCTAGTGAAGCCTGATGATCCCTGCTCCACCCAGGTATTTCCTGTAGCATATGATCAATTGACAATTTTCATATGAAAAGTAGCCTAAATGTCACCAATAGAGCATACATAATTATAGAGAAGCCATGGAATGGAGACTAGCAGTGCATGGACCAAGAGTCAGAGGAAAGCCCGTTCAGTTTTCTGTGGAAGATTTCTAAACACACACACACACACACACACACACACACACACACACACACACACACACAAACAAACAAAGAATTCACTGGACTAAAAGGCTGGGAGTGCTTGTGATTCTCCAGTGGATACAATCGTGGGTTCATCTAAATATAAATGCATAGATTTTTAGTGCCTCAAACTTCTGCTTTTCTGGGAGGGCTTCTGTGGATTAGTTTTTTCCCAATAAGGAAATCACGTATATCCCTGTGAAGCCTCGGAGCTTCTCTTGAATACCAGAAGAGAAATATTATTTCAAACCCTACCTGGAATACCCCAAACTTCTATCTCCTTTTGGAAAGTGGCACTTCTACTTAGCAGCTATAAGGCAAATGCTTGGACTTGCTTCTTGCTGTGATGGTCATAAGTCACACTGAACTGGCCATTCTGCTCCTCTCAGCCCACCCTTCTTTAAACGGAAAAGGAGCATGGAAAGCAGCTGGCCAAGGATTAGGTCTGGGTTTTCCTCTGACTCCTCTAAGTGATGACACTCACCCCACTCTAACTAGGTAAGCAGAATGACCAGCCTGGACAGCTCTTCAGAACACATATTACTTTTTGCTTCCTTGTTTGTTTTAATTATACACTTTTTGGGTAAGATAAATGGATTCAGTTGCATCCCACTCAAGAAAAATTTATTAAGTTCCTTCTTTGTGCAAGGCTTTATGCTGGTGTTAGGAAAGTCAAAAACAATCTCTGCCCTCAGAGAACTTACTTACCTTCTGACTCGAATCCAGAACTCATCCCAGTGCACTGCATTGCCTCCATCTCAACTTTGCCAAGCTAGTTAATTCCTGGCCCAGTCCTCCAGGATCCAGCCGAGGAGTTACTCAATCGGGCAGGAACCAGGGCCAAGAAGCAGCAGGGGACAGTCACAATCCAGATGAGCAAATGGGGACCTTGCCCTTCCTCCATTCTGTTAGCGATATGGTCTGTGCCCATCCAGGGAACAGAGGCTTGCCCTGATATTCAATCTTTTAAAAATTATGAGTAGATAGGGAAATGGTTGTAATAATGGGACAAAAAGTGATGGAAATTCAGGTTAGAATGTGATATAAACTCTGGAAAAGCTAGAAATTCAACAAAGGGATTAGGAGACTAGTCTTCACTGTCCAACTGCCATAAAATGGTAGAAAGTAGAAAAAAAAATCTGTAATATGATTTTATTTTTGAAAATGCAATGTTGCCCTTAAGAGTGATGTTTAATTTGGCAACCGCTCCTTAACACTTGAATGAAAATGTCCTTCCCATGATACATTCTTTAAATACCAACCAGCTTGTGGAGGAATATATTATCCTTTCTTGTGCTCAAATAACCACCATTAATATCATTTGGATTGGGGCCTGGACTGGGAGAAGAGAGGAACTGGAAACCTGCTAGGAAGAATTAATAACATCTTTATTTTTCCCTCCTGAGTTCTCAAAGTCTATGCCAGGAGAATGTAAGCTCTGGCAGGTTCTATCAAGATGGAGAGACTCAGAGTTTGGGCCCAGTGACAGATTTTCTCTTGTCCTAGGAAACAGCCTCTCTAAGTGCAGAGAGGCCCATTATCAGCAGAAGGACTATGAGTTGATGGATTATTTGGCCATAGTTACCCAAGAAAGAGAGAAAATGGTGCTAGCCAAGTATGGAATGGAATCAAGTAGGTTGAAGAGACATGGAGAGATTATGATCTCTGCTCTACTATAGAGGGAACTCACAAGAATGATCAATCAAGGTATAATAATAGATTTTATAGTTATCTAATGAAGAAGGCAGGCTTAGAAATCTTGTCACCCAACCATATGATTTAATGTATTTATTATTTAAAATTTTATTTATTATTTATTTTATTCTTTCTTTGAATTACAGACTTCACATTTTATTCCACACCTCCCATTTGATGCTCCCCACTAACAAATATAAACTATTCAACAAAATTGGCTAGCAGAAGTACCCTGTCTTATAACACGTACCCATGATGCCTTGCTTGTCTGCCAAGAAGAGGGGAATTGTGTTTCTTCTGAACCTCAATTAGGAATCAAACTTGGTTGTTGAGATTGATCTGAACTTGACTGCTTTTTAGCAGTGCTTCTGATTACATTGTTGAAACCACTGTGCATTTTGCTTATTTCCTTCTGCATCAGTTTAAACAAATCTTCCCTTATTTCACCAACTATGTGAATTTCGCAAATTTCTTATGACATTGTAATATCCCAATATGTTCATTTACCAAATTTTAGTTTTTCAGCTACTCCCTAAATAGTAGAAGTTTGTCGTAATTGTTCTAATTTTTTTTTACTAAAAATAACAGGAAATACCACTAC
Organism: Gracilinanus agilis; assembly: GCF_016433145.1. Lineage (NCBI taxonomy): Eukaryota > Metazoa > Chordata > Mammalia > Didelphimorphia > Didelphidae > Gracilinanus > Gracilinanus agilis. The sequence continues at coordinate 25,583,393 of NC_058134.1, read as the reverse complement.
AAACTTTTGGAATACATGGGATCTGTCTTTCTGTCTTAATTTCTTGAATCATATGTCAAAGTACTGGGATTATTGAGTCAAAGGATAAGAATGGTTTAGGAATTATTTTTCTTCCTATAATTTCAAGTCGTTTTCTAGAATTAACACTCTAGTTTTACAGATAAGGAAATGGTGGTCTAGAGATTTTCAGTCATTTTTTCCAGATCACCCCAGTAATAAATAGTGGAGCTGGGATTGAACTTTATTCCTGGAAACCTATTCTTACATCAAGCCAATAGACCAGTGGTTCTCAAACTTTTTTTGGCCTACCACCCCCTTTCCAGAAAAAATATTACTTGGCCCCCTGGAAATTAATTTTTCAAAAATTTTAATAGCAATTAATAGGAAAGATAAATGCACCTGTGGCCATCACCGCTCCTCCTGGATTGCTGTAGCACCCACCAGGGGGCGGTGGTGCCCACTTTGGGAATCATTGCAATAGACAAACAAATTTAAAAAATTTTAATTTTAAAAATTGAAAAAAAACAATTTTATTTAAATATAAATTTTAAAAATCACTATCATTATCTGAGTGCCCAACTAATGACAGTTTGTTTTTTAAAATGGACTTTTATAGATTTTATTTGAGAGGTAGAATAATTAATACAATACTGGGCTTAGTATCAGGAGGAATTGAGTTTGTATCCTGCATTAGATATTTTCTAGTTACATGACTCCTCAGCCTCAGTTTCCTCCTTTATAAAACAGGCCTAATAATTATAGCACCTTCCTATTATTATTTAATAATAATGCCACCTTCCTGACAACAACCATGGTATTATTGTCAGGATTAAATTAGATTATATATGTAAAGAGCTTCACAAACTTTAGAGCATTATGTAAATGTAGACACTTATTATTATAGCTTTTCTGACAGTAGACTTTTGACTATCCTTCTCTATCTTCATGAATAAGATAAAGGAATGTGAAGCAAAAGAGAGTATATTTAGGTAGATTTAATAACTGGCTGCGTGATATAACCAAAGGCAAGTTAGTAGTGGGTCAATTTAGAAAGATATCAATCTATCAGCATGCATTTATTAAGCTCCTACTATATGACAAGCACTGGGTCCCTAGTTAAGTCCTTGAGGAATTGCATTATTGTGGTCTACCTGTCTTAAAACTCTCCTCTACCCCTTCCAATTCCTATGGGGCCAAGAGTTGAGATTTCTGGGGAATGAGCCACCATGCTTTTCCAATGTGACTATACTCATGAATTCACTGTCTTCTGAACCACACCAAATACCCTATCCCACTGATGGTGAACCTTTTAGAAATGGAATGCCAGGGCCCCACCTCCACCCCCAGACCAAGTGCCATCCCCCACACTGATTGCCAGGAGTGCCCTGCTCCCACACATAACCATGAGAGGAAGAAGGTGCTCCCATTGGGCTGCTGGGCAGAGGCGTGGGTGATGGGGAAAATGTCATCAGGCACAGTGGAGAGGGAGAGGGGAGCAGCCCCACTCAAGTCCCTCTGCCTTTCTAGGAACACACTCTGGGGAGGAGGGAGGTAAGGGAGTCCACATGCCATCTTTGGCATCCGTGCCATAGGTTTGCCATCACTGTCCTATCCCTTTACTACTTCTCTGTCCACTTTTCTAATCTTCTTTCCCTTCCTCAATCCCCTGTTTTGACCTAAATGCTAAGATTCTTAAACTTTAACCTGTTTCCAATGAAGGTCGGAAGTCTCTAACTGGGGATAGTGCAGAAAGTATTCTTGTTCAGGTCAGGATTGGACTAGATGGTCTCTGAGGCCCTTTTAAAATCTGAGAATTGAGGATTTGATTAGCCAAAAATTTCTCTTCTGAATTGTTATGATTCAAATAACCTGATTGTTTCTGGAGATCTTACCTGCCCCCCCCATTCTGTGGTAAGAGCTTATAAATGTGAGCTTCAGCTAACCATTTCTACTGGTCAAGGACAAGGGGACGTCAGAATCTCGGAAAATGGCAGCTCTATTGTTTACAATCACAAGAAAGTCAGAATCATAAAGCATAATTCTAATTTTTCTCATCTTGTCTCTGAATGCAACTTTCTCTGTCAATTCATTCAGATGGTTTATCATTACTGATGCTATTAAATTAATGTCGATACATTTAATACTTCTTACTAAAAGATTATTCACTGATGCGAATCTCTTGGTCAGACTTTCTTTAGATGACTGAGTTCCTAGAGCCATCCTACGCCCATGCCCAGACCAGCACTTTCATTGGAGAATCTTTAAACAGAGAAAAATGTTAAGACGTATCCTTTTAGCTGATGGCAGAAACGGACTATGTAAAATCAATTCACTTTTCCAGTCTGGCAGCCCTATGAGAGAGTTCACTTGTGTTTTCCCGATTTTTATTGCAAACACGTTGGCACTAGCTTTGAGAGTGATAAAAGTACAAGGCAAATGGAATTTGACCTGGTCAAATAGAACATTTCTGGGATAGCCTTTCAGAAGCCTCCACAAATTGGATATCTGATTTAGAAAAGTCAAGATTTCTTCCTCTTTACCTTCCATCCTTTGGTGAGGAATTGGCTGCCTAAAAGGTCAAATGAAGTAGAAGCAGATGGAACACCTTCCCGAGATGGGTCCCTACCACTTGTTAATAGTGTTTCATTATTCAGCCCTATGGTGATTCACTTATTCGGAGAGAAGCTACCTCCCAGCCTCTGACAGCCTGCTGTTTCATTAGGGTTCTTCTTGTTTACTGAACAGCAGTTGAGGAAAACAAACACACATTGCCGATACACACGTGGGCACACACACACACAAACATACACACACACACGTCAACACAAAACAGACAAACCGAAATCTAAACAGGAAAATCAGGTAACGTTACAGAAAATCATCTAATTTATTATCAAGACCAGTGTGAAACCATAGAACCGTGCGGAATTTTGAGTAGTCCTGGATGAAAGATTAAAATAATTCAGAGTGATTTGTTGCCAGCAATGTGACAGGTCAGCACATTTGAATCTCATTTGAATGCAACACCTATCACCAGCAGAGGTGTAGGCAGCCTATCTGTCTGTGGCTCAGCAAGTCTCTTATCTGCAGTGGGAAGGAAGAAAAAAAGGCAAATCCTAGAGCTCTGAACACCCGGGTATGCAGTGGAAATATCGCTCCCTTTGATGCCCCAAACTTTGTGGCAACTCCACATTTCTCCTTTGTTGGTAGGAGCCTGAAAGGAAAATCAGTTCTCAGTGTTGATTCGGAAAGTGATCGCTTTGGATATTATTAAGGATGTTAGTAAAATGTTCTCCCTGCTGTCTCCCTTCCCTCCCCCTAAATGGAGACTCGTGCCATTGCCTTGTAGAGTGGCGGTGAAGATAAGAGTGAAGTTCCTGTGGCCTTGGGGGTCATATCATTCATTCTCCTGAAATTAGGAATGAGGAAAGGGAAGCTGAGTGGCTTGTCCAGGGTCATCTAGTCAGCAAACAGCAGAACTGGAAGTCTAAAAAAGGGTTCTCTAAGGAACCCCGGTGCTCATTTCCCCCTCCATGATGGACACAAGGCATTCTTCTGTGATAGAATGAGAAAAAACAAAACAAAACAAAATAAGACCTTTGCCTCCTAGGAAGAGACATGATCAGGGTGCTAAGGGCTATTGCTAAGGGACACAAAGGAAGTTAGAATTTTGCTGGGTCTGATGTGAAGGTGTGAGCCTTGGAGCTAAGAGTGCTCTAAGGGATAGAATTTAGAAAGGGAAAAGCATATACATGGATATATGTTTTTGTTGTCCTTCAGTCATTTTTCAGTGTCATCCAATTCTTCATGGCCCCACGGGGTTGTTCTTTTGTTTTGTTTTGTTTTGTTTTGGATACTTCCTTCTTCAGCTCATTTCTTTTTATAGATGAGAAAATTGAAGTAAACAGGGTTAAGTGACTTGCCCAAGGTCACACAGCTAGTGTTTATAAGATTAAAATTTAATATCCAAATACTCCAAGTATTATATTTTATAAGATCTATTAATAATAACTGGAAGTAGAGGAAAGTGATAGCCTTAGTAAAGAGAAAGCTTCCCACACCGCACATGAGGGGGAGAGAGCACAGCCACTACAGAAGAGAGAGCAAGGGCAGGGTTACATACAACTTATGAACTGAGGCAGATAGATGTTAAGCGACTTTCTCAGGGTCACCGAGTCAGTAGGTGTCTGAGCCTGGATTTCAACTCAGGATTTCATGGTGCCAGATCTAATGCTCCCTCTGCTGTGCCATGAGATGTCCCATCAATTCTGCAGCATCAATATTGGGCATTTGGCTTCTCAGAGTCCAGCTTCCTGACAATGTTTCTGAAACTATTTTGTTGCAAATTGTGTTTTCACCCACTGTCTGCTATGGGAAGAACTCTCACTAAGAAGCTTACACCAAATGCTTTTGTTGTTCAGTTCTTTCAGTCATTTCCAACTCCTTGTGACCCCATTTTTTTAACCAAGATATTGGAGTGGTTTACTGTTTTCTTCTCTAGCTCATTTTACAAATGAGGAGTCTGAGTTAAACAAGCTTAAGTGACTTGCCCAGGGTCACACATAAAGTAAGTGAATCTAAACTAAAAAAGATGAGGCTTTTGGACTCCAGTTATAGCACTCCATCTACTTTACCACCTAGCCACTACTAGTTTCACATAGGGGTAAAGTCAAACCAATTCCATTTTCTAAAATAAGTTTTACTCTGTTTTTCTCAACAGTCAAATATATTACATCCTGATCTTTTAATATGGCAGGCAAATATATTCTGGGTTTGGGCTCATTACTTATTTATGAGTGTCATTCACATAACAGAGAATATCGTCTTTATGTATTATTATTCTTTAGAAAAGCTCTGAATAATCTACACTTACAAAAATGGCTTGAGAAATCCAATAAAATGGTAGAAAAGAGAAAATAAGGATCACGGGATAATGGCTACTTTTCAGACAGAGATGAAATAGTTTGATTACAAAGGAGTTTTCCAAAGGGTTTCAGAATACTCCATCCTCTTTCCCTCACCTTATCTCCTGTCTGCAGTGATCGGGGGTTAATGAGGCATGGGACAGACCATGTCAGAGGTCAAGATAAGGAAGAGAGCACAATTGTCTAGGATAACAGTCTGTGGCCTTCCAGATAGTATTCCTTCCAGGGAGTCTTCAAATATCGAGGGCTTTACCCAATTATTGTATTTCATACCTCACACCCTACTTTTCTAACCTCATTTTAGCTACTTAGCTAATACATCTCTCTTAATATGGGTCCATGTTGACTCATTGATTCAAGAGCAACTTTTTGATGGTAATCCCACTTAACAAAATACATGCCTACTGGCCAAAGTCTATTCAATTATCTTTTTAATTAATCATAGCGCCGCACTCCAGTGTATATGTGATTTCGTCAGCATTAGAACTCCTTTTAGTGATGTAGATTATTATTCATTCATACTTTCCCAACACGTGGGATTCTTGCCCAAACTGCCTTGGATGATCTCCAGAAGGGGCAGTGCCTGGAATCCATCCTCAACTTCTCCTGACATTCCGAAGAGGCTTATCTTTTGGTTATCCCACACACTCACTATTGACTATCCTCTCTTCTATTAACAAGCAAACAGTGATTTGATAATACCCATTATACAGCTTTTCTTCCATCATTATTTGCCTGCAATGTATAATAATCCATTTTACTTTGCAATAGTTTGAATTAGGCGTCTGAGAAGAGAATTTGTGTGTTGATTTGATCAGAAATTTGAACTTCCTTTCCATTTGCTTTAAATGTGGGTCAAACAGCAACCACAAAATTGATCCCATAGGCACTGCCCCCCAGGGAGGTGCCAGGCTAATTGCAGAACTGGGATTGGTTCCTGAGGAGTGATATAAGAGAGCTGTTGGGTGTAGTAAGGTTTTATAAGATGAGATCCAGCAGGAAGCTGAGGGGAGGTTTTTTTTGAGGCTGAGATTCAGAGACAGATACTGAGTTGTTAGGCTCTGGATTATTAGGCTAGGAAATTCTTTACCTCCTTTCTATATTTCTCTCTTATTTTCTTTTTCTTACTAATAAATCTAGCTATTAACAGCCTTGTGACTTAAAGGTTAATTACAATTTTGGTGACCACTCATTCTAATCATTACAGGAGAAAAATTCTCCCTTCACTAAAATCCAAATTCATCTACAACTGCCATCCAGTACTAGGTGTTCTGTCCTCTCTGCTCAAGTAGGACAAGTCTAGTGCATTTTCTATGTGCCATACCATCAAATATTGAAAAAAAGTCTCATACCAACCATCTTTTGCCTCTCATCTTCAGGCTAAACTCTTCAACCTACTTTCTTCTCTTTCTGTTAAGTGTAATAAGAATCTCAAATCTGGCTCAGATGAGAATAAATTAAAAAAAGAATTAATAAGATATCCTATAAATAAGCATCTGTCTTTAGAAATACCTATATAGTAGAGTGGGCCAGTGGGGAAGAGTGCTGGACTTAAAGTCAGGAAGACCTGAATTAAAATCCAGCCTCAGATACTGTTATATACAATAATTTGGGAAGAGATGGATGCCACCTTGACTGACAGGGATGGCAGTTGAGAGACTCAGAATTTTCCCAGGTGCTGTGAGCCAGAGTCAAACATCAGTTGGCCCCACCCTATTTATACCCCTCACGGCTACATTGAGGAGGTCTCTGGACTCAGAGTATGAGAACTGGAGATCACAGATCTCAACAAACCTCTGTGGTTCAATCCGGGTAGTGGGTGGGAGACTGAAGGGTGGTTGAAGGGAGGCTGGGAGGTAGAAGAAGAAGAGGGTAGGAATAAGCCTGAATCTATTTCCTGGCTGGACTGTGAGAACTAGTGAACCATCAACACTAGTGAACATCAACAGTAGTGAGAGAGCTGAGAAAACAAAGACCATTAAACATCTGCAGCAATAGCCTTCCCTATTCTCTGGCTTGGCTGTGGCCAGGTCTGGCCAGAGATAGCAAGAGGGTGAAATCTCAAACCTCCACCAGATTAGTAGCCTCCAGTCATGATTGTTAATTAGTCTAATAGATAATAGATCAATAGGGTTTTCGATCCCCAATCTTTGACCTTGTTATCCTTTCCCTACTGTTAGATAAAAGAGTGTTCAATAACAAGTACCTTCCTGAGTGGTCTTTCTATCACGACCCTTGGGAAGGGAGTCAAAAACAGTCAGATCCTGAATGTTATCCAAGGCTGATCAATAGCCCAATACCAATTTATCCAACCCCAGGTTGGTACTGGAAAGGTTACCCATCTATCTAACCTCTCAAGGGTCCTTACTTGGGCAGCTGTTAAAGAATCCCTAATAGGTTATCAACCAAACCTGTTAGAGAGAAGGGAATATCTTATAGCAGTAGTCAGGGTGATAGGAGTAGGTGTTCCTCCCACCAACTGCAGCTGAGGAGATCATAGACAGATACACATCACCGCCTTCATTATACATCTGTATATCCCTATACCCCATTATTTCTTTAATAATACCTACTAAGTGTGGGAGCTTAAGCAAGTTATTTAACCTCTGTCTGTTTCAGTTTACTCATCTTAAAATGGGCATAAGACTAGCATCTACACCAATGTTAAAAGGACAAATATATATTTTTTCAAGTGCTTTGTAACCATTTAAATGCTATATAACTGCTACCTAGTATTATTACTTTAATATCAAACTATTTTATGGAGGATAAAAATTGACTGAAATATTGACATTGAAAAGAAAAAAAACAAACAAAAATGATTGCCCCTCATTTCTTCTATTTTCCCATTAATTGTAGCCCCTTTTGTTAAGATTATTACATAAAAACCTTTCTGTACTTTAGTGAACAATTTTCTAAATGACTATTTTCCAATTGTTATCAAGAAATATTCTTTGATGCTTAATGACATATTGCTTTATCTTATGAAGATCAAAAATGAGATGTGTGATTAATAACCTGTATCATGAAAAAAATGTGTTGGAAATGGATTATGGGTTCTGAAGCATGATTTGCCTGGTTATGGATTAAATGTTCTAGCTCTTCTTTTAATCTGTATATGCTAAGAGGAAAAAATTGAAATCCCCAAATACCAGAAATCAGGGGATGAAAAGGAAAATTTTCTCAGTTGTCATACTCATGTGTTTTTATTTTAAAGTTTTTACTTGCATTTTAAATTTAATTTTTGTTTATTGATTTGTTCATTTATTTTTGGTAGTTTTTTCATTGTTTTCCTTCGATTCTTCTGTCTCCTTTATCTGCTTCATCTGATACAACAATTGACATTTCAACTTCCATTCTTAGTCTCATGCTGACAAACTATAGTGTAGTACAGTGATGGGCAAACTTTTTAAAGAAGGGGCCAAAGGACAGGAAATGCTCATCTGTCAGTCTGTTTCTAAGTCAACTCTTTTGAAGTTTCATTGTATTGTATCCTACTCATTGTAGTCATCAGATTAGGAATAATGTCACGAGGCCGAATAGAACATTTCAGGGGCCGCATCTGGCCAGCGGGCCGAAGTTTGCCCATCACTGGTGTAGTAGAAAGAGTATTCTGACTTTGAATTTGAGAGTATGGAAGTTCCTAGAGGACAGATTTTAATTAGTTCCTGACTTTGTATCCCCAGAACCTTGGAGAGAACTTTGCATATTGTCGATATCTCCAGAACTTTGTTAGATGATACTGTGCTCATTGGGCTATACAACCAGTCACATGAGTACATTTCCATGAACCAAAGGTTTAAACATAAGTGGTGGATTTTTATAACTTAAATGGAGAGTTTTCTTCCTGAAGAGTAGCTCCGGAATTTGGAAGCTTGATCTGTAGCTTTAGTCACTTACACCAACCTTGGGTTGGTATTGGATTAGAGACCATTCACCCATTGAAATTCTGTTTAACTTTCTGGTTATCAGGTCTTTTTGAAACTGTGTCACAAAGGGCTTAATTCTGGGGGCACGATGCAGAAAGTGCCTGGAAATCAAATGCTCAGGGACATCAATTAGCATGTGTGTCCAATCACAGAAGGTTGCAGCATCACTCATGAGCCTCTCCACATGGCTGGTAGGTCATAGCCAGCAAAGGATATCATGACTTCTGAAGGAGGCTTTTGGGAACTGGACAGTATTACTTCACTGCTTTATTTGTCTTGCGCAGAAAGAACTCCATTCTTTGAAGGTAAGGGATTGCATCAGAGATTACAACTAGGACTAGTGGGGAACATCAGCAAGCATTTAACCTGCCTCTCATTTTTGAAATAATATACTGAGACCCATGGAACTTGGGTGACTTCTCCATGGTTATAGAGTAGTTTGAAACAGAATTTGAAGCCAGGTTTTGGCTCTGGATCCAGCACTCTTTTTTACTGTACTATTCTGTCTCCTGCCTTTATAAAAACCTATTTCTAATTGTCCCATGATATTAGAATATTATTACTTTTTAATATTATTTCATAACAACAAGCAGTAATGAGTATTGTACTTTGGAGTTGAGGATTGCAAGAAGCTTCCTTCTTTCACCTCCCTTTATTTCCTCTTTCCCCCTTTCTTTCCTCATTCTTTTCTTCCTTCCTTGACTTTTTCCATTCTTTCCCCTCTTTTTCCTACTCCTTCTCCTTCCCATCCCTTTCAAGGTATCCCCATAGTCTGTCTAATATCTATAATGCAGAGATATACTGTGTTCTGCATGAGTTTGAACTACTTATCCTTCTATCCCAGGGTATATGCTTTGAGTTATTTCTCAAAATCCGGTTGATAGATTTTCACTTATCCATCTAAATTCATTTGGTCCCACTTGTGATCAAGTGCCAGCATTTCTGAGCTGGATGGCTATAGTCCATCAGCAAGGAACAAAATTACAGTAACATTCACTCACATCTCTATAGTGCTTCACCATTTACAAAGAATGAAGCTAACCAGTATACACGGGAGCTGGTTGTATCACCTGGCATGATATGTAGTGCTTTGCTCTAACCTAAGTTCACCAGTTTTCCTCCTCTAGTGTCCCACATCTTCAGGTATTTTTTTTTACTAAAATAGTAATTCTTGGCAGAATCCAGTATTTCCTTTAGCCAATTTCTCTTCTACAAAAAAAAATCTAAAAAAACCTGCCATTCTTGCAGGCCAACATGTACCAGACTCCTGCCTGCTCACTTGTTTGCTACAACAGAGGAAAAGCCTGGGTGCTGAGCTATGCCAGCTTGACTCTTCGGTTTACCCAGATTTTTCCTTAGACGAGATCTCCTGTCAGCTCTCAGTGAAATGTGAAACCAAGTGCCAGTGGACAGCATTCTCTCATCTGACAGGTTTTCATATATTGAGGAGTTTTATTGGCCTTCTCATGTGTCTCCTGTAAGGCAGGCTGAATTGTGAGCAGTCCCAAGTGGCTCTATAGGCTTTATCTCTCTTTTTTCCCCTCCCAGACTGCTGGTAATCTCTGCTTTTCTGACACCCATATGGCAAAAGATGAGGTGAGAAGCCCAGATTGGAGTCTTTTTGATGCTATCACAGAGTGATTTCTTGGAGGAGGAATTCCTGGCTTTAAGTGGTTCCCATATTTTAAGGGAGATTTGGAGAAGCTGTGGTACAGCTATAAAAATGGGAAAAGGAAGGAAAAATAGAACAGAAAAGGAAAGAGAAAGGCATTATGGCTGTCCGGTTCTGGAAAATACACCAGAGGACCAGCATCTGTGAAACAAAGAGACCAACGTGAAAGAGAAATGTAATCTTGAACCCTACTGAAAAGCTCTACTTACTCTGGTCTGAACATCTCTGGAATGTTATGCTGCCATCTGGGCCCATTTCAGGAAGGTCAATGATAAATTAAATAGCCTAGTGAAAGCACCCACTTTGATGATGAAGAGCACCCAACTGGGAATCATAATTAAATTAACACTGCTCTTGTTCCTGAATGGATGTTATCAATCTCTTCTCCAATGGCTCCAGTCACTGTCCCATTAACGTGGTGGGCCAAAGGGCCCCTCTTTCTGGTCTCTGCTCTTTCTGTCAGTGCTCCAATTAGAAAGGGAGCTCCTTGAGAGCAGGGATTGTCTTTGCTTTTGTATTTGTATCTTAGCTCAGAGTTAGCACTCAAGTGTTATCATTCACTCAATTGTTTATATGTGTTAGTTGCCCAGAACACATGGGTGACATGCAGCAGAGACAAAATTCCAACAGAAACTCCCTGGCTGCAAATCTAATGGTCATTCCATTAATGGCATAAACATTTATTTATCCAAGATTGTGTAGCCAATGAATGGAAGAAATCAATGTTGTGCCCAGGTCCTCTGATCTCAAAGTCTGCTCTGCTTTTTACCACACTACATACAATGCCTCTCGCTACACCGTGTTGCCCACAAGAACCTTTGGAAAGTCTTTGATGAAGAGAAGACTCAATCAGAGTTATAAATTTGTGGAGTTCAACCTGCCAGCATAGAATGGGGTAAAGTTAAAAAAAATCCTTTGGGAGAAGATAAACTGAGTCATCTCTCTACATAGAGAATGCAATAAGAGATAACAGCTTAAAAAGTGTTGAGGTGTACCGATGGAGGAACTTCTTAACTTTCCTAGTGATGATAGGACTGATTTTTTCCTAGGAAGCTATAAAAATGGATTGACTTGTCCAAGTATTTTGTGTGACTCTCTGATATAAAAATGACTTGGAGATTAGTGAGGGTTTTTCTAGATGACTTTTTTAAGAGTAAACATTTGAAAGTGGGGTTTAACGGGCAGCAATTTGGTCTAAAAGTCAGAAGACTTGGTTTCAAGTTCCTTCTCTGTCACATATTGACTAACTGCCCCTGGGTGAATGATTTACCTGCTTTGCACCTCCAGACAGCTATAAATTGCAGAGATGGTTCTGACCCACTATAGAAAAAAAAATTCTTCATGAGGAAACTTGCCCACCAGCAAAGTCACAGATCTAGTCCAAATGCATAATATTTAACATTGAAAACTGACATTATCAACTCAATATTTTATTCCTACTTAAGTAGAAATTAATTAATTGTATAAAATGCCCTAATAATATCCCCAACTCCCCTGCTAAGTCCCCATCAGCCAGGATTGTCTATCTTCTCTTTCTCATTCATGTTTTCTTTCAGATGACTTCCTGAATTCCCTTTGGCACCTTTGCTAGTTATACGACCCAACATTCTCACTAATAAGCATGGTCTAACCAAAAGCATCATCCACACAAGGGCTTGTCTCTCCGGCTAGGGAAATACATCAATTCTTGCATCGCCGTAGGATCAATGTCCCCAGAAGCTTTTGAGTGAAAAAGGAGCTCTCTAGGAATCAAGAGACAGAATATTAGAATGTATAGAGCCTTGGCCCTGGACAAGCCATTTAATGTATCTGAGATAGTTTCCTCATTGTGAAGTGCAGGGTATTGGTGGAGGTTGGCCTTCCACCTTGAAATCGCTGATCCTGAAGTCCTCAGGATGCTTCCTGTTTAAAGACTAAGGGTATTTTTTTCCATTTCTTCTGGAATGTTCTTAGTTACTTGGCTCTTTGAGGAAATTATCAGCCAGTATTCTGAATTTCTAAGTAGCTCTCTGTACCTCGAAAGATGGCTTCATCTACATTCCACTTGGGGCGATTATTTCAGTTTACTTGGGACCAGGAAAATGCAGCTTTCCACTGTGCACCTGTTGACCCAGAATTGTTGGAATCTTAGGGGAGGAACCATTTTTCCCAGTCCATGAGAACCTACAGCAGATGTTCAATTTGGTTAGTCTCCAGAAAAAGTGTTGGAAAATCAGGGTGGGGGAGGTGTGAGTTGAGCATCTGTTTTACAGCAATTTCTGCCTCACCCATTTTCTTGAATGCTCAGTCAGCTTTATGTTAGATAATTGTCTCAGTAACCGAAGCCCCTGGCCATCTTTATTTTTTCCTGTTTCCATACATATATATGCAGATGGAGACACATTCTGATGTATGTACTTTTATGCCAGAATTTCAATGTATAACTTATATCAGAAGCACAAAATGCATGAGTGTGGAAGGGATATTATTGAACGTTGACTGTAAGCTCCTTGAAGACGGTGAGAGCTGTTGAATTTTTATCTTTGCATCCCTGGTGCCTAATACATTATCTGGCACAGAGTTACTTAATTACGTACTTAACAAATACTTGATTTAGGATTAATTGATTAAAAAAGGATAATTTTATACCGCTCTTTACTGTTTACAAAGAATACTACCTTATTTCACTTCAATCTCAACAAATCTGTGATATTGATCCTTTTTTACATTTCTACAAATAGGGAAACTGAGGCTTAGCAAGGTTGAATGACTTGCTCACATTCTCAGAGCCAATAAGTCTATGCTACGGTAACTTATGTGGTCCTGGCTCTAAGTCCTCTGCTCCAACCACTATTAAAGGTAAGGAAAGTGAATCCCAATTCAAGGGATCCAAACAAGATCTTTTTGTAAGAACAACAACAGATATCAAATAGTTCTTTGTGGTATAGGAAGAACTTTACTTTCATCATTTCATTTGATCTTCATGAAAAGATTGTGAGATAGTGACTTTACAAAGTAGGAAACCGAGGCATAATCAGGTTCCAGTGGCTTGCCTGACATCATAGTGATGTTAGAATTTAAAGCCAGGACATCTGACTCCAAGTCTGGTATTCCTTTTCTTTTCTAGTATTCCTTTCATTTTTCACATACCCCAGTGAAAAAAAATGCCCACCTCTTCCTGTTTCTGAAGATGTCTATGTTCATAACACAGGGCCCTCAGAACGAAAAGCTTTATATGGGAAATTTAGAAGCTGAACCGCTCCCAGGATCACATCACAGGCGACCTACATAAAGAAACTTAGGACCAGCAATTCCTCCTTTGAGGAATCGTTCTTTGTTCTTTCTTGTTCAATTAAGGAGGGGGATGAAAACCTCTTGTCTAAAAATGCTGAGACAGAGCCCAAATGGAGCATCCCTTGATGGGGCCAATTTGCTTTGTGAGTATACTTGATAGTAGTGTGCATTCCAAGAAGTACGCCTTCCGATTTCTCATCCCTTCTCAATGGGACCCTGTTCAGTCAGGCTTTGTCAAATGCTTATTTCAAAGGTGTTGCTGCTACTCTGAGCTCTCCTTGGGGAGGAGTACAGGGATGTGGCTCTCTTTGACTACTGATCAGGTAGATTCCCCTGGTAACAAGGAGGGTGGTGAAGTGTCTAGACCAGGGGTTGGCAACCTTTTTGGCCGGGAGAGCCATAAACACCACATTTTTTAAAAATGTAATTGCGTGAGAGCTGTCCAGTGCTCACAGTGCAGCTCCTGTAACAGCACCTGAAAAAAAATGGACTTTATGGCTCCTGCAGAAAGAGCCAGATCTGGCCCTCAAAAGAGCCAGATATGGCTCGAGAACCATACATTACCAAATCCTGGTCTAGACCCTGCTATTTATTTGGGACAGTAGCATCATTTGTCCAATGAGTTCCAGTGATTGTTCCAGAGCCTTCATCTTCTTATTAATAATTGGAACTCCAAAAACATGCAGGAAAAAGAGAAGAGACCTATATGTACATTTATTTTGCATTTGATAATCTACTTTTCAAATTTAGAGGAGGGGGAGAAACCATTGCACTGAAAATCCTAAAAGTGTGATATATAATGTTATCCTCCCAAACCATTAAATAGAGAAATATTTTCCTTTAAATGCCTTCTTTATTGGATGTACCCAATATTGATTACATTCTGGAGACCTAATTCATCTGGCATTGAATCATTGTATCCTAGATTTTCAAGTTGGAAATTATCAAACCCAGACTAAGTCCCAAGATAAATGATTTGCCCAAGACCATACATCTAATATATCTGGAGGATTTGAACCCAAAGAATACTTCTTGATTCCAAGTCCAAGATTTCTAAGCATCCTTAGAAATCATCTCATCCAACCTCTTTATTTTATAGATGGGTAAAATGAAAAATTGAGATCTTAGTTGATTTATAGGATCACTCATAGAATTAGAAGTTAAGGAATTTCAGAGACTAATCTAGATCATTGATTCTAGATCAGTGATTCCCAAAGTGGGTGCCACCACCCCCTGGTGGGTGCTGCAGCGATCCAGGAGATGGTGATGATCACAGGTGCATTTATCTTTCCTATTAATTGCTATTAAAATTAAAAAAATAATTTCCAGGGGCACTAAGTAATATTTTTTCTGGAAAGGGGGCGGGAGGCCAAAAAAGTTTGGGAATCACTGATCTAGATTAATGACTTCATTTTAAAGATGAGTAAACTGAAACCCAAAGAAATGAAATCATTTGGCCAAAGAAATGTATTTACTATATTGGACAGTTGAGCTTTCAATTCGGGTCCTTTACCTCCATTGTCCCATTGTACTATCTCATTCTTTACTCACGGGGGTGTTTGGGGATGGAAGAGACACTGAAGTTCATCTAGTTCATCTCAATACCTCAGTTTGCAGAGTAGAAAAACAAGACCTACCTAACTTCTATTCCTTCTCCATCACCAAGTTCATGTCTTTGGTCAGGTCCCAGAATTGTCCCCAGGGATTCCAGTTTCTTTTCTATGATAGATTTCATTAGCCCTCTCTCTATAAGAGTGAATAAGACAAGGCTGGAGAATTTGGCCAGTTTAGAATGTCAATCTATGAAACAACAGCAGGAAGTGTTGGGGACTCAGCCCCTTTAATTCTGTCACTCCTGCTCTAACTCACAAGTGAGACAAGTGTGGCGAATTGAGTGGAACCAACCAGATGGCAAGAGTCTTTTGATAAGTCATCTGACTTTTTTCATTCTCTGGCTCCTAACCTATAAAATGGACATCACTATAGTTGGGTTTTTTGATTTGTGTGAATGATCTGTCAATATTCATAATGGAGAATTTTATGGAAAACTCCAGGCTCTTGCCTATACCATTGACTTCTTAGAGAGCACTGGACTTAGAGCCAATGGACCTGGAATCAAATTCCAGCTCTGTCACTTATATCTGGGTCATGACCTAATCATTTACCCTTTTTTAAGCCTCAGTTTCCTTATCTGTAAAAAAAGAGGGTTGAACTTGTCCCTTTCAGCTACAAATATCTGCTCCATGAAACTCAGAATAAATCTTCCCTGAATATTCTTCACATAAGCCATTGCTGGCACACCCTCCCCTTCCTGCCCCCCTCTTTGGTCATCAAAAATTCTTGGCCCTTTAACTGTATGAGGTTATTATGAGGACTGGGGAAAGTCAATTTTGTGAAACACTTGAGATCCTTGAGGGAAACGATTTCTGTTTTAATATTACATATTTAATCTTTTATAAATCTCCCATATAATGCTTAATCTGAATGGTTTTGGAAAGATAAACAATCAAAATAAGCAAATACCAAAGAACTGAGAAGCAGACAATTCCCCAAAAGACAGTCACAAGGTTAGGAAGCTCTAAGTTTCAGAGCTCTTTTTTCCCCCCACAAAGCTAGCAGTTTTTGCATGAATAAGGAAAGCATAATATTACTGATAGCAATAAACTTAACTCACAAGGATAAAAGTTTATTCACCTGGCTTTCTACCAGAATACTCTGTTTTTAATAAACCCCAAATCATCATTAACTCCAGGGGCAAAAAGGATGTTTGGGTGGTAATGATAGTTTGCAAACATGGAGAACAGTGATTTTAGAATCCTGGAATTTGGAACTGAAAAAAAAAACCCTCAGAGATCATCAAATGTTTTTCTTATTCAGAAGAGGAAACTGAGGTCCAGAGAAATAATAATAATAATTTAACAAATAATTTAATAACAATAATATTTGCATAGTGTCTGATATGCCAAGGACTATTAAATGCTTTATAATTCTGATCTCATTTAGTCCTTGCAACAACCCTAGAGGGGAGGTGTTATTATTTTCTCCATTTTATAAAGGAAGAAACTTAGACAGAGATAAAGTGACTTGCCCAGGGTCACACAGTTAGAGGTCAGGTTTAAGCTCAGGTTTCCTTGAATCCAGACCCATCACTCTTAGCCCATTTTGTGATTCTATCTCAGTAGAGCCTATTTCCCAAAACATATATTTTGAAGGTAATTTTCTATGACAATGGCTCTAACTGAACTACTAAAGAGGAAGCTGACTAAGCAGTCAAAAGTATCTGTTCAATTACTTGTGTTCAATATGGTATCAATGAGTTCTGAGAAGCCAAAACTCTCTTATTTCTTGGGGTGCTACATAAAAGAATTATAATAAATTAGATTAAATCTCTTTAAGACAACTGGGCCTTCCTGTCAAATTATGTTCTTCGTAAGTTTCCTTAATTTAAAAATAGATATCACAGACTCGGCCTACTCTAAAATGAAAACAAGAAGGAGATAATTCCTCAGATGTATCTACAAAGCCAAATACAGTCAGAGTAATTGGTGTGACATAGGAACAATATCAGCTTAGGAAAAAAATAGACAGGAATATCCAAGATGCAGGGAGCATAAAGAAAACTCCAAGATGCAGATGTTTATACCAAAATACAAAGAGGAAGACCCAACTTCTTCTTTGTCACTGAATTTCAATGGGATGTGACTCCTGACTGAATTTTGGATCCCATGGGATACTTCATCTCACTTCTCTCTGCCTTTGCATGGGTCATCTCTCCAGCCTGGAATGCCTTACCTCCTACTCATAGGGTTCCTCTCTTCCTTGGAGTTGAAATTTAAACAGCTTCTTTTGAATAAATCCTTTCTTGTTTCCATCCCCCAACTTTTACTGCGTGTTTTGTAAATGAGGATTATTTCCTTCTTTTGCCCTTTAACCTAAGCACTTCACACAGTACCTGGCCCATACAAAGTGCTGAAGAAGTATTTATTGAATATTTGATAAGACTATTAGTCTGGATGGATGTAATGATAAGAGAAAAGCCTGAACTACCCAAACAATTTGCTTGTGTTCCATTCTCTAAAGAGAATAATCTTTGGACTGAGGATAAAAAAAATAGTTAATGGATTTGAAGATCAAGAGAAGTAAGGCCATGTTGAGAAAGTACTTAACTTCCCTTAATGGGTTCAAGTAAAATTATGGAAAAAAACCAAAGGATGTGCCTCCTGGGCTATTATCAATAACATATGTAGGAATTTAGATGAAAGGAAATGTTTCACAGGACTGGCAACAGTATTTGAATCTAGAGCTGGATTCCAGATTCAGCATTTTACAATGCCACAGCACCTCTCAAAGAATAACAGCAACTGGGAAGGAGTTGTCCAGTGGAATGGCTCAAGGTTTTATCACTCTTCAGTTCAATATATTTATCAATGATGGATCATGACAAAGATGACATTCTTGTTGAATTTTTTTAGCATATAGAAAGCTTCAAAAGAGAGTAAATATGTTGAACTACACAGGATCCAAAATTATTTTAATAAGACAAAATAATGAGCTGAATGTAATAAGATGAAGATAAATTGGGATGCATATTAGTAAAGATGTTGACTTTGCAGATCATCATTGAACAGATCAGTTATAAACATCCCTTGGACAACATATGTGGCATCTCTCTCTAAGAAATGATCGACATGATAGCTCAAAGAACAGGTTTTTCAGAAACCTTTTCTTACTGATCTAAAAATTATTTTGTAATGATTTTTTCCCTTTTCGTAACAAAGAAAATCATTGAGAAAAAAGATTCTTTGTCTTTCCTATTCTCCGAAGGGTCAACACGAGTAGAAAAATTCACATTAAAGATACCCCATTGGTAGGTAGAACCTCTTTGTTAATTGGTTGTTATGAATTAGCCAGGCAATGTTAAATAGATTATTCTAAAATAAGAATATATAAGTACAATTGGTATAAAACATTCATCTCAAAAAATTGAGACACACACTCCCCAAAGTACATTATAGCCCAGGGAACAATGGCTCCCCCATCACCAAGTGATTCCTTCTTAAGGCAAGATTTCGTAGAATAGGAAACCTAGAAGAGTCATGTAATCATGAATGTAGAGCTGGAAGGAACCTTAATGACCATTTATTCCAACCTGATCATCTTAGAGTTGAAGGAACCAAGGGCCCAATCCTTACCAAGGTCATTCAGGTAGTGAGTGGGAGAGCTGGGTAGTAAACTTAATGAAAAGTCTAGTGTTTTTTTCCTACCAGTTCTGAGGAAATCACATTTTTGTAGGTTCCTATACTTTATTTGCTTCAAGCACAACAAAAAAAAAACAATTAAAAGGAGGCAGATGGCTCAGTAGAAAGGATGCTCATCTGAAATCATGTGATTTGATTTCATATATCAGATCCGCCACTTAACATCTGCATGACTGTACAGAAGTCACTTCCCATCCCTTCCAGCTTCAGATTTAGCCATCATCTTGTGATCCTTCTCCAAAACTCAATTTCCACATCTATCAAATGGGAGAGTTCGATCAAAAACCAAGAAGGTCCCTTCTGACTTCCAATCAATGATCTCTGACCTGATTCCATTCCCTGGCAGCCTTTCCTTCATTTGAGCCAGCTGTAGCTTTCTTGGCCTACACCTACTCATCTTTTTAATTATTAAAATACTTCAACTGGGAGAAAGTGAAAATTCAGTGAATGAAGCCTACATATGTTTGCTCCATATGAGTTGAGCTTTGGGGTTTGTTTTCTTCCACTGCTGCTTGCTGAAGTTAAAAACCAACCCATGGGCAGTGCAGGCTGACTCTGTTGGTCCTCTCAGCCTCCATCACCAGCAGATGCAAACAATAAATTTCCAGCTAACAGTGCAAATTCACTTGACTGTCCTCTTGTTTTCCCTTCTCTGCTATCTTATCTTGCAATTTCTTTCCCTGCCCTGCTTCTCCAGAGAAGCGAGGAGGGGGTCCTAGACATAAACTGTGGGTCTCCCCCTTTTGAAGTTTCTTTGTCCAGAGGTGAATGCGGTCACCCCCCCCCCTTTAATTGTAGGCAGGGAAGGAAACCTAAGGAAGAGAACATGCCTGTAGTGACCCTCCCCAGGGAAGGAATCCTTCCCCAAAATGAAAATAAATGAGTTTGTATTTTGATAGCTGGAGCCTGTGATCTTATGGAGAACAGATCCGCTTCCTCCTTAAGGTTTTAATCCTGCCAGGCCCATTAAGAACAAGGCAAAGTTTAGAAGAGAAGCTGCTAAAAGAGGACATTAGTGGACTTTTCAAAGTAATGAGTTGGGAGCATAAATCATGGGTGAAATGTCATACAAAATAGTGAATGAAATATTTATGCCTTCCACCAAAGCCCAGGGTATGGGCTACAGGGGCTGGACCGGGAGGGGGATACAGGGGGGAGTCCTGCAGGGATGGGTCTTCCCCTTTGTTCAGGTTCTATTTTTCCAATTGCTCTGACGCAGCTGTGGATTTCACAATCACTTCGAGGTTGATTAGATTAGAAAGCAAAGGCCTGCCTGCTCAGCATGACAAACCACCACTCGGTATGTATTCTAGGCATGTCATCTGTGTGTCGGAGATGGTTTTTCAGCATTAGGCAGGGCAGAATGGGCCTCTTGCATTGACTGGCAGTGGATCTGGCCATCCTTTGTGAGTGCCGTAGTCGAAAAGAACATGCAGTGAACACCCTAAACTGTCCTTTTGGAAAACAAGCCTCAGGTAGATGGGGACACCCCTTTAGTCTTATCCATGGGGATGCCAAACTGCAAAGTGGTAGCTGAGAACTTAATGGCCTTTGCTTCACAAGAAACACACACACACACACACTCAAATCCATCCATCTATCCATCTATCTATCTGTCCATCAATCTGTCTGTTTCTGTCTTTCTGCCTCTGTCTCTATCTATCCATCTATGCATCCATCTATGTATCTATCCATCTATCCATCCATCCATCTAACCATTAATCTGTCTGTCTGTTTCTGTCTATCTACCTCTGTCTGTCTATCTATCCATCTATCCAACTATCAATCTATCTATCTACCATTGCTAGCCATTTCCAAATTTTTTTTTGCTTTATTGCCTGACTTTGGGGTAGGTTAGTGCTTATGCAGGGTGACAATCAGTAAAGTTTAGAGATGATTCATGTTTTATTTTTAGTTTATAATAACTTCTTTGCTACCCTTACCATGAAGATCCCTGCTTCAGTTCAGAGGCATTCTGGAACAGTGGGGAAAAAGCATGCTGAATTTGAACTTTAAGTCAAGAAGTATATAAGGGACAACTAGGTAGCATGGTGAATTGACCTCCAGACTTGGGGGTCAAGAGGACCTGGATTCAGATCTACCCTCAGACATTTCCTACCTGTATGACACTTCCTGCTGTTGTTTCATAGCCTTTGCCCTTCTATCTTAGAGTTGTTGTGAGGATAGAAGGTAAAGTCTTAAAAAGAGAATATATGGATTGAGACCTAGACTTGGAATCAAGGAGATCTGAGTTAGAATCCTTCCTGAGATATATTCTGAGGATGTAACCTCATAAAATCATTTAATCTTTCTGCTTTCTTATTTGTAAAATAAGAGAGTTAAAATATGTGGACTTTTAATGTCTCTTCTACCTCAAAGTCTAGGTTTCTATGATCTATATTTTTCAGGAGAAATTATTTCAAATGAACCAGGTTCCTTTGCACCCTTAAATTAGGGGCAGAAGAAGCACAAACATTTGTGATTCTTATGTACTATAACTGTTGATCCAAATTCTAAGCAATCTGTAACTTTGTGAGTATTGGCCCTATTTTTTTTCTTTTTCTTTTCTTTTTCTTTCAAAACCCTCACCTTCCATCTTGGAGTCAATACTGTGTATTGGCTCCAAGGCAGAAGAGTGGTAAGGGTAGGCAATGGGGGTCAAGTGACTTGGCCAGGGTCACACAGCTGGGAAATGTCTGAGGCCAGATTTGAACCAAAGACCTCCTGTCTCTAGGCCTGACTCTCAATCCACGGAGCTATCCAGCTGCCCCCCTTGGCACTCTTGAAATAACAATTCCCTCAACCAAGGTGGGTTGCAATTTATCTGTTGTTTGGTAGATGAATCAGACAGTCAAGCAACCAGCATATATATATATATATATATATATGTCTATATATAGACATATATAGACATATATATGTATGTATGAGTGTACATATATGTGTGTGTACATATATATATACATATTTATTTATTTATTTGTTTATTTGTTTATTTATTTATTTTCCCCTATGCCTAGTAATATGATAGGTCCAGAGCTTGCCTATGTAGCACATAGAGCTAATTAGAGAATAGATTTTTGAGCTGGATGGAATCTTAGAGATCACTGAGTTCTGAGGACAAGAAAGTGATTTGTTCAATGTCACGCCTCAGGTAATGTAGAGGCATGGTAGCTGGGACACTAGACCTAGAGTGAAAAATACCTGGGCAAGTCACTGAAACTCTCAGCCTCAGCTTTTTTTTCTCCTATAAAATGGGGATGATAATAATAATAATACCTACCTCCAAGGTTTGTTTTGAGGATTGAATAAGATCATTTTTGTGAGCACTACTGTTTAGATAATTGCTAGCTATTATTATTTCTATTGCGAGTGTCAGAAGTAGTATTTGAACCTAGGTCTTCCTGAAATCCATTTCTAGACCATTTTCTAGTATGGAATCCTGCCTTTCACTTTGTGGTTATTCCTCAAATATCAACGAACAAGGATTATACTGTTAGTAGCCTCTTTCAGCCCTCCCCAGAGCTGGGATGTTTCTAAAGCCATATTTCCAAGCATATTGTTCTCCCTAAATGCAGGACAAAAAAAAAAACACAACTTACTCTGTCCCAGTCAACCAAGAGCCTTCAGCAACACTTGTAAACTGCTTTAATACATGGGCATGGTGTATTTTTATTTGACAACGGCTATATCTTCCTTGTTTTACATTCATTTACTGTCCTGATTACATTGCACAGGGGGTACTCAGAGTGAGCTAGATATATTACATGAGACGGTTTCCTTTTTTCCCCCTGCCTCCTGGAAAGGTGCCAGCTTCAGATTTATTTTTTCATTTAATTTTTTTTAATAGTAATAGTTGTAAGGTATTTATGCAAGTTGTTCCAAAAGGGGAAAAGGAAAAAAAGAAAGGGAAGAATAGAGAGTCCTTGAAAAAGAAGGAAAAATGGAAAGAGTAAGTGAGAAAGGAAGAGGAGGAAGAGAGAGAGAGAGAGAGAAAGAAATGTTTTACTTGTACTTGCTGCACAAGGACAGAATGTTATGCATATAAAATTTTCCCATCAGTCTCCCGGAGGCTTTCTTCCTCTGCCCCCTTCAAATACTACCCCAGGGCACTACCATATTTGGATAGTCAAAGAAAACCTTGCAACCACATCCAATGGGCCAGTTTACACTATTTAATTTAACTTCTTTATTTGCCCAGAAAGGAGTCTGATCCAAGGTGGATTCATTTCCAAAAAGAGTAGCGAACTGCCAAGTGAGCTATCTTAACCTTGCATATTTTCCAAGGAAAGGGATTTCATAGAATTATCAATTTTTAAGGAAAGGACCTTAGAGACCCTCTATTCTAACTCCATTTTATAGATGTGGAAATTGAGGCCCAATAAGGTTAAGTGATATGTCTGGGGCTAGTAAATGTCTGAGATTGGATTTGAACTTGTTTTGTTCTATTCCAAATTCAGTGCTGTATCTGCTGGGTAATCTAACTGTCTTAAGTTTTATTTTGTTCAATGAGGACAGTGACACAGCTAAATTTAACAGACATCCATTAATTGGTTCTTAGGGGCACTATGCTGTTTTCTAGACATTACTAATATGACAATGAAAATGGACCAAAAGAAAAGACAAAATCTTGATCTCAAAGAACTTATCTAATGACTTTTCTTATGTCATTGCACTTTGTAAACTATAAAACTCTATTATCGGGTGATATTATTATGACTCTTCTTTAAGGCACTGCGTCTTGGAGATGGATAAGTCCTTTAGGTCACTTAGTTTACATATTCATTTTGTCATTAGGGACACCAGGACCCCAAACAGATAAGCAAATTACACAAGATTATTTGAGAAAACCCAAAATAGTTCATAAAGTAACCACTGAGATCCCTTTACTGTATGCTCAGGATGACTGCTAGTACCATGGGGCTGATTAATTTATTAAGGAAGTTATTGATATTGTGATGTGCTAACAGCATGTAAATCCCTTTTTTGTATCTGGATCAATAGAAACATAACACCATTTCCTCTCAATATGAATGCTGAGCCTTAAAAATGTTTTCTAGACAGTATCAAGTTCCTTCAAATAATTGGGAGGAGCTACAATGGAAAGAGAAGGTTTGTGAGCTGAGAATCTTAGATTTTTCCCCCCTCTGCTTTGTGACTTATTTATGCTTTCCTGGATTCATTTCCTTTGTCTTTGAATGAAAGGAGTGAAACTAGACAGCCTCTACATCTATGATTCCTCTCTGGACCTCAGTTTCCTTACTTGGAAAAGGAGACAGTTGGATGAGGTCGCCAATGAATTCTCTCAGCTCTACAGCTATAATCCTGTGATATTATCTTTTGTTTCCCTCCAGATCTAAGAGATCATTGATGGAGATAATTTCCAGAAATGCATTTGTTACTAAGAGACTTAGAAAGCTGCCCAAGAATCTCGAAAGGTTACCTTATATGTGCCAGGGGCAGAAGTTGAACCCAAGTCTCCATGAATTCAAAACTAGCTGCAGAGATAGCTCAGTGGTATAGTGGATAGACTTCAGGACCCAAAGTGGAGAAGACTTTGAACTCAGATTAAAATCTAGTCCCAAAGGCAGGTAGGTAGCCTGGTGGTTTGAGTCATGCCTAGAGCTTGGTGGTTCTGGGTTCAAATGTAGCCTCAGTCACTGCCTAGCTGTGCAACCTGGACAAATCACTTAACCCTCATTGCTTAGCCCTTAGTACTCTTCTCTCTTTGAACCAATACATAGTATTCCAAGACAGAAAGTAAGGGTTTAAAAAAATCTCGCCTTAAACACTAGTTGTATGATCATGGCCAAATCGCCTATCCTCTCAGGATCTGTTCTTTCATCTGTCAAATGGGAAATGAAATAGTATTTGTGCAGTACTTTGCAAATCTTAAAGCAATCTGGAATTGCTAGCTATTATAATTATTATCTACCCTCCATGTGATGCTGTTTCTCATGTTGTGTTTAAGTATCTTTTTTTTTCAGTTTTGCATCTTTAATGTAGATGAGATAAAGTGGGACAGAAATAAATAATGAGCAACTCCAAGAGGCAGAATCCCCCAAAGGGGACTGGATGAGAAATATCAGGTGAACTTCCACTTCACTTTGGGGAGTTACTTTTGGGATTGGAAATTGTATGGAAGGTGTGCAGAGCATTTCCTTCAGTTGGAAATATTGAATCTGGAACAAGTTAAAACTCTGCTAATTTATTCTTCATTGAACCACTAAGATTAATTAATCCTTTGTTTGCTGGATTAATGAGTAATCAATACACTGAGAAGAAAAAAAAGGAATACTTTTTTCCCCTTCAAGAAACAAAGCATCTAGGTAGACTAGTGATTTTGCCTTTGATGTTTACAAAGGATTCCTTTGCTAAAATAGTGTAGAAGAATCAAAGAGATTCAAAGTATTTTTAAAATTAAGATACACTTGTTTCCTTTATGGTAGGGACCCAAAGGTCAGCCAGATATTTTTTGGACAGTGCCTGGCACAAAAGGAAACTGGGATGTTCTTTGTTGTTAACCCCTGCTTCTTTGGAGTAGTTGAAAGAGTTTGTGACTTCCATGCTGGAAATTTGGGAGTAAATGTCAGCATTCGCTTGGTCTTATAGGTGATGATAGGAAAGTCATTTATTCTTCTCAGAGCTTCAGTTTTCAAAAATCAGAAATGGGTACAGTAATGCTTCTACTAGCTAACACGCACCAAATCAATGGCAGGGAAATAGTTCATATACCTTAAAGGGTGAATTAGTATTCTTGGGTAAGATTCTGTGTACTTGGAACTATTGGTGGTTTCACAGGATATATAGCTGAACTGTAATTAAGTAAGAGAGAATTGCTCTATGCCACAGCAAGGCTAAGAAAATTAATGTTCTACTTGGCATTCCAAGCTTTCTAAAAGTACCAGGAAGGCAAAGATATAGCATCAGGGTTAGAGAACAGCATGTTCATTAGCCTAGTCCATGGATACATGAAAGAGCATAATGTCTAATAATAATAATAATGAATTTAACTCCACGAGTTCAAATTTAGCCTTAGACTCGCACTAGCTATGTGACACTGGTCAAGTCATTTAACCCTATTTGCCTCAATTGCTCTTCTGTATCATGAGCTAGAGAAGGAAATGGCACAGCATTCTAGTGTCTTAGTCAAGAAAACCCCAAATGGGGTCACAAAGTGTCAATGACTGAAACAACCGAATGAAAACCATGAAATGTAAACAAGTTGGCAAAAAGCAGGCTAGATCCTGGTGGTGGAAGGTTTCAATGCCAAACCAAGGACATTGTATTTTAGCCTATTGGCAAAAGAGAATTACTGAAGATTTTTGAGCTTTAGAAAAGTCGCTTTTGTATATTTGTGGAAGATAAATTGGAGAAAGCCAGGAAGTCTGATTAGGATGATTATATCTTGTATACACATATTTAATGTAATATGTGTATGTTGTATGTACATAAGTATAAATAATATACATGTCAATTATAATTATTTCTTAATTATAATTATAATTATTGCTGTTGCCAGCATGATAAACGACTGGGTGCATCCATACCATAAAGTGATTGTTTTTCTAGAACTTCTATTATTATTATTCTGATCCCCACCTCTTAGGAGATCTGACTTTATCCTGGTACTCTGAAGTTTGTTTATTCAAAAGTAGTTCACCATCCTCCGAAGGCAATCCTATCATCTCTTTTTGGGATACGATACACATGCCTGATAGTCAGCAGTGAACCAGCATGTTCCTGGATCAGGCAGTGGATTGCTTATATAAATCCCATTGTTATTTCACTTTCCCAGCCTGAAAAATAAGGAGAATGCCTATTAGGGCCCACACATGGAGTGTGAGTGGGAGGATATGGTAGAAGAGGAAGAGTCAGTAAATGCTCATTTTCTTCTTGGTATTATTTACCCATGAAACCTGCAGTATGACTTGCCCTCCTGTCCTCATTACTCCATCTGAATATGCAGGGCTCAGAGCTCCTGTAGCACGATGTTGGCAGCATTTTGCTGTCTTTCTAAAATAAAGTATCTTGAAGGTCTGCTTCGATTTATCTTAATGTCTAAGTTCCCTGTTGATGAGGCACAATGAAAAGATATTTTAAAAATGGTATTAAGGAAAAGTGAATCAGGTCTATGGTATCTGAAGCGGAGGGAGGTTATGCTATTACAGGAAATGTACGGGATTTAGAGTCAGATAAACCGGGGTATGGATGCCCCTTCTGCCACTTTCTAGCTGTGTGAAAGCAGAGAAGTCACCAGTCATTCTGCATCTTGGTTTTCTCATTTGTTCAAATTGAATAATGATATATGCACTGCCTACCTTGCAAGGTTGTTTTGAACTTTGCTGAACTAAAAGCCTGGATAGCTTTGAGGTTTTTCTATTTAAATTTAATTTTGATTTCCCTAAACTCATGGTAGACGTGCTTGTTTTAAAATCTTTCACTTTCCAATCTATTTTTAATATTAGTAAACATTTATTTTCTCTCCCTTGCGATCCCCTGTTGTTGGAAAAATGGGGGGGATCACTTTTGTAACAAATATGCATAACTAAGCATTTCCAAAGAATTTATATCTCACTTTGTATCTTGAGTCTCCCCACACCCACCCCATTAGGAGATGAGTAATTTGTTTCATAATTTTTCCCCTGGAATCATGGTTGGTCACTGTATTAATCAGAATTCTTAAGTTTTTCAAAATTGTTTACAGAGTTTTTCATCAGAATTTTCCATTTTGTCTTTTATGATCCTTTCCCTTTTTGTAAGGATATTTTATTTTCCTTATTACATGTAATAAAAATTTTCTACATAAGTTTTCTGAGGTTTTATTGTCTAAATTGTATGCATCCTTCTTTTCCTTCTCCCTTCCTGGAGTTAGAAGCAATTTGATATGGTTGCATATGTATTATTTTATGAACCTTCCTATTATTTTTTAGATATGAACTCTTCTCCTAGTCAAAGATCTAAAAATATTCACCCCCTTTTGTTTATCTGTTTATGATGTGACTTGCATTTAGGCCCATGTTGGCGAATCTATGGCACACATGCCAGAGGGGGCTGTACCCTTCCCCCTCTCCACTGTGCCTGAGGACATTTTTCATATCACTGGCCCCTCTGCCTGGCAGCCCAATGGGAGTGCTTCCTCCCCCTCCTATCTGGGGTAAGTGGGCAGCTCACATGTGGGTTCTCCATCTCTGAAAGGTTCACCATCACTGATTTAGGTTATTTTATCATATAAACCTAATCTTGGTATATGGTGTGAGTTGTTGGTCTAAACTTAATTTCTGCCAGGTTGCTTTTCCAGTTCATCTCATACACATCTGACAAATTGGAATTCCCATAAGATAGATTTGAACTCATCACTTCCCTACTAAAACAAAACAAAGCAAAACACATCCTTCTTCCTCCTCCTCCTCAAAAAACGACCTTTAGAGACTCCTGGTTGATGCTTAAATATTGTATAATACCCTCAAATTGGCATTTGATCTCTATATAATCTGTGTCCTACCTACTTTTCCAGTATTTTTCATATTATTTCCCTTCTCACATTCTCTATTCTAGACAAATAGATTTAGAACTATTCCATAGACATGACACTGCTTTTCTTTGCTCTGTATGTCTGCATAGACATTTCCATGTACGGAATCACCTCCACATCACAGAACTCTTATCTTCCTTCAAAGTAGGATGGAGAATGTATGATATTTTATTATTATATGAAATGATATTAAAATTTATTATTATATGATATATTTAAAAAATAGCATGACTGAGTAATACTGTTTGGTACAGCTCCCTATTTCCCATAGACTAAACTTCAGAAGATCACCAAATTACATGTCTGTCTGATAAAATGACAAAAATGATGCCATTTGGATTAACCTGATATATGACTAATATTGGTAGCTAAGACATAGAACTGAACCATTCAATGACAAGGAAGACTTTTGTGCAGTGTATTCCTTTCACTTAAATTTCAAAGAAATAGTCTCAAGATTATTCAAAGTTACTGTGCTGGTGTGTGTAGTATCAAAGTGTTTGTGAATCATTGCCACATAAAATTTCCTTTTGGGCCATCACATTACCATGAGATCTAATAAAATACAAGTTCTTTTTTTTCCAGGATTCTGAATACCATTATCACTGCATAATGCCCTTCTCCATAATCTTCTGGTTGATAGAGAGAAGACATTATTAGTTGTCCGACATTATTTGAACCCTTCCCTATAGCTAATGATATATTCATTTCCCCAACCTTGAGGCATGCCCTGGCCAACAATATACCTAGAGCCCAGGAGACAGAGGGGTCTTCATTTTCCTTCATTTATGGAAGTCTTACACTTCTGTGCACTTGCTCTATCTCATCACAGAGTTGCGATAACCCTGGATTCTTAAAGATGTTGTCAGTGAGACAAAAGCCTTGGTGTTGAGCTATTTGAGACATACCCAACTGTTTGTAACCCCATCTGAGATTTTCTTGGAAAACATATTGGAATGGTTTGTCATTTTCCTCCTCCAGCCAATTGATCAGGAACTGAGGGAGGCAGGGTCAAGCAACTTGTCCAGGGTCACATAGCTAGAAATTGTTTGAGGCTAGATTTCAACTTATGAAGAGTTTCCCAAGCCTATAGTGCTTTATCACTGTACCACCCAGCCTACCCAAACCCCTGATAGGCTAGACCAAACTGGGAAGTCCTGGTGATGAACTCATTTGGTGACTGTCTGAAGTTCAGGTTACTTAAGTTCAGAAAAGTCCATCCTCCTGTTGGATGTAAAGAAGTCAGCTGAAGACCACAAGACCTAAGTTGTAGAGATACTAGATTCTGGTCTTCAATAAGGAGAAAAAAACACCAAGGATGTGCATTTCCTCGGGGAAAATCCCTGGTCATCTTGCCCTAGTTACAGCTCTGGTCTAAAGGCCTTGGGGAATTGAACAATGCATTAATAGAACTGACACTGCTGGATTCATGCCTCATCAAGGATAACATGATTATAGATTTAGAGCTAGAAGATCTACTTCATTTTGCACATGAGGAAACTGAGTCTCAGGGAGGTTCGATTATTTTCTCAACCTGTGTGACAGAAGGAGTAAGAAACAGAGATAGTTGACTCTAAATCCATGAGCACTAATGTTCACTGAAATATCGAGAGTTAAGTTTTACTCCCAAAATTTATTCATTAATAAGAAACTATAATTAATAGCTGAGCACCTTGATGTTTGGCAAGAGATCCCATAATGTAGAATTCCAAAAAGGAATGCTTATTGGTCAGTTATATGGGGATCTGTTAAACTAACAATAATGATGTAACCTGAAGAAGCATAAGAGAAAGCTGTGTTAGCTTTCAATTCATTATTGCTATTTTCCTGGCTGCATTCTAGTCCTTGACTCTTGTAATCTTAGAGTTTTTGTTTCCTCAGTTCTCAGTTATTCATGGTAAGCATGCATATCTTTGGTTTAAGTGCAGATAGGTAGTTTTTGTGTATGTTGTTTATTTTCCTTTCCTTTATCTTCCCCATTTGTATTGGGTTTTCTGAGTGGGTTTTCTTCTATAGTTCAACAGCCATCCATTGTTTAATATAAGCTGAATGAAACCTTGCTACTAGATATACTTCAAAGGAAAGAGAAAGATTTTTTTAAAGTAGTATTGATTAACATTTGACCCATGCTAAATAATGAGCTACCCATCTCTCTGTCTCTGCTCCCCCCCCCTTTCTTTCTCTCTTTCTCTCTTCCTCTCTGTCTCCCTCTTCCTCTTCCTTTCCCTCTCCCTCCTTCCCTCTCTCCCTCCTCTAATAGTTCCTCCCAACTTCCCACCCTCTTTCCTATACTTTAGCCTTCCTACCAACCAGTTTTTCTTTCTGTTCAGCAATCTAATTTTTTTAATGGCAGAACATTCACAACAAGTCCCTGATGCTACATTTGTATATAATTATTAGGACAATCTCCTTGGTTTCTGGAATTCATTACCCTAAAACAAAGCAGGAATTTGCCCCAAGGTGTGGGGAAAATATTGTTAAATGTAAATTGAGATTTCTAGGGCAAATTTTCTAGGGCAAAAAATAAAATTTTCCATTTTAAATTGTGAATTATATTCCGTAAGTTAACTGACATGGTATAGATGGATAGCCAGGTATCCCAGGGGGATAGAGGGCCAGGTCTGAAGTTAGGAAGACCTGAATTAAAGTTCAGTCAGAAATATTTACTGGATGTGTGTCTCTTGGGAAGACACTTGACTTTTCTTTGCCTTTGTTTTCTCACCTATAAAATGGGGATATAAAAATACCTACCTCCCAGGATTGTTAGGAGGATCAAATGAAATAAGAATAATAAAGTATTTTACCCATAGTGCCCTACCCACAGGCTTATGTAAATATTAGCTGTTATTATTCATTAGGTACCATCCATGTTGGTATCTGCCCACTTAATATCGATGCATATTAATATCAATATATATATATATATCCATCTATGGTAATTACCCAAAAAGAATGATATTCAAATTTTGTTTTGCACTCTTGGTAATTGTGTGCCAAATTTGGGCTTCTTATTTTTAAAATTGGAATAATAATTGTATCTACCATAGATCTTTGGCATGGGGTCCACACAAGACAATGCAAAGAAAATAGTTTCCATTCTTCAAAGCATTAAACAAATGTGACCAATTATTATCATTATATCCATTCAGTTCCTGATATGCCAATATCTCTCTGTGTCACTATCAGTGCAATTTCTTTATGGAAGGCCAAGGATGGCTGCAACCATGATCACATGGGTTTGTCTTGCTTCATTGCAATGGGATATGTTCATTTGCTATTTTGTTTTGAAGTGACTTGTCCCAGCCAGCTTGTTGCTACTGTCCAAATTAAAAATGATATGAATTATATAAAGCTATTTTCCAAGGCCCCTGCTGTGGACAAAATTATGTCTTTGGTCAAACTGTCAGGTACAAAACAATAACGGTAAGACCAAAATGATTTTCCTGAACATCATTAAAGGATTAAAGGCAGGTCCCAAGTCTCTATCGCCCTCACTCACATTCTCCAACATGGCCCCGCCATCTTTACTGCATGGGATGTTGTTAATTGCAAAGGGGACTCCCCAAATGGAAGATAGAGGGCCGAGCCATAGAGTCACACATTGTGTTTTCATGAAGCTGAGGCGGTCTGCAGTGTGGTCAAGAGGAGAAGGAACTTGCTCTCAAAGCAGAAGACCTGAGCTCAAATGCCTATTAGACTTTAGGCAAATCACTTCATTTTCCTGGTCTCATTTTCCCCATGAGTAAAATCAAAGAGTTAGATGAGATGATCTCCCAGACCCTTTCCAAATCTGTGGATGTGATTCTATGTTCTCATCCCCCTAAAAAGTAATGATCTTGGCAGTTTAATACAGAGGTGAAGAATCTATCATTTAGGCAGGTGTAGGGGAACCCTTAGCGTGAAATTGCCTCCCATCGATACACAGTAAAAACCTTATCTCACTTACTAGATAGGCCCAATGGAGCTTCTTGAGAAGCCAAGAGGTTAAATTTCTTGTTTTAGTGTCATAAATGCAGTTGTCAGAGATGGGATTTGTACCTAGGTTTTCCTGACTCCCCACTGCACATCCTCCAGCCACTTCACCATTCTATAAGGATAGGTCAGAAGAGAACCTTCCATGTATAATTTTTGATTTCTTTAAACTATTTAATATAGTGACTTTAGATTCTATAATGATAGCTTATATAGCACTTTAAAGTTTGTAAGACACTAATATACTTGAGCTCATCTGATCTCATGAAATATTGTGAATTAAGAACTATATCATTCTCCTTTTTATTTTTTTTTTACAAATGGGGAAACTGATGCTGGGTCAAACGACTATATTTACATTATTTTTAGAGATGGTGTTTGAACCTATTTCTCTTGAAGAGAAGTCCATCATTCTTTTTCCTGTACCATACTCTGTCTCTGTATCTGTGTGTGTGTATGTTTGTTTTAACCGATAGTTAAATTCTTTAATTCATTGTTGAATTCAACAATTAAAATTCTTTATTTGAAAGGCACAACTGATAGGACCTCAGCATAGTGCCTTTGTCAGTTTTGCTTAAGGGATGTCAATGACTTTTGTGCTTGGTTTGCTATTAAAATATATTTATATAGACTATTGAACTGGCAGAAATCAGATAGGCAAATGTGGTATTCTCATGTTTATTCCTGAGCAAGGATGGTAAAGTCATTGGTCTTCTCTTTTTTTCTCACTACTTCCCTGCCCACATGTCTTTCCAACTCTCTCTTTGAGTCTTGCTCATGACCAAGGGGCTCAAATCCCAGTGCATGCACAGTTTCAACTCCCATCACGTAGCTAAGTGCCAACACAACATCAGTGTTGGTAGTGATGACACCAAAATATACTACCATTAGAGGTAAAGTCAATTCACCAATATTAGATCACTTCTGGAAAGGTAAATCCTGATTGGGTAGGGTTTTTTGGCTAGAAGTATGTCCTCTGTAGGAAAGAAAAAAGATGTAGTTCATTCTCATAATACTAGCCCATTTCCTCCTCTTGTGAATATCATATTTATCTTCCACTACAAAACAAGATCTAGAAGAAAAGATGAAGAAAACTGTTGGTGGACAAAAGCTGCTATGTTTTTGTCCAAGTAAATCCTTTTCCCCCATCTTTAATCTCTTTGGGATACAGACCTAGGAGTAGTGTTGCTGGGTCAAAGGGTATGCATAAAGCACGATTCCAAATCACTCTCCAAAATGGTTGTATCAGTTTCAAGATCCACAAATGATGTATTAGTGTCCCTTTTTTTCCAGATTACATTTTGGCACATTTTTCTCAGATTAGTTTTTTACCCAATAACATTGGGCCATAGACAACCCAAATAGTTTCTGTACTTAAAAAAAAAAAAGGGAGTCACATCATGTGACCATGACTGACCCATGACAATATTTATCTCATCCAATCCGATAAGTATTTATTAATGCCCTACTTTGTGCTTCTATCATATACATCTTCGAGATACAATATGGCATCATTTTCATCATTATCATCAATCACCATCGTTATCAGAGTAGAAAGCCTTAGAGTTTTCAAAGTATTTTACAAGTAGTATCTCATTTGATCCTCACAACAATCCTGTGAGGAGATGCAGTAATTATCCCCATTTTATAAATAAGAATACTGAAGCAAACAGGGGCAATCTGACTTGCCCAAAGTCAACCAGCTAGTAAGTATCTGAGGTAGGATTTTTAACTCACATCTTCTCTCCTTTAAGGCTAACCCAAGTTATTGCACCCCTTAGAAATCTCTTGGCACTTAATGAATAGCGTACTCTCCTTGGTATTGGGTGAACCTAGGTTCAAAGATTGCTTCTGAGGCTTACTGCCTGTGTGACCCTGGGCAGGCAAAGTGCTGTCAAGAAAGTCTCTAAGCCTTTAAGTGGCAAAGCAATTGTAGATTTACTTGAGTAAATGGAGTTTCTCACAGAGGAGTTCCCTATCAGTCAACCGAAATGTATCCTTCAACTTCTCACTAAGTAACTATACCATATGATTTTATGATTCTGTGCCAACGTCTCTGATCTAATGTGGTTAGGCAGGACAGAAATGGGTATTTCAGGGAACTCACCATCTCATACTTGAAGAAGAGGCATTTTCTCTTAATGGTAAACCCTTGAAAATGTGTCTGGGTAATTTGGCCATTGAAAAGTAACAGAGACACTGTACTGAGTTCCCACCAGCTGTGCCTTTCAAATGAAGACTTGAGACTGTTGGTTAAAGCAAACACACATACACACACACACACACACAAACACACACACATGCACACACATTATCACCACCAGCAGCAGCAGCAGCAGTGACATGGTAGAGGGGAAAGAATGGTGGACTTTTATTATTAATTTTTTAGGTTTTTTTTAAAATTCTTTCAGATTATATGTCAGCACAATTTTCTATAATTGCCTTTTGACATTTTATGATCCATGTTCTCTCCTTCCCTCCCATCCTTTCTCAACACAGCAGGTAATGTGATAGGTTGTACATGCATACATCACATATTTCTATTCTCATCATGTTTTGAAAGAAGATGTATATTGCTTACAGCAGGGAAATGTTCATGGAGGAAATTAAGTTAAAAATGGCATGCTTCAAACTGCATTCAGACTTCATCATTTCCTTTTGTGGCAGTGGATAGCTTTTTTCATCATGAATCCTTGGAGTTGTCCTCCTGGATCTTTGAATTGCTGTTAATAGTTATGTCATTCATAGTTGATCATAGCATTTGATTGCTGTTAATAGGTACAATGTTCTCCTAGATCACTTCACTTTGCCTCTTTCATAGAAGTCTTTTTTTTTTTACTTAAAGTTTAATCTTCTTTATTAACATATTCTCCATGTTTTCTTAATCTTAGACTATCAGCAGTGCAATAAATCAAGCCCTGGTTTTTACTGTTTGCTGACTGTCAAAATCTAAAAACTTATAATGAAAATTTAACAATAGGCTTTTGAGAGCTAGTTTGATCTAGTTCCAAAACAAGCCTGACTGCATCCTTACCTCCCCAGCAACTCACTCTTATTCAGGCTCAACCAGATAAGATTCTGATAATCATGTCATCTTTTTGTTTTTGTTTTAAAGTTGTCTTGGGTACAAATTGAACAGAAATATTTTTGGTTGCCAGGTAGGCAGTAGGAAGAGTTATAATGTTATGTGAACAATTAGCAAATACACCAAAACTTGTATATTCTGAGAAGTGCTGTCTCCTTTAAAGAAGACCCCCTAGGGAACCTACATATTCCTTCCAGTGAAGCTACGTTGTTCAGACCACATCGGAATTGCTGTCTTCAGAGCTTCTAGTGCATTTTTTAAAATTATTTTCAGGAATGGCATATTTTTAACCTTTTCAGAGTGAATTTGATTTTTTAAATTAAGTTTATTTAATTAATTTAGAATATTTTCCATGGTTACATGATTTATGTACCTTCCCTCCCCTCTTCTCATACTCCTCCCATAGCCAATGAGCAATTTCACTTTGTTTTACATGTGTCATTGATCAAGACCTATTTCCATATTATTGATAGTTGCACTAGAGTGATCATTTAGAGTCTACATCCCCTATTATATCCCCATCAGTCCATGTGTTCAAGCAGTTGTTTTTCTTCTGTGTTTCTATTCTCACAATCCTCTCTCTGGATGTGGATAGTGTTCTTTCTCATAAGTCCCTCAGAATTTTCCTAAATCATTGTATTGCTGCTAGTAGAGAAGTCCGTTACATTTGATTGTGCCACAGTGTATCCGTCTCTGTATATAAGGTTCTCCTGGTTCTGCTATCATATGTCTTTCCAGGTTTTTTGTGATCATCTTGTTTGCCATTACAATCATATACCACAACTTTTTCAGCTCTTCCTCAATTGATGGGCATCCCTTGAGTTCCATTTCTTTGCTACCACAAAAAGAGCTACTATAAATATTTTTGTATAAGTTAAGTCCTTTTCCTCCTTAATCTCTTTGGAAAACAGACCTAGGAGTGGTATTGCTGGGTCAGAGAGTATGCACAAAGCATGGTTACAAATAACTCTCCAACATGGTTCTACCAACAGTGTATTAGTGTCCTAATTTTTCTACATTAACTCCAACATTTTTCATTATCCTTTTTTGTTATATTAGCTAATCTGATAAGGGAAAGATAGTACTTCGAAATTGTTTTAAGTTGAATTTTCCTAATAGTGATTTGGAGAATTTTTATGACTTAACATAGTTTTAATTTCTACATCAGAGAATTGCTGTTCATATCTTTTGACCATTTGTCAAGTGGAGAATTCTTTGTTAATTCTTCCCTTCTTCACATGTCTGACAGGTAATTACTCAGTGCTCCCCCAGTTTGTTCATGCTTTTATCCTTTATTTCCAAATCATGTATTTGTTTTGACTTTACTAGATGGTATGAGGCATTGGTCTATGCCTAGTTTCTGTAATGCTTTTTTCCAGTTTCCCCAGTACTTTTTGTCAAATAGTGAATTCTTCTTTGAAAAGCAACACTAGATTACTTTGGTCACTTACTACTGCACATTGAGTGTCTAGTCATTGATACACTACTCTATTTTTAGCCAGTACCAAATTATTTGATAGTTGCTGCTTTTTAATACTGATTGATGTCCAGCTCACCTAAGACACCTTCCTTTAGATGTTTTCATTAATACCCTTGATAAATGGTCAAAGAGTATGAATAAGCAATTTTCAGAGGAAGAAATCAAAGTTATTGATAATCATATGAAAAAATGTTCTAAATCACTCTTGATTAGAGAAATGCAAGTCAAAACAACTCTGAGGTACCACCTCACACCTTTCAGACTGGCCGATGTGACAGTAAAGGAAAGTGGCAAATATTAGATGTTTTGCTAGTGAAATTGTGAACTGATCTAATCATTCTGGAGGGCAATTTGTAATTATACCCAAGGAACCATAAAATAATGCATATGCTTTGCCAGTAATGCCAATACTAGGTCTATAAACCAAAGCCATTTTTAAAAATGGGAAAGGTCCCCCTTTTACAAAAATATTCATAGTTGCTCTCTTTGTGGTGGCAAAAAAAATTGGAAACTAAAGGAATGTCCTTCAATTGGGGAATGGCTGAACAAATTGTGGTATAAGAGAGTTATGGAATATTATTGTGCTTTAAGGAATGATGAACAGGATGATTTCATAAAGAGCTAGAAAGACCTATGTGAACTGATACAGAGTGAAATAAGCAGAACCAGGAAAATACTGTACACAGTAACAACATTACTGTGGAATGACCAAATGTGAAAGACTTAGCTACTCTCAGCAAAACAACGATCCAGGAAAATTCTGAGGGACTTATGGCAAAGAATGCTATCCACCTCCAAAGAAAGAACTCTGGGAGTAGGAATGTAGATTAATTCATACAATTTTTCACTTGTTTATTTGGGTATATGTTTTGGGGTTTTAGTTTTATAAGATTATTCATTTGTAAAAAATGAACAATATGGAAATGTTTTACATGATAAAACACAAATAAACCAAATTGAATTGCTTGCCAGCTCTGGGAGGGTAGAGGGTAAGAGGGAGGGAGACAATTTGCATCATAAAACTTCAGAAAACTTATGTGGAAATGTGTTATTACACATAATTCATGAAATAAAATAAAATGTAAAAAATAAAAAAAAATTCCCTCGATCAATGTCTATTCAGGAAAGAGAAGTTCAAACCCCATCTCTCATAATCATTTAATCATAGTTACTTGACTCTTCTAAACCTCAGTTTCCTAATTCATAAAAAAAATCATCAGTAGCACAATAAACTGAGGTCCTCTGGCTCTATATCTAGTTGTTTTACCACAATATCATGCCTGAGTCTCTTATAAGAGAAAGTTGGGGAAAAGAAAACTAATGCAATTGTATGTAGCAATGGTACATACAGGGAATCCAGGAATATAGATGGTATCATCCTCTGTTCCACATTGTTTTCATTCAATACAATCCAAACCATATCTAGGTATACCTATGTCCAGTTCTGGTCGCCATATTTCAGGATGGACAACCTGGAGGTGTTCAGAGAAGAAATGAGACATTAAGTCAATTTCAGGCCTGTCCCATGAGGAACAGTTGAACATAGAAGAATTATTAAGTGAGAAGATAAGAAACAAGATAGAGAAATCTTCAGATATTTGCAGGGATACCACAAGAAGGAAGGACAAGACTGCCTGCCTAAAGAAAAGAACTAAAATCAATGGATCAGTTTTGCAGTTGTGAGAATTTGTACTCAACATAAGAAGAAACTTCAATGAGGAAGAGATGTACATACACAAAAAAAAGGCTGCCTAATGAGATAGTAATTTTCCTCTCATATAAGGCTTCATTTACTTGTCAGAAATATTTTAGAGATGTTCATCCCATGCTGCACCGGTGAATGTTTAAGAACCACCTCAGGGGTGGGGGTGGAGGGAAATGTACAGGACAGACTTTTTAATTTAATCTTTATTATGTACATTTTCTCCATTACTTTCTTAAGTCTAGATAGTCAATAAAACAATAAATCAAGTCTTGATTTGTAGTATTTACAGATTTCTGTGGTTAAGTACTTCTACTGAAAATTTATCAATTAACTTTTGATAGCTGGTATGAGTAGGCCCCATGTCATATTATCTGCTACATTACACCATCAGTTCCTTGAGGGCAGGGGCTATATAGATTTTTTTCTTTCTTTCTACCCCTAACACTTAGCAGAGTGCCTGGAACATAGAAGGTGCTTCATTAATGCTAGATGACAAACCTGCTGACCCAAGAAATAGTCTTTAATAAAGAAACTTAAAAGGTTGCCAAGAAAAAGTATATGCAGTAGGAGAAAAAACACTGGAATATGAATTAAGAGATTTGAGTTCTAGATTTTTATTACATGTGTGACTTTGAGTCTTGAAAGCAAATTGGGTATATCCTTTGGCAAATTTAGTTGAGGATAAAGATAAGAATCTCACAGAATGGATGGGCATCAATGATTTGTAGTCTGTTGAGATATGTTGTTGGACAGAAAATCCAAATTTACAGTATTATAGTCTTTTGAAGGTAACCATCTGAGAATAGTATTGAATGCCTAGTGAGCTGCATCTGTGGAAACATTTCTTTCTTCAGTATAGGAGTCCTTTGGACCTGTCATATTGGCTACTTCAGTTTATAAACTTTTCTTTTTCATCCTTCTCTTCCTCCTTCTCCTTTTCCTCCTCCTTCTTCTCCTTCTTTCTTCTTTTCCTTTTTCTCTTTCCTTCTCCTCCCTTTTCCTCCTTCTGTTCTACTCATTCTTTCTGTCTTCATTCTCTCTTCTTTCTGTTCAGCCCTTCACATGGCTGCTGAATTGATTTTCCTAAAGCATTTAGGTCTTACCAAGCCATTATTCTTCTCAAGAAGACAGAGTTTCCTCATCTTTATATTGAGAGGTTTGGACCAGATCACCTCTAAGTGCCCTTCCACCTTTAATTCTATGATCTTAGTTTCATCCGATGAAGATGATTAGTTTCATCCGATGAAGCCCCTTATACCTCTAGATTCATTATTCTAAGTTTTAGTTCCAACTTCTTGATTCTAAGAGAAAATGAAAACTTCTCATTTGGGCGCTGAGACCCTACTACGATTGAGTTCTAAAGAGATTCATTCCACATCTCTTCCTCTTCACATTTTTGCTTTTCAATCAAGTTGGCCTCCTTTCTTATTCCTGCACATACCTTTCCATATACCGCCTCCCTGTCTTTGCACACTGTCTCTGAGTGACTTCCATCTCTCTCTCTCTTTTAGAATCTATAGCCGCTTTCAAGGGTCAGTGCCAGGCATACCTTCTACACAAGGTCCTTACTGCTTCCATGTTAGTTGTTGGCACTTCCCTTGGCCCTAAGATTACTTCATATATGTATATTTTTGTAATTACTTATTTCTTTGTATTTGCTTTCTTTGCATTTTATATGCTTATCTACATGGCTTTTTAGGCTCCCCACTCTGAATAGAATGTAAATTCTTTGCGGTTAGGAACTTAAAAAAAAAAACACCTTATATCTTCCACAATTAGCATGATTCTTGGCATAGTATGTTGCAAAAAGCACCAAATCTGTCTTCAGAGGAACTGGCCTCAAATCCTGCCTCTGATACATTAGACAGTGTAAAAGGAAAGAAAGAGTGAGTCTAGATATTCTCGATTATTTCCTCCCGTGACATAATGGGCTTAAATTAATAAATACTGAATTGAATGGAAAGTGGCAAACATCTTGGATATTTGGTACTAGGTAGCTCAAAGGACTTAGTCAAACTCCCGAGAGTGTGAGCTTTCTCCGTTCCTCTGCCATGTGCCTTGATAAAGCCTAGGCTGATGGGTAGACTATTAATAGGACATGCTGATCTTGTCCTCGGAGCTTGAACAGGAGGCCTCCTTGGAGATATAAGAGAAGAAAAGCAGGGAAATCTATTCTAAGCCATGCCACGTAAAAAGGCAGGGCCATACCCACAAAACCCCAGGGTTAGCTGATGATGCCAGGGGCCGTTTCTCCTATAGAGAGATTTTCTTTTGCTGTTCAAGGATCCATGGGCACAGGAGCATGCATCCTCTACAGCCAATGTGCCTGAATGGCACCAATTAGAATTCTAGTCAGGCTGAGTGATACAGAGGCTCAAGCCTCCGGGCAGGTTTATAGTGACCCAGAGAAACCCAAATGAAAAGGAATCAGGACAGGCTGAACAGATACTTATAAATGTTATGAGACTCTGGGAATGGCTTCTAAGCCATTGGTAAGATCTGACATTTACAGCTAAAATATTTAATGTTCCTGAATGCATACAGAGACAGAACCTTATTCCTCCTTCTAATTTCCAGTTGCCAATCTCCAGCAGTCTGGTGGTACTCAGCCTATACATTATTCGGAGCGCCTTTGTATTTGTGGCTCATTTGTTATGTGCCATTGAGGAGTGGGGGAGAAAAAAGGACTGGACTTGGTGAAGAAATCTATCCACTGATGTT
Source organism: Gracilinanus agilis (assembly GCF_016433145.1). Lineage (NCBI taxonomy): Eukaryota > Metazoa > Chordata > Mammalia > Didelphimorphia > Didelphidae > Gracilinanus > Gracilinanus agilis. Next base: position 25,541,838 of record NC_058134.1, on the reverse strand, counting down.
TTAGAGGGAGCCAGTGTGAGTTGTTTTGGTATAATCCAAAAGACCTAGTAAATAGGCCCATATTTTGAGGCATGTGAGAAAAAACCATCTGCCATTTTTAAGGCATATAGAAATGAACAGAGACTTGGGAAGCAGATGGCTTGGGTTTGATTTCCAATTTAGCTGCTTGCTGCTCATGTGAACTTGAGTGAGTCAAGTTACTCCCTTGATGGGGCATTCCATTTCCTGTTCCTTTGCACAAACCACCTCCTATTCAGGGAATGATTTCCATCTACAACTGCACTTCTTTGGACCCCTGGCTTCTCGGGAGGTTTAGCTCAAGAGTCACCCCCTACAGGAGGCATTTTAGTATTCCTCTCTCTCCATCTCCTTCTGTTGTTAGTATATTTCCTCATCACAGTAATTACTTTGCTTTTTTGCATGTGCATTGATATTTGAATTTACTTATTGGCATATATTTTTCTCCTCTCTCTTTCCCCCTGCCCCAGTATTCACCAGAATATAAGCTCTTTGAGGATAAGTGCTGTTTAATCTTGGTCTTCATTATCTCCATTGATTAAGATAAAAGTCCTATGGTGTAGATTTGGATTCAAAAAGGACTTTAGTGGCCATTGAGTCCTTTTTACATAGAAGGAAATTGAGGTAAATAGTAGTCAAGAGATTTGTTTCAAGTCATATAGCTGGTAAGTGTCTGAGTGAGAATTCTGAATTATTTCTGATTCAAGTTCAGCGTCTGATCCACTTTAGATGCCCCTCTCTCACACTAGACACTTAGGAGGAAATGCTTGTTGAATAAAATCGAGTTGTACCATGTCCACTCGTCTGCCAAATGAGGATATTGTGCTGTGGATGCTGATGGTGATGACAATGATGATAGCTAGCATTTACAGAGAACATGAAGATTTACAAAGCACTTTAAAAACAGGATCACATCTGATCTTTTCAACAACCCTGGGAGCTAGGCAGCACTAGAACTCTCATTTTATATGTGAAGAAATCGCTGTAGACAGACATGTCCATTTCTATTTGGGATTTCCTGACTCCAGGGCCAGTACTCTACCTACTAAGTGACCCAACTGTCTTCCGATGATGTTGATTCTGGAATCATAGGATTTGGGGTGAAATCTTGCCTTTAATGTTAATTACTTCTATGACTATAATTGAGTTAGTTAAGTTTCCCCAGCCTCAGTACCCATTTATGTAAAATTAGGGAATTAGGATTAATGATGATAAGCAGACTGAAGGCAGGAACTGTCTTTTGCTTCTTTTCATCACCCTAGTGCTTAACATAGTGCCTGGCACACAGGAAGTGCTTAACAAATGTTTATTGATTGATTGAAATGACCTCAGAGGTCCTTTTCCAGCTCCAGAGCTCTTATCTCATGATGACTAAGATCCCTTCCAGCCCTAAGCCTCTGAGCCTATCTATGCATTTCTATTTTATAGTATAGCCTGTGCCCTCAGGAGATTTGGCTCCCATGCTTCCACACCTTGTCATAAACAACCTTCCTGTGGTCAACTAAGCAATGTGCGCTGCTCATCCTGATATGGGGCAGGACTCAAGTTTGGAGAAATTCTAGGACTTGGGGAGATAGAGAGGAATGACTTTGAGGAAAATGAATCTTCCTTCAAATTCTCCTTTGCTTTTTTGCCTTCATTTCATGCTATTAGGTGAGTTAATAAACAAAAGCATCCCTGCCATGTTTGCTCCTAGGATTTGTATTCAGCAGGAGCATTGAGTGCACCTGCCACCAAAATGCAACCACTTCTGGGCTGGAATGCACCAGCTGTTAAATAGTCTCCCATGGCCCGGCCGGCAGTTCAGGACAGAGAATGGAGCATAATATCCCAGCCAGCTGAAACTGGAGGGGACATTTCAAGCAGGCAGAATGCAATTACCCAAATTGAAATGAGGCCAGGAGCACATCAGGACATACTCCCCATCTGTTGGAGAAAAGTGCCACCAGAGCCTTTGATGGGCTCTGGTCAGGACCTTGGCCTCCCAACTTGGTCAAGAAACAGGCACAGAAATAACAATAATGTTACCTGGCTAAAAAAATGGGCCAATGCTGGAAAATGTGGGAGCAAGCTTTTGAGAAAAAACTTTACCTGCCTTGCTCTGGAAGGAAAGAAATGCTTATGGAAGAGGAGGTTCCTCTGTTTTGCCAGGACATGGTAGAACACATAACTGGTTATACCAGAACAGATTAAAAAAACTTCCCAGCACATGATATTGATCCCTATATATTTATCCCAGGTGATAACAGTAACTACCAATTGCAGTTTTGGGGAAATTGATATTGCTTTTGCAAGGGACCTGACTCAAGTGCAATTGTTACACTAGTGTTAGAAAAAGTTTCTTGAACAGGAGTTAAAATCTAGGGTTATATTAGCAAACCTATGGCCCGCAAGACAAAGGGGGCTGCTCCCCTCTCCCTCTCCAATGCACCTAAGGACATTTTTCATTTCATTGGCCCCTCTACCCAGCTGCCCAGTAGGACTGCTTCCTCCTTCCACTATCTGGGGTAAGGGGGTGGCTTCCATGTGGTGTGAGGGTGCAGTTTGGGCACTCAGTCTCTAAAAGGTTCGCCATCACTGACCTAGGGCATAGAAGCAGGATGAACTGAATTTCAATTCTTTCACAGACAAGTTACTGGCTCTGTGGCATTGACTTACCCTCCCCACTCCTCAACTCCTTTGTATAGTATTGCTGGGCCTTACTTGTGCATTTTCCTCTATATAATTTTACCAGTTATCTGTGGATGTATCATATCATCCTAGTAGACTATTAACTCCATGATGGCAAGTATATGGCTTTAAACTCACTGAGTCTCTACTCTCTTATGTACAGAGACAAAACAACCACACAAAGGTATTATAAATATCAAAAGTGATCATATATACTTTGACAACTGTGAAGTCCCATATAATGGGGTGTTGTTTTCATCACTACCATCACGACCACCACCTTCATCATTTGGGAGGCATAAATAGTTCCATTGAAAAATGAAAATATTGGAAAAAACATGTCTTTATACCAAATCAAGGAAATTATGGCTCTAACATATGCATTTTAATAATTGAATGCTAAACCCTAGAGTAAATAGAAGACATTTATTTCTGAGGAAAGAAATATACAGGAAAATAATATCACTGATTTTAGAGGGGGCAGTATGTTTGAAAAAAATAAATTAAGAGAAGAGAAAAAGAAGAGAGGGGAAGAAGAATGGAAAGGAAAGGAAAAGAAAAAAGAAAGGAAAGGAAAATAAAATAAATTGAGATTGAGACAAAATTGGAATCTTAGCCTTAGCACTCTATTCCTTTTCTCTTTCTTTTCTTCCTTCCTTCATCTCTCTCTTCTTCACTTTCATTCCTTCCTACCGTACTTGATTTTTGCCCTTCTTTTCTTATTTTCCTTCTTTCCTTCTATTTCCTTCCTTCCTTCCTCTTTTTTCTTTCCTCTCCTCCCCTTCTCCCTTTTCTTGCCTCCCCCTTCTTTTGCGTCCCTTCTCCTTCCATCACCTTCCCTCACTTTCCCCCTCTCCTCCCTTCCCTTCCCTTCCTTTCCTTTTCTTTCCTTTCTCTTCCCTTCCTTTCCTTTTCCTTTCCTTTCCCTTTTCTTCCTTTCTTTTCCCTTTCCTTCTTTTTCCCTACTCTCTCCCTCCCTCCTTCCTTCCTTCCTTCCTCTCTCCTTTCCTTCCTTCCTTCCTTCCTTCCTTCCTTCCTTCCTTCCTTCCTTCCTTCCTTCCTTCCTTCCTTTCTTCCTTCGTTTTTTCTTTCATGAGAAAATAAGACAATCTTTTGTGCTCATTTTTTAGTTTGTTTCTTTTCTCAAAAGAATGAATACAGGAGTGGCTTAACTCAGTAAGCATGAATTTAATGCTGTCTGGGTTATAAGCACAGTCTTAGATACTGGGAGAGGGAAAAAAAATAATGCTAAGCCACGGTCCCTGCCCTTAATGGAGGACAAAGAATTTCTGTCTGGTTTGTCATAGGCATAGAGTTTATGGAGGGAAGCAGTATGAGATCAGACTGGAAAGGTAGAGGGGTACCAGACTGTGAAGAGACTTGAATGCCATGCTAAGGAATCTGAGCTTGACTTAGGAGGCCTGTGAGAGCCATTGAGAGATTTGGAGGTGTAGAAGACATGTGACTAGATTCTTACATACAGGTAAAAGTCCAGCGATAATGAAAGGATGAATTATAACATGAAAGAGAGTAGGGGTAGAAAGGCGTGATAGGAAACTCTACAAGTCTATATAGTTTTGTAATGCCATTGGTGATAGAGAAGAGGGAATAACTCTGAGAACTGTTGTGAAGGAGAAAAAAACAGACAAAGGATTAGATGTGAGGGATGGTGGTATAGTAGAAAGAAACTGCGATTTAATATCAGAGGAGTTGGATTCGAATCCAGACTATTGTTTACTCCCTTTGTCATTAGAGCAAGTCTCTCACATCCCTTGGTCTCAGTCTCCTCCTCTGCATTATATAAAGGTTTAATCAAATCAGGGATTCTTAAACTCAATTTCATGAATTTTTTTAAGAAAATACTGTGATAACTGTATTCCTTCTAATTTTGGCTTCCTTTGTAATCTTATATATTTTATTTGATGCCTTTAAAAGCGTGACTCAGATAATGCCTACAACTGTTTCATCAGAATGACTGCCCAATGGGTCCAGAAGAATGATGGTACTTGATGATCAATGATAATACTTGATAGAGTTACATCATTTTGTTTGTTTTGTTTTTATAGTTTGGCTTCCATTTATTAATATTTTCATTTACATTGTTATCTTTCCTGTATATATTATTTCTCTGGTTATACATCACTCCCCCTCACTTGAGACATATCTTCCCATGCTTCTCTGAATTTCACTTATTTGTGATTTTCTCTTGCACAAGAATATCCCATTATATTTACATGCTGCTTTGGTCAATTCATTTCCTTTTTAATGTATTTAGCTTTTTGTTTTCATACATTATAGTTCCCAGGAATCCAATTCATTTCCTTTCAAAAAGTTTTTTTTATTAAATGATTATAAGACACTCTGTTAGGCACAAGGGACACAGAGCTTACAGTGAAAGAGTCCTTGTCATAAAGGAATTTATATTATATTCATAAAGAAATATATTTGCATAAAATATTAAATTCAAAATATATACAAAGTAATTCCAGGTGGAGATGCCTTAGATCTAATATTGAGGGCCATTTGATTTTGTCATTTTCCCTCATATTGGGTACCTGTTTCTCTTCTTTCTTTTCTACCACAAAATGTGCTGTTATGAATATCTTCACCTTTACCCATTTTGATAGCTCATTCTGTAAGTCATGACATTGTGGACAGAACTAGCCTTATAGTCAGGAAAACTTGGTCCAAGTCTTGCATGTAGCCCAAACCATCTGTGAGGTTGTGGATGAGGAAATCACATAATCATTCATCGCCTCAGGACATTATCTAAGACTGTAGGCTAAGGATGAATCCCAATCGGCACCAAAGAAAGGGGTTTCCCCACACTGTGAATTCACTCTTCCAGACAAGGTCTGGAGCTCCACTCCCCCTCAAAAAAATGTTTGTTTCTTTTGTTTGTATGTTTTTCTGTTTGATTTTTTTCCTGCTGTCAAGGTTGTCATGAAATATCACAGTGGAAGGGATATATGTGTGTGGGTACATATGGACTCCCCCATTCAGTTTTTTTTCTTATTTTTAAACCTTTACCTTGTATCTTAGAATCAATACTGAGTATATTGTGTGTGATTGGCTCCAAGGCAGAAGAGTGGTAAGGACGAGGCAATGTGGGTCAAGTGACTTGCCCAAGGTCATACAGCTAGGCAGTATCTGAGCCCACATTTGAACTCAGAATTTCCCATCTTTAGGCCTTGTTTTTAAACCATTAAGCCAACTAGCTTTCCCCTTCTCCACTCACTTTTGAGCTTCTGTATTTTGCCTTCCTTACTCTCTTAGCACTGCCTGGCACATAGTAAGTACTTTATGAATATTTACTGACTGATTGACTTTGTAGAGACATTCCTAATAGCACTCACTGTTCCTTGGCTCTTCATTCCCACTCATCTCCCAATCCTATTTTAACTTATTGTTGGACTTTTCTAATGCACTGACAAATAGCCTCAACTTCTTTCAGAATCATCAGCATTTTCTACCTGCAGCTTTGGTGCCATCTTCCTTTACTGCTTCTTGTCTACCCCCCCCCCCGCACCAATAAAATGTTCTCTTCCTCCTCAAATTTTATAAAACATTTTATCTAAATCTCCCCTTCTGCCCCATCACAGGCTATTTTGTCCCCAACAAACTCCAGGTACTTTAAGGGAAGGAATTATGTCATTTGGACATTCCTGGAACCAATTCCAGTTCTCAATGCCTAACAAGTAAGTGTCTAAGCAACGCCAATTTATATGTTATAAGGAAACATTTGACCTTGCTCATGGAAGAAGGAGGACACACAGTTACATCAAGGAAATTGTGTCTCCTCAAATTCAGTTTCATTCAGCAAACACTTCTCAGACAACTGAGATGCTGCCCCGTGCCCTCATGTGGCTTGCCATCTACCAGTTCCCTCCCGATACCACTATCATCATCCCTCCATTGTCCCCTCCACTCAGAGTATCATGGCCAAGCTTGAGGGATTTGTCTATTTTCTAGACAAGGAGGCTTAACATTTTTTGCGTCCTAGATACCTTTTTCTGGTAAAGTCTACGGTCCTCTTCTAGGAATCATGATTTTAGATACATAAAATAAAATTCATAAAGAAAATTGATTATAAGAATATCTAGTAATTTTTTAAAAAATAAGCATGGATTCTAGGTTAAGAACCCTATCCCAAAGGCAATAGGGAACCATGGATAGTTCCCAAGTCAGGATATACAGCAGCCCCTCTTTTTACGCCAACACTCACTTGACTCTCTGCTCTAGAATAAGGGTATTTCTTTTCTGTCATGCTAGTGACCTGAAAGGATGACACACCACTTCCCATTGGGATTCAGGGAAGGAGTAAAGCCAGTGGCTTTCAGGAGACAATCTCCTCTGTCATATTTACTCGCTGCGTTTTAGTAGGGGCAGGCTATGATTTGAGACTGTCAGGCTAGCTGAGGAAGAAGCAGGGGATGCAGGAGATGCAGGGTGACTACTCCCCCATGGGAGAGGAGGTGAGGTGAACACTGTCACATTTAATGAGGATGTCCAAGGTTGGGAGGGGTGTCCCTACAGGCAGGGTCTCTCTGTTCTGGGGATCTTTTCAGACACTCTGCAGCCCACACAAGTCCTTTACCATTCTGAATGACAGCTCTGGTGGGGACGGGGAGGGGAATGATGGGTAGAAGCAGCAATAAACATCCTCCCCTTACATCAACACAGACCTATTTTTCCTCCTCCTCCTCCCCATCATATGGAAGTCTCAACCTCACAGTTTTTGTCTGTTGGTTGGTTTTCACTTAAGTATCTACACATCCAACAACCAGCGTTGGGCACAGGGCGCTGCCTCCCCTCTTGAACCTGAGTGCTGCCCCTGGCTTTCTGTGTGGCCCTGGCCAAATGGCTCAGCCTCTCTCTGCTGGTGCCTTCATTGGTGAGATGGGGGTAATGAGATTTTCCTTTCACAGGGGTGTGCTGAGAACCAATTAGTTAATGTTGGGAAAGTGCTTTGAAAATGTTAACAGCTTGGTATGATTATTGAGAGGTTCAGCCTGGACTAATTACCTTCTCAGTGTTGCTGCTCCATAACCAGCTGCCTTCTGCCCCTTTTATGGGATTGCTGGTGTCTGGCGGGGAGGAGGCGTGTGGGGGGCGAGGGGACAGGAGAAGGTGAGAGGATTGATCTCCTCCTAAATAATCTGCTACAAGACAGGTAAACTTTCAGGAGTTAAATGGTAAAAAAGCAAAGATTTCGCATTACCAGTGCAAATCTCAAAGTGACAATTAATTGTCTGTGTTCTCAGTGTTTACGAGGCTCTGTAAACAGTCAGCATATTTACGTTCCCTCCATTACCTTCAGCTATAAACTTCCTTAAAGAAAAAAAAATGAAAAATTAATCGTACATCCTGCCTGCAGAATGAACATAAATGTTCAGAATACCAAGAGGTACCTTCAGAGGAAGGCTCCGAATGGACCCTGATAGGGCGGGGAGTGCTTTGTAGTCACAGGCATAGCTGTAGCACCAACCATGCTGGGGTGATTTAGAGGTCTTTGCGCAAAAATTATCTGGAGAAGGTAAATCAGAATTTGCCAGGCCATTCTTGGGACTTACTTCTTCCCAGATCAGAGCTGCCAACTCTGGCGATAAACTAGTGAGTCCTACAAAGCTTGAGGTCTGTTGTCTGAGTCTTTGTCTCTATATTTGTCTCTTTGTCTCTGTTTCCCCCAACTTATGACTCTCTCCCTCCCCTACCTCTCTCTGTCTCTCCTTCTGTCTCTGTCTTTGTCCCCATTTTCTTTGTTCTTTTTGTGTTAGAAACCCTTATCTTCTGTCTTAAAATGAATGCTGTGTATTGGTTCCAAGGCAGAAGGGAGTTAAGTGACTTGCCCAGGGCCACACAACTACTCGGTGTCTGAAGCCAGATGTAGACCCGGGACTTCTAGTGCCTATCCCTGCCTCAATCCACAGAGCCACCCAGCAGCCCCCAATCACTTTATTTATTCTTAAAGATCTAAGTTTTCTTTGTGTCAAAAGCTATAAAATTATAAGATTCAAGAATTGAATAGGAACTAGAATTTACCTAATCCTCCCCCTGCACCTTAAAGATCCGAAAAATATGGTTCAGCAAAAGAAAAGTGACTTACCCAACATCATACAGTGGCAGAACTCAAAAAGGCATCTTGGCACTGAGGAAAGAGTTTTGGACTGGCAATGCGATAGACTTGGGTTCAAATCTTGCTTAATTTACCTCTTATGAAATGAATGGCCATGGAGAAATTCTTTAACATCTCTCAGCCTCCATTTCTCAATTTATAAAATAGGGATAAAAATACCCATAATACCAGCCTCACTGGGAAGTTGCTGAGATAATTTGTGAAGAGACCTTAGCCAACTGTAAAGCACTATGTAAAAATCAGTCATCATCATCCTCATTATTAATTATTTTGCTTCTGTAGAGGGCAGAACTGTGATTTTAATGACAGAGGGGACTTCCAGTAATAAACTGCCCTACCAGAGCAGATTAGCAACTCAGAATCTGCAGCTGGATTTCTTAAAGGGTTGCCTGCAGGCCCAGAATAATTAGGTTCCTTGCTCAAGATCGTCCAGCCCTGTGTTCAAGAGCCAAAGTCTTCCCAAGTCCATGGCCCAGCCTTTCACTACTCTATCCCTCTGCCTCTTTTATTTTCCTTAGATTTGTCAAAAAAGGAGGAAATGGGAGGTAGGTAGGGGTGCTTAAAGGAGAAACACTTGCTAGCTTTGTTTTAACCTTCCTGAGCCTGTTTTCTCCTCTGTAAAATGGGGAGAAATATCACACTGCTTTTTATATCTTTCTTAACCTGAGCTAAAAGAAAAGCTATGGGAAGTGTGTCATGCTTAAGGGAGAAACAGGTATGGTGAAAACGGTGGGTGGTCACATGAGTTGCTGTAATTCCTTTCCATTTCATGCAGTTATGGCAGCCTTTATATTGCCACTTGAATGATGGCGAGAGTCAAGGTTTCTTAAACTGAGGTGTGTGACATTTAAATATACCTGTATATGTAAAACCCAGTGGAATTGGGCATCATCTAAGGGGAGTTAGGGGGGCTTGGGGGAGAGGGAAAGAACATGAAATATGTAACTATAGGAAAATATTCAAAATAAAAATTAAAGAAACTTGAAAAAAGGCAAAACAATAGGTTTCAGGGCATTTTACAATTTAGAGTCGTATTAATGTCACAAAAAATAAAGTTAAGCCAGTTGTGGAAAAAATAAAAATAAAAATAAATAAATATGCCTGTATAAGTACGGACATACACATATGCACTGAGAAGAAAGGCTGCGGTTATGTGTGATTCTGGGGGACTTGGTGAGTGTAGGTTTTCTTCATAGGTATCTTTTCCCTCATTTTTTACCTGAATGCCTTATGACTTCCATTGTGTTCTGAGATACTTTTCATATTCATGATTCTCATTGCACAGGATCATAGGTTTACAGGTGGAGGGGACCTTAGGGGCCATCTCGTCCATTTCCTTTTGATATAAAGAGAAACTGAGACCCAGGGCAGTTAATTGACTTGTCCAAGGTTATAGAGATAACAAACACCAAAGATGCATTTTGAACCCACATCCTGTGACTCCAGGGGCCTTGTTAAGACAGAAATGTGATATCTTCATCTATAAAACAGGAGTAATAATAAGACTTACCTTATAGAGTTATCTGATTCCATTGTGACAAAATTTAAAGTACTTTGCCAACCTTAAAATGCTATTTATTATTATTATTATTATGAAAGTGAAGATATTTTCAGTTTTACATATGGGGAAACTGAGGCTAGGGAAATTGCTTTTTCAAGATGACGATGTTCGTTTGTGGAGGAGCTGGGATTAGAAACTCTGTCTTCTGAGTTCCAGGGAGGTTCTGGCTTCAGGTTCTTTCTTCTTGTCTCCCCTAAAATCTATTCTTTCATCCTAAATGGCAGCCCTACGGCATCTTCAGGGAGTGGGAACATGCATCCAGACTTCTTCCCCAGGTACTCTTTGGGTAAAGGCAGCATTTTTCAACTTCTCATTTTCCTTAGTTTCTAAAAAGAGGTATTTGAGTTAGAGCCTTTTTAATGAGATGTGTGAGCTTTTAATATTCATGTCTATGTCTGCACATACACATACACATATCACACACCTATAAGTGTGTGGTATGTATGTATGTATACATATATATGTGTGTATATATATAATTGCATTCTAATATAACCAGTTTTTTGAAGTATATTTTACTTCATGCCTTTAAATTAAAATTTAATTATTTTATATAAAAATTATATAAAAGTATATGAAATTATATAAAATATTTTATATAAAAATTAGTTATTTCATGCCTTTAAATTAAAAAAAAACATTCTTTGAAGGGGGTCCATAGACTTCATCAGAACCTCTGCCAAAGTGACCCAGGATACCTAAAGGTGAGGAAGCTGTACTTGTATTGAGGTTTTATTTTGCCTGCTAAGGGCCAGTGGAATACTTTAGGTATCAATGAAGGATGGCCCTTTAAACTGGGGCTTCTGCTTGTCTCTGATTACCATGACAAAGTTTGGAGATAGCAGTTGCCTGGTTCCATTGCACAAGTACCTTCCAACTCAATCTGTGGCTCAGCTGAGAGAACTTAACGGCCTCTGCAAATCAATTAGGAGATTTTCTGCTTGGACGTCTGGCAGCCCATTGGCATTATTCTAAGGGATGGAATCAGCAAAGGCAAATCAGATCTGGCCATATCGACCCAACTGGCTTAGCTATTGGCAGCTAGAAGTTGTAAGGTCAATGAAAACTGATGATATTCCTTTTAGAAAATGTTGTTCTCCTCTCTTCAGTTTCAAGCTTCCCACTGGAGCATATAGCAGCTCAAAGTACATCTGGTCCACTTGGAGCAAACTGTGTCCAAAAATGCTTCCTTGGGCAGTGCCATTGGGATCTTCCAACTGCATTAGAATAAATGTAATTGGATTCACCATAACACAGTGACACTCTTTGTTCTGCAAAGCAAGGTGAGGACTTCACAGAGTTGGATCTAGAAAATCCATAATCCAGGAACCCACTGAAAGCATCATGTCAGCAAAGGCACTGATATTATTTTGAAGAGACAGAAAATCATGGATGTTAGAAAAAAAGAGCAAAATAATGTAAATAAATTTCAATCTCAAAGAACTGTAGGTTGTTAGTATATGTATTGTTTGTTGGTTTGTTATTGCTATTGTTGTTTTGGTGGGGGATAGCAGGAGTGGGAGAGATAGGTTTTTTCCTACTATTTTATTTATGATGAAAATATATACTTAAGTACTAAATGATGGCATGAAGCATGCTATAAACATTTTGAGAGAAGTAGAAGATCCTGGGCATCTAAGAAATTGGAAGGGAAAAAATACAACTTCAAAGCAATAAACTTAACTGTTTAGATGTATTTTCCCATTGAAAGCACAGCATGGCATGGTACACAGATAGCTGGTTTCAGAGCTAGCAAGACCTAGGTTCAAGGAATGTCTCTGAGCATAATGACTGTGTAATTCTGGACAAGTTGCCTAATCACTATAGGCAACTTGATAAATTGTAGAGAAGCTACGTTACTGTCGTTTTTGTTCAGTTGTTTTAGTTGTATCTGACTCTTTTTGACTCCTTTGTGCTCAAAGGAATAATAAACTGGAGGAATTCCATGTGAACTGGAAAGGCCTCCAGGAAATGATGCAGAGCGAAAGGAGCAGAACCAGAAGAACATTGTACACAGAGACTGATATACTGTGGTAAAATCGAATGTAATGGACTTCTGTACTAGCAGCAATGCAATGACCCAGGACAATTCTGAGGGATTTATGAGAAAGAACGTTATTCACATCCAGAAAAAGAATTGTGACAGTAGGAACCCAGAAGAAAAACATTTCCTTGATCACATGGTTTGATGGGGATATGATCGGG
>NC_058134.1:25497265-25515903 GCF_016433145.1 Gracilinanus agilis | reverse complement strand
CTCTCCCTCCCTCCTCCCTTCCTTCCCTCTCTCCCTTTTTTTCTTGGAGGAAATACTGCAGCCTTCTGGCCTGCGTATGCCTCTCCAGGGAGAGGCTCACTCTAGTTCCACCCACTGGCTGGAAGGAGGGGGTTTGAATGAAAGACAAGACAAACCTTAAACACCATGTCACTCTGTGAGGCAGACAGCGGCAACTAAGCAGGAGGAAGCTTCTTTTCTTTTTTCTTTTTTTCCTTTTTTTTTTCTTTCTTCCTTTTCTTTTTATTTTTTTTTCTCCTTTTGGTGGTGGAAGAGAGAAACAGAAAGAAAGAGCAAGAGAGGGAGAGAGGCACAGAGAGAGGGAGAGAGACAGACAGAAAGGGAAGCAGGTCTGCAGCTCGGAGTTTACTGTCTTCCAGATTCCTGTACCAGGACTTCCCCCCCTGCCCTACCCTCCAAACCCGGGAAATTGACATTACTACAGACCAGCCTGTTACGTGAGGAAAAGCCCCGGATCCTAACTGAAGGGGGACACGGGCGGGCAGGGGTCCAAGGCAAGATTTGGCGGGGTGCGAGTGGGGCATTTTTCTCTGCCTCCGACTTTTTCTCCCCCTCTTTTGAAATTCTTGCTCTGTTGGAACTAGCGAGCAGTCTAAAGACAAGGAAGTCTCGGAGTTTCATCAGTCATCAGCACTGTCAGGAATAGTGTTTTTGAGAAAGAAAGGCCTGGGGCACTACACCCTGCCAACCGAGTTCCCCTGCATCGGAGATAAAGATTCCAGCTACATGGGCAAACGTTTGGAGCAACCACAAATGTACCCTCAGTACACTTACTGCTATCCTCATTATCTCCAAACCAAGGTATGGCACACGCTGCCTGCTGGGTCTGTCCAGCGGGGGCAATGTGATTGCATTATGCACTTAGTCAATTACTGCTTTCTCTGTGTGTGCCCCCCTCCCCATCGTTCACTCCCCTTCCTTCTATGCTTCCCATCCAGGAGAATGCCAGGCAAAGGATATGGGCAGAACGGGGCTCCGGGAGGGGGGGAGGGTGGGGGTGGGGGTGGAGGAGAGCAATGAGGGGCAGACCTAGAAGGTAATGGGATCGGAGATTTCTCATTCCATAGAGGATCGCAGTTTCAGTTCAGTCTCTTTGTTGTTTCGAAAGGCTTAACTTGGTTTAAGAGTCTCACTTGTCCATCACAGGTAGCCAGGGCTGATCAGGAGGAAGATTTCCCCGGAACCCTTGATCCACCTTAGGGAATGGACGAGTTACAATTTCGGGGGTTCTGTGGGTGAATCGAGGAGTTTGTTTGTTGCTTTGAAATCATTCTGCTGCTGCTTAGGATGTGGTGGGTGGATGGGGGTTGGGGGGGATGGGGAAATCTCAAACTTTGTGTTGTCCAAGTTTGGAATGAGGAAAGGATGTGGGAATGGTTGGGGAGAGGCTAATCAGAATCACTGGGGAAAGTTAGAGATTATTTGGAAATATGTACTTAATATTTCATTAAATATTGAGGGCTGATGTGGACACTCCAGATGACATTTAAGAGCCTCTGAAAATAGATTCTTTCTACTTTTAGAAACTGCTTCCCCTTCCTTGGTCAGCACACTTTTGGAAAACAGGCCTGCATCTTGTAAAGAAATGGAATATAGTGGAGGATCACTGGACAGGAATTGGTTAAATACTTTAGTTTATGACTGTCTGTACCCAGATGATCCACAGCATACTGTGCTTAATTGCACAAAGGATATCCTATGTAACCATGCGGAGGGCAGTGCCAAATGTGAACTTTGGAGCCAATGGAGATATCCAGACACAATTATAATTCTCAGGTGTGACATCACACCTAGGAATTGCCAAATCAATTAGATATGGTCTCTGTGCATTTTTACAGTCCTAGACAACCAACTCTTTTGGGGGGCACAGTGGGGACATGGGGATTTCCCTCTGGGAAAAAAAAATACCACCCTACTTTGGAACAGTTTCAGTTTTTAGAGCTCAAATGACATTTCCTTCATAATTCAATTATCTTCCTGTTCCATTTGTAGCCTGGCTCCTCAGTCTTTAAAATAAATAAATATGCAAAGAGGGAGTGAAGCTTGTCTGAGTGATCCATGTTGTCCCTAGAACCCCTTGATGGGATTAGAGTCGTGCCCTTCATGATGGAGTTACCTCTTATTTATATTCTGTCTTATTGAACCATGTCTGAGTGGACAGCCAGACTGTGCAGATCCGTAGTCCGATGTTTAACTGTATTGTTATCTTATTTTTCGTTTATTTATTTTTATTGCTTTCCCCCCCAATTGTTTGATGGCTCTCTCTCCCCCTCCAAGGTCGACTCACATTGTATTTTTTACCTTTGTGAGCTCTTAGCCACCAATGCAGCAGCTTTCAGTCCCCTGCTCTCCCGTTCTCTTGCCTTTAGCTGGAGCAACTTGGGGGACTGGGATCGGCGATTGTTGCTATTCCTCAATATCCCAGAAAGTCAAGGACATAGAAAAATGGGGGGAAACGTATAGTCCATTCCCCTCAACCCCTTGTTTTGGGGGGAGGAGGGGAATAAAGCTTTCAACCATTAGATGAAAAATATTATACATTCCATCCCTTTTACTCATATAGCTACATTTTGCCAAATGTTTCAAATATCGTGCTGCCCGTCCTGCCTTTGTAGCCTTTCTTTTCTACTTTGGAGAAATGTGCAGAACTGAAAATTCGGCTTGAGACCAATGAGATGGTCATCTATTTGTTAACCTGTTACTATTGAACAACAATGAAGACCACACATAGTTTGCTAAAGATGTGTGCAAGATTTTCTCTGCCAGTGAAATGTGAATTCATGATGGGGTGAGGAGGGGGGAGAGAAAAAGAGGCAGACAGACGCATACCCATAGAAATATTTCCCCCCTGTTCAGTATTGGGGTCCTAAAGAGTTGAGAGTTGTGCAGACGGGCAGCATCTGGATCTTGTTACTTTCAAGCTAGCCAAAGCCATCAGTTTCTGGGACATTCAAAGAGAAGTTAGATATATTATACAACCAAGCTGATATTTAGGTAATCAAATAACAGAGTGATGCGAGGATGCCTTATCAATTTCTTCTCCTTTCCTGTTAATACATATTGCTAACACACGGTAGAATTGCAAGAGGGTCAGAGAAGTTCCCAACTTTTTTTTTTTAATCCCATTCTTGGAATCTCAATGTGTAAAGACATTCCCCTGATGTTAGGGCTTGAACACAGGCAGAGCAGGAGTCATAATATAAAAGTCAGAGAGAGAGGCTTTCTGGAATGTTGAATTTCACAGTGCGGAACCCAGAATGACCCTCTCTCTCCACCCCCATCGTAGAAGAATGATTGGGATAATTCTTTATTTTTTCCCAGTCCTCTCTCTCCTTTTCCCCTCTCCTTTGGTGGGTCTCTCTCTTGCTTTCTTTTACATCTTTGAAGAAGTTTGTGAAGACTGGCGTGAGACTCACCAGACCTATTATATACTTCTAAGACTTGTCAAATCAATATAACTTAATGTTGAAACACCTCATGAAGATAATGCTAAAGGGTCAAGATGCAGGAAGGGGATATGTGTGTGTGTGTGTGTGTGTGTCTATTTGTGATATCATATGTGAATTTGTATTTGGGGGAAAAGATGCCCTTGGGCAGTGTAGGTTTCTTTAATATTTCTGAGGAAATACTTTGTAGAAATGAAAAGATATCTTAAAATTGTGTGTCATGATGTTCACTCTAAAACCCTGAAAGTACAGTTAGACCCATGCCTCCTTTTCTTATCATAGAAGAGGAAATGAGTGCAATTAAAAAATACAAATTCCTCCAGAGCTCTTCAGGGCAAATTACATTTCAGGAAAACTGAAGGTAATTGTGACCTTCTGTTGTGACACTTCCCCTCTTCTCTTTCTCCATTGTTTCCATTAGATGTTGATTTCTTTTGGATTCTTTTAGGTTAGATCACTTAAGAAATCAGAAGATGTATTTTATTTCTTTTGAGAAGGCCACCAAGCCTGTGTGAGTGATCAGGACCATTTGGGGGAAATTCATGCTCTCTTCCACCCCGTCCTTGCTCCAGAAAGCGTCCAGGGCGGAGGCTGTACTTGCTTTCATTTTCTGCAAATTTATGACACCTTTGGATGAATTTCAAACTGCTTAAAAAACATGTTATCGTCTATGGGAGGGAGGTGCATATGTTAGGGGATAGGATATAAAACCAGATGGATTATGCAGCTAGCATTGCCGAGAGATCCAGTTATGCTGTGCTCCTAATACCAAATGTTCACATCTTAAAGCTTTTGGGGGCATTCTTTCTGTTTCTCTCTCTGTCTCTGTCTCTCTGTCTCTCTCTCTGTCTCTCTCTCTCTCTGTCTATCTCTGTCTCTGACTCTTTCTCTCTGTCTCTGTCTCTGTCTCTGTCTCTTTTTCTCTCTCTCTTTCTGTCTGTCTGTCTCTGTCTCTTTCTCTCTCTCTCTGTCTGTCTGTCTCTGTGTGTCTTGTTTCTCTGTCTCTTAACTTTTCTATTCTATTATTCTATAATCCCTTCACAGTAGGCACTATGACTTTGGCCAGAGAACTTTGAAGACTGAATGACAAGACCCATGATATTTAAGGACTAGAAATCATTTGATCAAAACAAAAATAGCTTCCACCAAAACAAACAAACTAAAAACTATAAGCTACCTCCTTCCAGAGGTACCTGGCAGGGGCCTTGTCTCCCTTCTATCTTGTTCAGCCTCTGTCAGAGTATGAGGGCTAAAAAATTCGATTACTGTGTCTAAAGAGAGACAGACAGGTAGACAGATAGATAAATAGACAGGCAGATAGACAGACAAATTGACAGATGTATATATGTATATGTATATGTATATATATATATGTATATATATATATATGTTTATATATTCTTCACTATACACATATCCTTAAAAATAATTCAAACTCCAGATATCCTTAGTGTAGCAAATCCTCAGCAGAAACACTATCAACAGATGCTGATGATCAGTTCTCCCTCTGTTAACTCCTTCTTTTAGTTGTCTGGGACTTTAATGACTTGATCAGTGACACTTACCTAACAAGTATCAGAGCAGGATTTGAACTCAGGTCTTCCTCATTCCAAAGTCTGCCTTTCTACTATTAATGAATGTTAGGATATACCCTTGTCGTGTCACTTCTCTTATTCCTGTCCATTCCAACACGAATCATTTTTTTTTTTCTGAAAGGATTTTATTGTTCAGAGTCCTTAAGTTAACTTGGCTTTATTTCTAAAGCGGAGGTCTTTGAACTGGGGAAGGGAGAGAGTTTGTTAAAGCAAGCCCTAGTCTAAGAAAGAACTCTTTAGGCTTCCAAGTACATCTCTTTCTTGAATGCCTTGGTGTAGGCACTCCTCTTTGCTTTAACAATAGCAACAACAACAACAAATATTTTTGGAAACAAAGAAAGGCAGGCAGACTCCCCAAATAGCTTTCTTCTTTTGTCCTTTCCCCCTTGTTACCCTTTTGCTTCAGTCCCACCAAGGCTTCCCCTATTTTCTGATCGCCTTGCTCAGACTGCCTTCCCTGCTTGGGCCATCTGGTTCTCCAGAAGGTCCTGAAGAAAGGGTTTCGGATACTGGGATGCCTGACAGGGCTTCTCTGGCTGGTGGTATTCAGATTGTGTTTGGTGCCTGGTGTGAAGTAGGGGTCAGGTGTAAAGAGTAATTCATCAACCACACTCTGATTTCAGGCTGTATTTCCAACCATCTGCAGCCTGGCCAGCAGCCAGGGCTCTCACAGTCTAGTTGGAGCCCCATGTGATAAGACCAAGGTAAAAGTCAGCAGTTAGGGATGGGGGAGGAGGGGCAAGACGGGAGAAGCAAAGGGGAAAAAAAAAAAAAAGAGGGATGTCCCCATGGCGGGGATCATGTTTGACTGTAGATATCGATTGTACTCCAAGCTATTAATAGGGAACTGGCTTTATTTTGTCTCCAAAAATACCACGAGGTCAACTTTAAGCCATCGGCATGCGGGCAGAGATGGCTGGTTGGGTGCTCGCACAGAGGGAAACTTTTGGAATTTCCATAGGATTTCTCGATGCTTATTTGCCCTGGAATCTAGAGCTGGGAACTTGCCAGTTGTTTTAAAAACAGACAAGGAAACCCTACATTATGGGGGCCTTTGAAAGTCTGCAACACACAAGCCTGTTTGTCTGAAAGTCCTTCTGGCCATAGATTTGGAGGGATAAGTTCTTTTTCTGTTGCTCTGAGGGGTAACACGATAGTATGAAACTATTCTCTGTCTTCTTGTTGATTCCATTTCAGTATGTTTTCTTAATGCTAATCAGTCTAAGTAGGGAAGAAAATGGGGGAAAGGGCCTCTCTTCCTTTTCCCTTTCTTTTCCTTCAAACTTTTTTTTCCCCTCCTAGCAGAGAGCATATGCTTTAGGCATAGTTTGCTGGCACTTCTCTCCACCAGTACGTCCGTGTTCTTTTCTTCCCACTAGACTGGATTTGGTTCCTGCCTACGTAGGAGCAACAGTGTCTGAAAGGGCCCGCTTGGTCTCTGATTCCGGAATATTTTCAACTCTCCATTTAATTCAGACTATTGATTAGGCCCAGGCTGTGTCCTGAGCACTGTGCTGTAGGCATGGGAGCAGAAACCAAGTCTGGAGAAGACAAGGCAACTGTTGGCTAGTGGGAACAGCGACCTGGAAGTCAAGAAGAAGACCGCAAGTCCCTTAAACCTCTCTGAGACTAGATCATAATTCCCGGAGAAGCTAGCTGAGAGGGTTGTAATAGCCCTCAAATAAGACCACGTAAAGAGATTTTGTTTTAAAAAATGTAAAGTGAGGGAGAAGGTAAAAACAGGAATCATGTAAAAATATAAATATGTAAAGTGAGGGAGAAAATAAAAACAGGAATCATGTAAAAAATATAAATCAATAAAAATGTAAAGTGAGGGGAAACTAAAAACATGAACCATGTAAAAATATAAATAAATACATATGTAAAGGGCTGCGTAAATAGTAGAGATTCTTTAGAGGGCTGTGAAACATGCATAAACATACATACCTAGGATGAACATCATCTGATTATCTTAGAGAAGTATATGAAGACAATCATGTTTTATATACTAAAATATCTTTCTTCTATTTCTTAAAGAATTCATTTTTTGAGGGGTGGAAAGGAGGAGTAGGCCTGGGCCTCATGTTTCCGTTGTGGGGGGGGGGGGGGAAGGCACCAAATAGCAAAGAGATAAGAACAAGTGGGTGGGAGGTGGGTTCATTCTAGGTCTTGCTGTAAGAGGCCTGGATAACATTCTCTTTGCACTGATATGATTTTACACAGGCCCTTCTGACGTTATCGGTCTTTCTGGCAAAGGCTACGGGCTCTGTCCCAAACATGCCAATTCCAAAGCTTCCAGTAAGTGAACCTAGTTTTTTTTTTCCCTTTAAATAAGCATCTAACCCATTTTTCCCCTTAAAAGAAAGCTTATTTAGTGGTAGAAATTTTATTCACATAAAACGGTTGATGTTTATCCAAAACTGGCTTCCAATACTACATTAAAATTTTGTTTTGTAACAGTCTCATGAGCCTCAGCTGTATGTGATTAAATCGTGTAATATCAAAAGCATGTGCGAAGACATACTTTTATGATATAGCTGGCTGTTCCGTAACAAAGGGCTGCAGATGGGCACTGGAGAGGGCCGAGGGGCCGAGGCTCCTTCCTGGGCCATCACCCAGTATGCTGCAGGCTGGGCGTCCCCGTCCCTTTGGGTCTTTGCTTGTTTCCTCCCCCTCCAAAAATGTTTTCCTGGCCTAAAAGTACTGAGAATAAAAATAAAACTTGATAACCCTCTATTTGAATGTGAGCCTAAGAACTAGGCACAAAGAAAGTAAGTAGGTATAACACTTAATTACTTTAAAACTGTCACCTAAAAAGGATTGTCACCGAAATGCAGGGTGTCCCACAAGTCTTAGTGCAGGTTTGAGGGGTCAAGGCTTAAGCCTACACTAAGACTTTGGGGACATCCTGTGCAAAACACAAAACGTAAGGCTGGCCGAGGCTAGAAAGGGCATAGACCGAAAGACGATGGTTCCTCTCTCCCCGACCTAGCCTAAAATTCAAGACAGCAAGTGGAGTTAGTTTAACGTCTATTTGTATTTGCAGCTTACCCTTTCTTAGTATTTCCTGTTGATTTAATAACCCCTCCATGATTTGTTAACACTTTTAAACAAATCCATAGATGTCCAGGAACTTAGATGTCAGTCTATGGGGCATTTTACTCCGAAATCAAGCAACGGTGACATAGGCTGTTCTTTCCAAAATGAGCAGATAGTGGTGATAAAATCAGCCAGGAAAGGAGAGCAAAAGAACTGCCTTTTGGGGGCCAGCCGGGTGACTCAGTGGATGGAGAGTCAGGCCTGGAGACGGGAGGTCCTAGGTTCAAATCTGACCTCAGACACTTCCCAGCTGTGTGACCCTGGGCAAGTCACTTGACCCCCATTGCCCACCCTTACCACTCTTCCACTTAGGAGCCAATACACAGAAGTTAAGGGTTTAAAAAAAAAAAGAATTGCCTTTTTAACCAAAAAGCAGCAGACTGACTTGTAGAAGGTGTCTGGAGAGGTATATTTCCTCATCCCTGTGCTGTGCTAGCATGTTTGTTCTTTACTGTGTGTGTATAGTGGGTTGCTCCCATTCTCCAGTTCAGTTATTATGACCAAAGTTATTCATTTATTTCCTTTTATTGCTTCCTTCAGTCATGTCATCATAACTGTGTTAGAATCTATAAATTTAAAATAATCCATAAATCTCAGCATTTGTTAGTGGAAAGGGGCTTATCTCGGGTACGCCATCATCGTTGTACATGAGATCTCTCCTGATCTCCTGCCCCATCCCCTTCCTGGGTTTGCTCATTCTATATCCCTCTTGAAATGATTATTTTTTGTTATTTCTTCTTGAGCAATCTGTTTTCATGTAGAAAGTAAACTCCTTGAAGGAGCCTCCCCTTTTTGTCTTTGTACCCCTAGTCTTTGGCAAGGTGCCTCGCCTACATTTTGTTTTCCTAGTATTAGACCTGTGCCTTCATTGGTGTACTGTCTCCAGTGCCCACTGAGCCTTCCTCTGCCACTTATGCTCTAGAGAGCCTAAGAAGCTTGCCTGGGGCCATGCTCCACGGCTATCATAGGCAGGATTCAACTGTGAACGCTTCTGACTTGGAGAATGACTTTCCATCGATTCCTCACTGTACCTTGCCTCATCCTTGGACACTCTCTTTCCCCAATAAGGTTCGTGCTTAAGATCTATTTGGACCAATTGCACGTTAAGTACTCTCAAAAGGATGCTAGAAGCCAAGGGGTCAAAGTCGAGTGAGATTTTCTCTTCAACTAGGTAATTCTCTGAATCCAGGATCCACTTGATAGAAACATTAATTTCCAAGGGAGCATCCCTGAGTTCTTTCCTTTCCCTTCTAATATCCCTCCTGTTAACTGGATGAAAGGCTCCATTTCAGAGTTTTAATGATACTGAGAGGAGCCCACGGTTTTGGTGGCTCTGAAATTTTGGTTCCATTATTCTGATGTCTTGTGAACCATGAGCCAAATTGTGCTTTGCCAATTTTCTGGCACACTGGCAAATCTAAATGTATATAGTTTTCTTAATGACTCTATCCAAGATCACCATAACAAGCACATTCATCACTTGGGAGTGGGCGGAGAGGTGTTCTCAGGGGTGGAATGGAATGATAAGCATCCTTCCTACTTTTTTGGGTTTAGTTGGTTTTCCATTTCTATACTTTGACTGCATAGATGTGGGACTTCTCTAAGGGGCTTAATATGGATAATGGTGGGTTGTTCTTGCTTTCAACAGATGGTTTGAAGTTGAATAATTAAATGCCCACTTTACTACAACAGCTATGCAACATCACCCAGGACAGGTAAACTAGGCCAGTGCTTTTTGACCTGAATTAGGTTAATGAGTCTGACCTTTGATTCATGCTCATGGGAAGCTGAGGGGAAGATGGCCAATATTTAAATAGCTATTGATGGGCAGGGTGCCACTTTGACAAGGATTTTCCCAATGAGCAAAGCTCTTAAGAAATTGAATTAGATCTCTGAGTGAAAGCTGGGATTAAGAAATCCTTCATGGAAAGGGAGAGCATTTAATAATGTATGCCCCTCTTCAATCCCCTCCTCCTTCTCACCACAGTGGAATAGATGCTCCTTTAATAAAGGTGCTTACCTTCTTTTACTTTGAATCTATAATACCTATCACAGTGCTAGGAATATTATTAGATACTTAATAAATGCTTATTGAATATGGGAGGGAATTAAAATATGAAAGAAAAGTGGAACAAAGGCTATCTGTTTGAGGAGGTGCAAGTTTCCTCCTTACTGGAGGTCTTCCTGTAAAAGATAGAGGAATCTTTCTTGGTATCTATAGAGTGGATTTTCATGTGGGTACCAGCTCAGCTTTTCATACCCTTCCAAGACTGAGATTCTGGGATTGTTATTCTTCAGGATGTAGACAGGAGAAAGCATTAATTTCCTCTTTTCTTACTTGGCCCTCCCACATCCTGTTTTCAATTTAAAGACTTCAATATACTATGTTAACTATAGACTGAATCTATCAACATAATTGTAGTCATGACCCTCTTGCTCCTAATTTGAATAAATACTTTGGTTTATAAGTAGGAAAAAGCATGCTCTCATTTGTTAAGGTAAGGATTCTTTGAGGTCAAACTCTCATCCTTTACTTTTACTCAGTGGGAAGCAAGTTATTTTAAAAGTAAAATAAATGTCCTATTGTTCAAAACATTGGTAGTGAGACCATTGTTGACCTTTTTTGGGGCCTGGCATGGGCCTCTTCTGCATTTTACTTTCATTGCCTTGGGAAAGTCATTTCCCTTCTGATCCTCAGTTTCCTTATTGCTAAAATGAAAGGATCGAGCTACATAGTTTATAAAATCTATTCCAGCTTTAAATCGATGATGCTCTGACGTGTTAAAGTGCTTCCTTTTAATTTTGTTTCTTTGAACTTTCCATGAATAGAGTTGCAGCAGACTGGGTCAGTTAGGCATAGAAGTCTTATGAGGGAACATCAACAAAAATTACACAGGATGACTAGTCATGCAGAGAGATTCATCAGTTAGTTACTTGAATGGTTTTGGGCAATGGCTTTTCTCTCTGGGCCTCTCTTTCCTCATCTGTTAAATAAGAGCATTGGACTAGAGATTTCCTAATGTAATTCCAGCTCAAGAAAAAAAAATTGTCTGCCTATCACCTGGACATCCAGAAATCTGAATAAATCTGGATAAATTCATATAGCTATGAATTCTTTGGTTGTGGCCACTCAAGAAATAAAGAAAAGTACAAAATGGCTCAAAGCTCTGCAAAATCCCCTCAGCTTTGTTTTGTTTTGTTTTGTTTTGTTTTGTTTTGGTGACGATGGCAGGGAAGGAAAAAGGAGACAATGCTAAGCATTTCACCATTTTAAGACAATGTATAAACATTCACGGAGGGGCAGGAATAGATGAGACACTCTATGAATGGGCAAATGGAGATGAGTTGCAGTCTCCAGCATTAGAAGGGTCACTATCCCCACTGAGACCATGACTTTATCCAACTCTATTAGAATAATGGGGGGGTAAGAGTTGTAATTGCTAATGGTGGAGGAAAGGAGTATAGATCAGTGAGATCGCAGAGCCTTTAAAATAGGGAGTCTAGATCATTTTCATTTTACTAGGATCATTTTTCATCTTGGCCTTTATCTAACATAGAATATTTGAAGAGTGAAGGCATTCTAGGGTCTTCTAAAAGATTTTAGGTTTAACGTCAGGACAACATGAGTTCAAATCTTGCCTTTGTCACTTGCTAACTCTATGAACATAGGCATTTTTTGGAGTTTCGGTTCCCTTATCCATAGAAGAGGATAATGATAGCTGTGTCACTTGTCTCGTGAGTACTTTATAACACATCAAAGACTAAAAATGGGAGGGTTTTTTTTTATTTAGAAGACAGAGAATGGTGTTTCAAGTATTGTGATGATTATAGTTGGTCATTCTACTCCATTCTAAGATCCTTGTTTCCTATTCAGTTATGAGATGTCTAGGATCCACTTGTTTTTTGTTCATTTTGCCCATTTTCACTCTGCTATCCCCCACCATGGCACACTTTTCCATGTATTAAAAATGCTTAATGTATACTGATGATGGCAAATCATTGGAAACTGTAAAGGTGAGGAATTGGGAAAATAATTCTCACTTCCTTTCCTTCTCCAGTCTTATTTGCTAACCGGTTAAGGGGTCTTAAATCCTTTCCATATTCATTGAACCATGTTAGAAGATTTTAGTGGCCAAGAAGTCAAAAACCATGCATTAAGTCTTTAGTATGTGCAAGGAACCATGCAAAATTCTATCCATAGAAGGCCAAAATAATCCCTGCCCTCAAAGAGCTTCAACATAATGAAATAAATAACACACAAACAACCAGGTGCAAACAAGATCTCTATGGTCCAATTCTTAGACTGACATAATCTCTAAGGGAAGGCACAAGCATTACGGAGGACTAGGAACGGCTTCTTACAGAAGGTGGAATTTAAAAAAACTGGTCCTTAAAAATCTCTCTTGTGGCATTTTTGATAAAATATTCATTTAGGCAATTTGAAAGAGAGCCATTCTTTGACATTCTCATTGTTAATGAAACTAATGGTATAATTTAATAGAGCATGAATTTTCAGCAATTTACTCAGCATTCAGTAAATCCCACTATGTGCAATAAGGGTAAGGAACATATCTTAATTAACTCTGTAATTTCCCCAGATTATCTGTTTAGTATATCTTTTTTCATAGTAGGTAATTTTTAAGTTCTAATTCCTGACCCCTGCCCTTGCCCTGGTTTCCCCAGCATCCAAAAGATCTGCCTACTCATCTCAACCCTCTTAGGACCCCCAAGTGCCTTCAAAGCTCTGTTTATAAGCCATTTTTTTGCATAAGGCATTTTCTGATCCAGCAGCAATTAAATTTTCTTGTTCCTAAATGATTTCATCTTTCCTTTCTACATATATGTATAATATGTATGTAGAAAGTATATGTATTATATGCTACCCCTCATCACCATTCTCAATAGAATATAAGCTATTTAAGGGTCTGGAACTGTTCATATTTTTGTTTTGATATCCCAAGAACATATTTCTTTGTAAATAGTAGGTAACTAATCATTGATTATTTAATTTAACGATTGCATGATCAATTAATGAAGTTGGTGTTTATGGATAGGGACAGGGAGGAAATTTATTTCAATGGTATAGGCAGTTCTCAGTGAGGAATAGCCTTTACCAATGGAGGCTGGCATTTCTCTTCAATATATAGGTTCAGAGAGATACCTAGAACCTAGTTCTTCTGTCTTCGTCAGTTCTTTTTTTATCCACTTTATAACATGAGATATAATACCCTGCCATTGAAGAGGTTACTTATCTATCAGGATTTCTTAAATTAACAAAGGGCTCAAAATAGTACATATATGGAAACTTGCACACTTCTTGGTACTCTACTTTGGCGGACTATTGGGAATCTAACAGCACTTTGATATTTGATATGGTTTTCATAGTTTCTGTGATCCTGTCTTCCTCTCTTTGAGTATAATGCTGAACATTACCATCAAACAGATAAATCATTTAATTCCTCATGGACAAACAAGAAAACTAAATTGCATTTTCTTTGACTTGGCCAGGATCGCTAGTAAGCATGTGACAGTTCCAGGTTTAGAACCCTTCATCCCTGAGTTCCCAGTCTGTTAAGTCTATTGAGTCATAGTGCATCTTTAGCAAGAGGAATGTGATATTTTTAATCTTGAGGTAAACAGGAAATTCTGGCAAAAGAGAAAACTTAAATGTTGATTTCCCCAGCCTTTCCAAAATGTTTGCTCTTCTAGTGAAGCTTCCTGATTCTACCATCTTTAGGGTGCTTCCCCTCACACCCTCCCTACTCTTAAGCATGGAAAGTTTTTTTTTTTTTTTTTTTTTTTTTTTTTTGTGCTGGCATTTGTTTAGTTTTCCTTTTTAAAGTCACTTAAGATTCTGGTGTAGAGTTGGAAAATGGAACTCAGTTGAACAATGAATGTGGAAACAAGTGTGAACCTTTCACAGTAAAAAGTAGTCAAGCATCATACCAGAAAAATATAGTTCTTATTATAGCTGCTATGAATATAGCCATCGAAAGTTGACAAAGTGTTTTCTATTAATTTTCTCACTTGAACACTGTAAGGAAGATTACTATTAATCTGACTTTTATAGACAAAAGTCCTAGTGGAAAAACATGGATGTGAGTCAAATTGGATGGGCTGCCAGAGATGAATTCTAATGGGCATTGTTGGTAAGAATATTCAGAATCACAGAATTTTAGCACTGGAAACATTTCGGTGGCCATGTAGTCTAAACTTCACATGAAAGACCTCATGTGGATAAAGTCACAGGTCCATTAGCGTATTAGGGCAGACAGAGATCCTGAGACTCTAAGAATGTCTAAAGTAGTATTTGAACTCCGATCTTCCCAAATCCAAGTCAAATGTCCTATTCAGTATGCCATGCTGCTAGGAGCATTGTAGCATTTTTGACCTTTTTTTAAAAAGACACTCAATTCACTTCAGGATTTAGCTGCCTAAGTTTTCTGAAAGTGACACATGGAAGTGAATAGAAAATACCATTAAACAGTCTTTTGATGAGAACATCTGAGAAGCAGTTCTATTGGACCAGCCTTTGGCAGATCACCTGGGAGTTCCATGCCTGGAAGCTGTGCCCACAGAATAAGTTCACTGCAGACAAATTTATAGACTTCCTTCCTAGAGAAGAGCATAAGCATAAAGTCATGGGGGAAAGGAGAGGCTCACAAATGTGGTATCTTTCAGGATCACCTCAGTGGTTTTAATGTTCTTTGAGATTAAATGATCTACACAGGAATTTCTCTGGGCTAAGTGGGCCAAAGAAGAATTTTAATATTTTTTGGAAGCTGGAAGTCATAACTTTAGTGAGTAAAATGGGGAGAGTAATCCCCCCCCCCACCACATTCCATATCCAGAAACTTGAGATCAGTTGAAGACATATGATTAAACTGAGAAGTGTACTCTATTGTTGCTTTCATTCTAGATAATAATTTACATAAACTTCAACAAGGCACAAATTTCTATTTTTTCTCAAATTATTACATAATGGTGAAATAAAGATGACTACCTTTATAACTTTTAGGCATTTGCTTTGTCAATACAATGGTAACCCCTTCCTTCCTCTGTTCCTCATATCATTATTACTATCTCTGAAAAAGGCATTCAGGTAATGAAGTGATCAGAAAGGAATGAGATGAGGAGGGAGAGAAGAGAAAAGGGAAGGAAAACAAAAAAGAAGGAAGAAGAAGTAGGAGTGAGTGGGAGAACAGGAGTATATGAATAATAATAATGATAATAACAATAAATAATTATATAGTACTTTAAAACTGGCAAAGCATTTTACAAATATTCTTTCTCAGGATAATATGAGAAAAAGAAGGAAGAGAGATGGGACAAAACCAAAAAGGATTTTCTAGCCTATCATCCAGAATTCAAGTTTATAATTTTATCATTTTTCAAAATGATATTTAGTTAAAGAATAACATGTTAATTGAATTAATATTTATTAGAAGATATTAAAGGGAAAATAATAAATATACCTTTTTCCACAGTTAGGAAACAATATTTTTGGGAGGAGAAAATTATAAAGCATAGATAGATATTTATCCAATGCTTATTGAAAGATTATCTTAATATGCTAATGAAGGAATGAATGCATTGTCTCCATAAGGTGGAGAGATAAATAAATGAAAGGATGAAAATCTTTCCCCTCTAAAAAACTTATATTTTAATAGAAGAAGAATTATATAAAAGAATGGCAGTTAGGTGGATCAGTGACTAGAGAGCCAGACCTGGAGAAAGGAGGTCTTGGGTTCAAGGGCTTCAGACATTTCATAGTTGTGTGACCCTGGTCAAGTCACTTTTGACTCCACTTGCTGCTTTTCTGTTTTGGAAATAATACTGAGTATTGATTCTAAAATGGAGGGTGAGAGTTTAGAAAATACATAAAGGATAGCTGGAAATGAAGATGGAGAGAAGTAGCTGATTGTGCAGATGTCTGGGAAGTTTCCTAGAGACTCCTTTAAGGGCAAGAAAGGACTAAAACTCACCTATCAGAGTCTAGAATTGCAGAGCCTAAGTCTAAACTTGAGGTGGTGGGTGGAGAGTGGGGCCAGGGTGGAGCTGGTGAAAAGGTGTTGATAGCCTGAATAGAGGAAGTCTACAGAGTTTAGGAATGGGCAGGAAATTTGGTGGTAAAGCTGGATTTGGAGTCAGAAAAGAACCTAGATCTATTCACTTGCTTTCACGTGACTTTTGACAAGTCATTTTATCTCTTGGAGTCTTAGTTTCTTAGCCATTAAAATGAATGATTTCTACTGGATAATGTCCTAGGGCTATTTTGGATCTAAATCCTATGTCTTAGAGTGAGTTGAGACAAATGAATGAATTTTCTCTG
This sequence comes from Gracilinanus agilis, assembly GCF_016433145.1. NCBI lineage: Eukaryota > Metazoa > Chordata > Mammalia > Didelphimorphia > Didelphidae > Gracilinanus > Gracilinanus agilis. The sequence goes on along the minus strand of NC_058134.1, from coordinate 25,499,392 downwards.
GTATTTAACTCTTATTGTTAGAATGTGACACATAGTTTAGTCAAGGAGTCTGACTTATTTACCCAGTAACCATTTTCTGGCATCAGTTAAAAGGGAGCCCTCATTCTAATGATCCCCCAGAGTATATTGTGTGTCATGGCACAAAAGAGCCTTTTGAGTTTTTTGTTTTTGTTGTTTTGACTTCTTCACAAGGTCATTGGTGCACTACATGGTTGTCGCTCTCAGTTCCATTGATTGCATTATTGGGAAAGGTTCTTATTTTTAAATAGAATCGGCAGAGAAAAAAGTAAAGCAAGGTAGCTTTATTGAAAAGAAGTTGTCATTCATTGTTCCTCTTCTTTCTTGACTTAATTTTTATTTTTTCCAGATTACGTCTGGATACAATTTTTAATAATCATTCTCTGATATATTACATTCCACGTTCTCTCCCTCCTACCCTTCCCCCTCCATAAGAAGGCAAGTGATATGATAGAAGTGGTACATGTGGTATCCTATAATACATATTTCCATGTTTGTCATATTATGAAGGAAGACACCTATCACTTGTACTAATTCATGGAGGGAATAAAGTGAAGAATGGCATGATTCAATCCATATTAGACTCTGTCATTTCCTTTTTATTGCAGTGAAGAGCCTATTTTGGCATGAGGCCCTTAGCGTTGTCCTGAAAGATCCTCATTTTTAAGATGCAATTATCGGGATTATTTAGGATATGCGATGTGGGAATGATGAAAAGTGGCTTGTAATGTCCATGTACCTTTTTTTAAATTTAATCTGCTTTTATGCTGTCATAAAACTTTCATGTGACATCCCCACTGTGTTTCCAACAAGAAAGAACTATGATAAAAGATAGATGAGAAGCTTTGATAGCCATGGGACTCAAATGACTCCTAATTGAAACAATAGGGCAAATACGTTTTAGCATTATTTCTCTTTGGGTCCCCTAAATTGGTCTGAAAATGGAATGATGCTTGGGAATTAAGGAGGAGTGAACAAGATAGTCACATCCACAGAAAGTAAGAGGCATAAACACAGGGTGAGAGGTGGTAACTTTGCTTTGAAAGACTGGAGAATGAATTGGATCAGAGAACCTAGTTCATTTTGGGCTAGTCTTTTCTTCCATTAGGGTTAAATTTAGGAAATGATGTATTATTTTCAATGATCCCATGCTACTTTCTTGACATACAAATCCTATCTTTTAGACGCCGATTTTCTCTGGTGATGCTGCATGACTGCAAGTGTTATATTCAAGCTCTGAGAGTTGGTTTGTCTCACCTTGATTGACAGGGGAAGACAGTTGGAGACCTTGGGATGTTCGCAGAGGTGGTTAGGAAAGGGGAAAGTCAGTTGGCCTGAGGATATAAATAGCCCTCACAGTGATCTGGGGCTGGGGGAGGTCTTTGGTCCTGGAGGTCTTTGGTCTTTGGTCCTGGAGGCTCAGGGCTTGGTCTTTGAGCTTTGACCACTGATCTTCTCTGAATCTCCCTAGATCTTTAGGCATTTGAATCATCGTTAGCTATTAGGTATCTGGGCCCAGGAGGTCAAGGGAGGAAGGTAGGTATAAGAAGAAGAAGGTGGATTTCCTGAGGGATTATTGATCATAACTGTAGTGACAGGGTCTCCTATCCGCAATCCATTCCTGATTATTCCTTTCCCTATTTAACATCTAGAGATAAAGTTTATTAAAGTACCTTCCTGAGTGGTCAGTAGATCACAGCCCTTGGGGAGGGAGCAACACAGACAGATGAAAACATTATCCAAGGCTAATAGAGCCCAATAATATTAATTAATCCAACCCCAGGTGGGACCTGAAAGGGTTACTCATCTACCTGACTCTTAAGGGTCCTGCCTGGGCACTGTTATATTTAGAAAGGGACTTAAAACATCAAACTAAGGTGACTGAGTGGGTGTTCCCAGCCAACAGCTACCTAGGGGAATACAAAGGGCATAACTTCCCTAACCAATATCCCTAGGAGCATAGCACCATCAAGAAGAGTCCATTTTTATTTATTTTGTAACACAAGTCACTCTCTCTCTGTCTCTCTCTGTCTCTCTCTCTCCCTCTCTCTCTCTCTCTTCCTCTCTCTCTCTCTCTCTCTCTCTCTCTCTCTCTCTCTCTCTCTCTCT
>NC_058134.1:25452418-25496912 GCF_016433145.1 Gracilinanus agilis | reverse complement strand
TCTCTATATATATATATATATATATATATATATATATATATATATATATATTTCTCAACTGGGGGAAGACCTTGAGTGCCGTAGGTTATTATCTGTGGATTTTTCATGTATACATCAGTCACTCAGGAAGAAAAAGCTTACATGAGTTATGACCTCTCTATTTGGGAGATGTGCCCATGTCTTTAAGGTCATGGATTTGTAAAAATATCAGATATCCGTTCGACATAATGATAGTCTCCTTTTTCTCTTTCTGTAGTTAATTCTACTTGGTTTGCTCTCACATCATCTCAAAATTCCTCCCTCCTCTTGTGCTAGATTTCTCCTAGAGCTCTTTTCATATCACTTCATGTTACATGCATACCTCTCCCACTTTCCTTTTTGCCTTCTGGTATTGATTTGACATCTTGGTCTCCTTTGCCTCCAGCCCTGAAATTATCCTGCATCCCTAATATTTCCTACGTCCTCAATTCTTCTCTGCATCCTTACCCATCTACCTGGCGTTTCTCCCTTTCAAGGGTATGCTTGGTTGATCTTTGACTTCTTTCTTCCCCTCGGTTATGAATTTTAGATTTTTATTTTCCAAAAAAAATGCTTTTTTTTCTCACTTTACTACTTCTGGGACAGCTTGTGATGTCTCACACTGTTGCTGTGCTCATTTCAGGGATTTCAAAAGGGAGGGTGGCTCACTGGCATCCTGACCTCTGAGTTGCTTTCTTGCTGAATGAGTAGAATTCTGGAGATCACAATCAGCTTGACTTTTCCTAGGCTATAAGCACAGAGGCCAAACAGGACAGGACAGGACAGAACAGAACAGAATGGAACAACAGGCCTGCTCACCCCAGAGCAGCAGGGCTCTTCTGGATGGACAGGATTCCCATGAAGACCTTTTGTCCCAGACTAAATATGTCTTTCCAGGGGCCCTGGACTTGAGGCTTTTTTGAACTCTTTCCTAGAAGTACTACTCACTGGTGTTTTATGATAGCCATCATCTGCTGAAATTGTTCACTGCGACTTGAAAAGGGGGAAAAAGAATCAGAGTTATGATAGATCTGTTGCTGGGGAAAAATACCTTCCACTAAATGTGTTATAATCTGGGTTAAGTCCCACTGCTTCCATTTTTCTCTTGCCTGGCTCTCCCTCTCCTCTTTCTCTAGAATTATTTCATTAAACTCAGAAAAAAGAATCACCAGTGTCATTTTCATTTTTTCTCTTCCTTTTATGCAAGAAAATGAAAAAAAAAACAACAGTCTTTCTCACATGAAAAGCATTTTCATTTTATTTTTTTACCAATACTATTAACCAGAGGTGTAAATAGGTAGAGTAACTGAGGCTTTTCCTTGGGTATCGATATTTAGAAAATAACAATAGAACTTGCACACTTTCTGTATTCGAATCTAGAACTTAGGAAGAACAACTGAATAAAGTAGTCAATTTTTAGATAGCCTAGTTCACCTTCTCCCCATCCCCCTCTGCCATATAACTCCCTTACCTCACTCAATTATCCCAGGAAGAATATTGTTAATTATAGCTCAACCTCTCTTTACAATTATATGTTGTTGGGGGCAGCCAGGTGGTTCAGTGGATTGAGAGCCAGGCCCAGAGATAGAAGTCCTGGGTTCAAGTCACACACTTCCTAGATGTGGGACCCTGGATAAGTCACTTCACTCCTATTGCTCAAAGACTTAGCACTCTTCTGCCTTAGAACCAACACATGGTATTGATTCTAAGATGAAAGGTAGGGGGTTAAAAAATTATATATTATTAAAAAGATTACAAGTTTTAGTGTTATAAGACCTGATTTCAAATGCCAGATTGGCCATTTAATACCTCTGTGAAGTCTCTTAATTTCCCTGAGTGTAGGTTTTTGAAAAATGAAGAGACAAAATGTGTGATTTCAAAACAAATAAAGAGCCCTTTAAATATTAGTTAATGGTTTTTAAAAAAGGGAACACAACAAATTGGCCTATTGTGAATAGCATGGGTGAACTTTTCATCAGATGACCTGGCTAAAAGGGTTCAAGTCCCAGCTCTGCTCCTCACTACCTTTGTTATGTTTGTTGGGCAAATCACTTACCTTTTTCGGGCCTTAATATCTTTATCTGTGAAACTGGATTTGGTGGTCTCCAAAGTCCCATCCAGTACTAAATCTATGATCCTGTGACTAAAAATAAAACAACAACAACAAAGCTTGGTCCCACGAAATATTTCTGGAGTCACTTAATTCTTTTCACAAGATTAACTTTGACCCTGACTCTTAAAGTGCAAAGAAGCAATTGGAAGTTGGTAGTTAAATTTGACCTGATTTTTTTGGAAATAACATTTTTTGTTTTTCATTATTGCTGTTTTTTCCCAAAAAAATGAACTCTAAAACAAGCACTTTCTCCTGTTTTATTTCATATATGTATATCAGTATGTGGGTATCTGCACGTGTGTATGAGAAGAGAGACAAAGAAGAGACAGATAGATTGACATTTCATTAATTAAAACAAATCTGAATGAAACTAGCCTTTTGTATAATATGAGTGATCTAAAGAACATTTCCAGCCACTTTTTAAAATTCTTTCATAAAAATCAATTGTGTTCACTATTTCATTCCTTTTCAAAATTTAAATTTATTTGTTTATTACATTAAAATACTCACTTAACTTCTTCCTTCCTTATACTTCCCTCTCTCCCTCCCTTAGATAAAAGCTAAGAGAAATAGTTTAAGGATGCTGGGCAGATGGAACTGGATTTTCAGTGATTAATAAAAACAGTATACTTTGGCGGAAGAGAGGACTTACTAAAAAAAGTCTTGTTGGTAGGGAATTGTTGAATCTCTGCCAAGAGCCAAATTTGGGCTTGACATCTGGAAAACCTTCCTAATAATTAGAACTCTCCATCACTGCCCCTGAAGTGGTGGTGTACTATTTCCTGGACAATGCCAAGCAAAGATGGGTGGATAGTCAAACACTGATAATGGTAACCTGGAGGGCCACCAAAGCTGTCGTAGAGATACATGATTACAAAAAAAAGTGGTAGGTATATCTGGCAGAGAGCATCGAGGTTCCCAACTGGATTCAAATCCTCCTCCTGGGATTGATCAGGGATGGACAACTCATTTAACCTCTCAACATCCCCAGAAAACTCTTTATTAAATTAAACCACAGAAATGCTACAGACCTATTTAAGTACAGGGAGTTTCCATATAGAAAATGCCTAACCTCAATGAAAACACAGGTCTGCCTATAATAATACATACTAATGAGTGGTAAATAGAAATAGGAATGATTAATTCAAAATCAGGATGAGAGTGGGTCAATTGAATGTGTTAAAAAGGGCAGAGGATGAAGTTTAGACACACCTGTAATGGAACCTAGACTTATGATTGTTCAGAAATGCAATTTATTTGGCATATTAATCATTCCTCCCAGTTTTCTTTTCCTGATATAAATTGAACAGAAAGCCTGAATAGAGAAAATTTAATGTCCATTACTAGAATTCTTCTGGAATCTAGTGACCCTTCCTACAAGCACTATAGACCTTCCTCAGTTCTAATCTGAATACATTTCACTGTCAGTCAACAACCATTTACTGTGTTCCAGACACTATGATTATCTCTTGGGATACAAAGAAGACCAGAAGATGGTCCCTGAAGCAGACATTTTAGTGGGGAAAATACCATGCAGATAGGTACACATGAAACAGAAAGTATGAATGGAAAATCATCTCAGGGAGAAAGGACTCGCAGTGGGAGATGGGAGTGAGAGGTCATGGGATAAAAGAAACCAGGAAAGCTAGGTAGAAAAGGGGAGAAGGCAGGCCATTCTAGGCTTGGGAGACAACCACTGAAGATGCCCTTAAGATGTGAGATGGAATGCCCTAAGGCACGTGACTCTATGAAGATATTGGGAAATAACTGGTTTACTGTTATCATAAGATAAAGAATTTAGGACTGGAAGAGACTTTTTTGATTCATTTAATACATAAAGAAATTGTAGATCAGAATAAGACAGATGAAGTTTCTTGTCCAAGGTCACAGAGATGGTAAGGACGGAAACATGTACTTTTAACCCAGATCCAGTATTTTTTCCACTATTTCACATGGCTTCCCATCTTAAGCACACAACATTTCTTTTAAACTAAGGAAACTGTGAAAAAGAGGGAAAGAGAAATGTCTACTTCTCGCAAACAGTTCAGAGATTCTTGGTGTTTCCTTTTTCATAAACAGAGCGGATGTTTGAGAATGTGTTGATGTCTCCTTGACTGCTTTGGGTGTGGCATATTGCCTTTTCACCAGATGTTTCTGCAGACTCTCCATCTGGGATTCCAAGTTATTAACTTTTGCATCAGTTTGTCCACTTGGGATTTGGGGGCTTTCCACATTATTCTATCCTTCTGTTTTCATCTGGTATGGCTTTAAGCAGGACGACTGGCAACTCTTCATGGTTCCTCTAGTCTGGAACCGAGAAAGAAATCATTCCTTACTCCGTTATACCTTTTTCCTTTGGCTATCTTTATTCATCTTTTTCTACAAAATGGCCTCCTCCAATGAGTTGTGCTTTCGTGGAAATTGAAGCAATAGTCGCTACCCCTCTCCCATACTCAAGGTTATCATAAGCATTACTATTTTTATTGCCTCGTATAGGTTCTATGAATTTACAGAGGGAAAGTCATATACTTTTTTTTTCTTTTTCTGCCTTTTCTTTTTACTAACTTCACTTTTATTCTGAAGTCAATACTGATCATCCTTCTTCAGTAAAACATGTTTCCTAATTCATTCCCATTGTTCAGGACCTTTGTCAACATTTTGACTGAAGAGATTTAGAAAATGAAAGGAAATGGGATTTTCATGGTCTGTGAAATGTGGAATTATAGTGACATGCAGCCCAGACAAGGTTTAATATAGCAACTGTACTCATTCTCTGACTTTCCCACAGATGGCATCATGGATGAGTGCAAAGAATACCAACCTACGAGTGAGGAGGGCAAGCTTCTAGCCCCAATTTGGTCATTAATAAATACTGTGACCTTGGAAAAGTCATTTAACATTTCTTCCTCTATTAAATGTATGATTTTTAATTAAATTTTCATCTCTAAGACTCATTGTGTGACTGTGGGCAAAACTGAAAATATTAGAAAAGACTAGTTTCAGATTTAATTCATTCCAGATATAATCTAGTTGGTTAGTAAGTATTTACTAATTATAAGTGATGCATGCATAGGATTATGCTAGTTGCTCTTGGGATACAGTAAAATCTCTTTACTATAGAATCACAAAGTTTTAGATCTAGAAGAGACATTAAATAATTTATAGTGTGAACCTTTATAAAAAAAACTGAGAATTTATTAGTTTAGAATGGAGAGGTAGTATAGTGCATAGAGTGTGAGACATGAAGTTAAGAAGATGAGGTCAGATTCTGCCTCAAAGACTAGCTGTGTGACCTAGGCAAATGACTCAGTTTCCTTATCTGAAAAAATAAGATAATAATAGCTTTTAACTCATATGGCTATTGTGAGGATGAAGTAAATTAATATATGGAAAAGTGATTTAGAAATATAGAAAAGAAAAGGTCAGAGCCAACTCCAAGCTTTCTGGCCCTGAAGGCTGACAACATATTGGACCATGTAAAAGAAATGGGACTTTCTTTTTGTTTGTTTCCTTATTTACTAGTATGTCTTGAAATTCAGGGGCCGTGAAAACAGTCAGAGAGAAATTCTATAGAGGGCAGGACACATAGTCCTGAGACACATAAGGTCAAGGCTAGGTTCCAATTTGGGATTCACTATTAGAGACCAGATGACTGGAATTGAGGTCTTGCCTTTGACAACTAGTTACACAGCCATAGGCAAAGTGCTTTATCTGAACCTATTTCCTCCCTGTACAATCCAAATAATTAGTAACATACTTGCCTCAGAGGGATGATATCAGATTCAAATGAGATAATGTATTTAAAGGACTTCCAGTTGGTTCTGAACTTTTGATTTCATTTTTTTATTATTGTTCTGTCATTTCAGTTATATCTGACTCTCTATGACCTCATTTTGAGTTTTCTTGGCAAAGACATGGGAGTGGTTTGTCATTTTCTGCTCAAGCTCATTTTACAGATGAGGAAACTGAGGAAAAGAGGGTTAAGTGACTTGTTCAGGGGCACAGTGCTAATAAGTGTCTGAGGCCAGATTTGAACTCAGGAAGTCTTCCTGACTCCAGGACCAATGCTCCCTCCCCTGAGCTTCTTAGGTACCATCTACTTCAGTGATGGCTAACCTTTTAGAAATGGAGTGACCAAACTGTAACCCTCACACACATATAGCCCCATATATTATAGACAGGGAGGGAGGAAGCACTCCCATTGGGCTGCTGGGCAGAGGGGCTGGTGTTGTGAGAAATGTCCTCAGGCATATGGAGAGGGGGAAGGGAACATCTCCCTCCAGCATGCTTGTCACAGGTTTACCAACACAGATCTAGTTTGATTTCATCAATGTATGGAAAATCCCATTGATGAGAAGTTCCCACCATGGCAGATCCATAACCCATTTGTAATTTACTATCTTAGAAGCTTGAGTGGGTCTTCAAAAGGCTAAATAACTTGCCCTTAATCCCAAAGCTAGTATAGATCAGAAGCAGAACTTGAACTCAAAGCCTTGTCCTCTTTCTACTACCTCACTCTTTCAGCCTTTAAACTTGACAGACTTAAACATTTATAAACCTATATAAGTAACAGCAGTAGGTTCCGAAAGCTTTAATGCTTAGCACTAGACTAAAACTTTTTGGGACACATTGTAGATATCTGTCTCTCTCCACCCATCCAGCTATCTATCCATCATCTCCTAGTTGTCTAGCCAGCATCATCATCTCTTTCTCTCTCATCTCTATCCATCTTTCTCTCTCTGTGTCTCTCTCTACATACATCTCTCTCTCTCTCTTTATATTTCTACTTCCTTATCAATCTATCTTACAAAAAAAAAAGAAGCCATTTGAACCCAATGACGTTGTTTACCTTTCCAAGAAAAGTGTGCTTAGCAATCAAACAGGAGACTAAGACTAGGTGGCTATGATGATGTTAGCAAAAGGTCCACAGCACAGAAGGCCTGTCATTTTAGTCCTTTGTCTGCCCTTGTCCTGTTTTTTTTTCCCCTGACATCAACATATTTTAGTTTTAGTTTTCTTAGGCATAAAAAGGGTCATAAGGATGCTGACTACTTTGCAGGGATGTGCATGAGGGGTAAAACTAAACCACAAAAACTTCTAAAAAATCAGGAGGAAAAAATAGCCTTTTTTAACATCTCTAACTGATGTTTTCTTCTATCAATTCATCCAGCACAAAATTCTCCTTTTCTAACTTCCTTTCTTTCTTCAAGAAACCTGAAAAGGCATTCGTTTTTATCTGCCCATTTTCTGAAGGCCACCAGGTCAAGCTAATGAGACAATCTTGCTTTGAAAGGTGCATGGGGCAGATTGTGTGGTAGTTTGCTTCCTGAATGGTAGGCTAGGGAAGGAACATACTTTCTGAGTATTCATTTCATTCCTTCTGCATGTTTTCCCAGCAATACATTCACACTGGCCATGGATACATTGCCCTCAAAAGTACAGAGTGTTTTGATTGTTTAATCTGGAGATTTCTCTCAGATCCCTTAGTTAGTCTCTTGCAATCCACTGAATTGTGGGACAGATGTGCTTTGGGCCCCACAAAGCATCTCATCCTTTGCCCTAGGAATCCTGGAAACCTCTTCAGCAGGACCTGCTGCTTTTTGTCAAGCATTTCTTGGAATGTAGCTTTGAAAAATAACTTTTGGGCTGGCAGGATGGAAAGTTATTGCTTCCTTATCTTTACATTCCAATTAAGTCCCTAAGAGTTTGAAGATTTCATCTTTACCAAGATAGAGAATGCATGGAACCAAGTGCAAAGGAAGACTAAGTCTAAGACACAGAGAAGGCTCTTCAATCTTGTTCCAGAATGTTAGTGACCCAACTACCACAGCTGAAAAGTGACAGGTACAAGTAAATTCCTGAATCATATCCACAAAATAGTAGTCTGAGAAAAGAGATGTGAGGAAGGAAGGAGGGAAAGAAAGAACGAAGGAAGAAAAGGAGGAAAGGAGGAAGGAAGGGAAGGAAAAAGGAATGAAGAAAAAGGAAAAGAGAAAGAAAGAAAGAAAGAAAGAAAGAAAGAAAGAAAGAAAGAGAGAAAGAGAGAAAGAAAGAAAGAGGAGGAAAGGAGGAAGGACAAAGAAAAAATATTTTATATTGATGGTTGTGGAAGTTCAAATGAGGAATTCATATAAAGAAATTATTATACAGCTTAATGTAATTGTATCTGTAACACCTGACTCAGTAATTTAATTTTTGTGAAATGTTAAAAAAAAAAAAAGCAGTCCAGGTTTTGTCCTTCCTGATCCAACCTCCATCCAGCTGCCAAATTGATTGGCCTCAGGCATCGAGGTGAATAAGTCATTCTGCTCAAATATCTTCTGTACCTCCCTATTTTTTCTGAGGTAAAAAGGAAAATCCTTGGCTAGGAACTCAAAGCTCAGACAGGTTCCTTGCAACCATTCCACTATTTATTCTTTGTTTCAGTAAGGCAACCTCTCCTTGGCCTTAGTAGAGGTTATTTCCATCAACTAGAAAGTCAAGGTCATCTCACTGCCTACATAGATGCCTTATTTGTCACAGAACAGGGCATTCCTCTCAAGTCAGCCATTCTCCTGATCTCCAGGTGGAGCTGTTAAATGCTTTCTCTGACTGATCAGTCAGACAACTAGTAGGGAGAGAGTGCAATGTACAGGATGACAAATCTAAGAATCAGGACACCTGAGTTCCAGTCATGGTTCTGCCACTGCTTCCCTCCCTATGTGACCTTGCCAATATTCCTTTACTTAACTCAGACTATTTCCTCCTTTGTAATGAGGATATTGGATGTGATTCCTAAAAGCTCTATAGATTTTATGCCTGAGACAGAGGTTGCAGTCTTGACTGTAAACTCTTCTTTCCTGAAGAAATCTGAAGGCTATAGAGCAGGAATTCTTAACCTGGATGCCTAAAGACATCCTTAAAGGTCTACAGATTTTTTTAGGGTTTTTTCAACTTAGATGGGGAAAAGTCATTTTCATTAGCACCAACTTTTGGTTTCCTTGGTAATTCTTTCTGTCTTTTATGCTCTTAAAAATGTTTTAACAAGGACTCCACGAACTTCACCAGACTTGCAAAGGAGATCATGAAACAAACAAAAAAACCAAACAAACATTTGGATCCCCTGCTTAGGGGTTAGGGATCTTTTCCCTGTCAGAATTCCCAAAGCATAATAGAATTTTCGAGCTGAAGAAATGTAGTAGAGGGTGTCCAGTTCAATCTATTCATTTTACACATAAGGACATGACCTTGAATTTTTAATCTGGTTATCAGTGGTACATGTTGACACCTGTTTATGCCAACCATGCCCCTCTCTGTTTGCCCTCTGGGTAATTTGTGGTTTTGTTTCTTCAGAGACTAACATGCCTTATAGTCATGTAATAAAACTAATAGAATAGCTATATTTTAAAACAAACATAAAACCTGATTGCTTTGCTTTGAGAGAAGTTTGAGTTTATTAAAAATATTTGAAAATAGTATAGGCTCTTTATTCTCTGTACCAATGACTCTTAGCTTTATTTATGTCACAGACCCCTTTCGCTAGATGCTGAGGAGATGTATAATAATAAGATGTATTATAATTTCTTTATATGAATTCCTCATTTGATCTTCCACAACCATCAATATAAAATATTTTTTCTTTGTCCTTCCTCCTTCCCTCCTCTTTCTTTTTTTCTTTCTTTCTCTCTCTTTTCCTTTTCCTTCATTCCTTCTTCCTTTCCTTCCTTCCTCCTTTCCTCCTTTCCTTCCTTCCTTCTCAATAAAATGTTTTGTTTTGTTTTGTTTTTTTTAATGAGTAAAGCAAATTTTAAAATGCCGTTAGATGTTAGGGAAAGGAATGAATCTTTTTTTTTTTCTATTCATGTTTGTGGACACTTTGGCATCTATCTAAAGAGCCCAAAGGGTTTGTGGATTCCATCTTATGGACTTTTGATCTAGAATCATGACTACAGCAAAGGCACAATCTGAATGACTCTGGTATTAGTCTAAAACACCTGAACTGCCATATCAGCTCCAAAGAGGGAAGGATTAGCCTTGTTCTGCTTGTCCCCAGGGAGAGGAGGAAGAGGAAGATAAGGCAGGGTAGACTGCAAGATGACAGATTTAGTCTCTATTTAAAGAAACAGTTTTCTGATCATTTGAGATATCTCAGACTTGAGAAATCTGCATTCGAAGGTGATGGATTCCTTGATGACCACCTGTTGTAGGCTCTGTGAAGTTGACTCCTTTTCAAGTTTGGGTTAGATTGGATGGACCTACTAATACTAATTGGATAGACCTTCTAATGCTGAAATGCTATGATCCTGAAGGTGAAGAAATCAGGACTTGAGCAGAACTGTGAGGCTAACCAGCAGGGACTAACCCTGGAAGCAGAGGGCCACTTCCCTGCCAGATGGCACACACCAGGGCGAGGATGTCCAAGACAGCTAGTCTATATCGAGATGACTAGACAGAGAGGGTTCGCCTCTGAATGTCAGACAGGCCCAAACATGCCAGGTCTAAGTACTGGGCCTCTTTGTTGGACAGCAGGAACTGGACAAGGCTCAGTGGTCAGATTAGATCCTCAGTGTCACAATCTGTCCTCTGTTTCAACAGACACTAAGAGGAAGAGCCAATAATTATCGATGCTTTGTAACATTAGGACTGGACTCACAAATTCCATTCCTTTCCATTTATAAGGAGGGAGATGCACAGTAGACCTGGGAAGGCACTGAAATAGGAAACCTCTAGATGAGATAATTGATGCCTGCATGCATGTGTGTGTGTGTGTGTGTGTGTGTGTGTGTGTGTGTGTGCTATGTCTAAGAGAGTTGACTGGACTATAAGGTATTATCAATTTTTCTTCATAATTCTGAAGCTCAGGAGAGTGTGGCAATTTTGTATCCCAATGGTAAATGGACTCATCTTAGGAATCAGAAGATCTAGGTTTTACTTACAATTCTCACACTTGCTGTGTTGCTGAAGGTATATGATTTAGCACTTCTGTGTCTTATTTTCATTCTCTGTGAATCAATCAAAAGAAATCTAACTCACAAGTTGCTCTATGAGAGGCAGCCTTATATGGTGTAATGTCTCAACCTCAGTTTCCTTAATTATTTTTTTTTAATTTTGGTAATTGAATTTCAATGGAATTGAAATTCCTCTGTATTTTATGCATCTAAAGACATGACTCTATTAAGTCTGTCTTCTATGTCTGCCTGTCTGTCTGTCTATCTATCTATCTATCTATCTATCTATCTATCTATCTATCTATCTATCTCTCCAACTATCTCTGTCTATCTATCCCTCCAACTATCTCTCTCTCTATCTCTCTCTCTCTCTATCTATCCCTCCAACCATCTTTCTCTCTCTCTCTCTCTCTCTCTCTCTCTCTCTCTCTCTCTCTCTCTATCTATCTATCTATCTATCTATCTATCTATCTATCTATCTTTCTCATTCCTTTGCCTGTATCTGAATATTTCTGCCTATATATGTCTATGTAGAGTGGAAGATCTTACCATATATTTCACATCCTGGAAATTTTTTGCAACCTAGTAAAATCTATGAAATCCTTGTCAGAATATATATCTTTTTTAAAACTTCTAGTTGAAGGAATGTTAATTTTTATTTGGGAGTTAACAAAAATAAAGCTATATCTGTTTGTCTGTTTTTCCCCATCCAAATTCACAGACACCTCCTCCCTAAAATGTATAAATGGAACCTAGGTTAAGAACTGCTGTTCTATAGAGATATGCACAAGGATGTGCTGGCAAGTATTTAACAATTGGCTTCCCAGAAAGCGTGAAATATTTAAACTTTAATTTTATTAATATTTCCATCATTTATTTTATTCCCATATTTTATTATTTATTTATTGACATTATTTGACATATCAGAGAAAACCAACAAAACAGTAAATCAATCCTTGTTTGGGAATGTATGCTGACTTTTAGCAATATGAATGCTCACCCTGAGAATTTAATAATACATTCTGGAAGCCAGTTGGAGCTGCTGGATGTGGGTACAGAAGTATTTATTAATAACTATACACATACATGTGTTTATACAGATATATATATATATATATACATATGTGTATTACACACCCATATACAGATTTTAAAATTTCTTTCACAACCGTTCTTAACTTCTTTATGTATATAGCTTTTGAAATCTAGACACCAAGTTACCATTTCCTTTAAGGGAGGTTTCTTCTAATCAGATGGAATCCTACTTCAGTTCTAATATAGAAGGGTATGGTTCATGTAATAGATTTCTAGAACAGCAGAATGAGAAAGGGCCTAAGAGGACCTTGATTCTAATTCTCATACCCGCATGGGACTCTACTCTATATCCCCCTTAACTGATAAAAAGATCCCACTGAGAGACATATGATGGACAAAACTCATCCATTCTGACCTTCTTAGTAATCTATTTCATTATGTATTGAGAGATGTCATCTTCAGCAAGGGCAGGAAACTCATTCCACAAGGCATAGCTTTGCCAAGGTACATTCTAATGGCAATGGGCAACAAAGCTCTGTGTGGACAGCTGTTTTAATAAACCAATCTGGGAAGTCCACTGTTGACAGGAAGGGATTTTTGTAGAAAGTAGTAGTGATGTGATAAGTTACAACACTATCAAGAAAATATTATAACATTAAAAGAATCTGTTATTCATCTTCATCTATTGTATCACTATTTCTTCCAAATGTATCAAATAGTTGGGGCTTTTTTAGTTTGTTTTGTATTTTGCTCAGAAATCAGCAATTAACTCACGACAAATGTTTATTACCACATAGCACATTGGCTACAGTTTGTCCATGTGTTAGGATGGCATGATGCCCATGGAATGGATAGATGTTTTCTCCAGGGTGTGTAGTTCATGCCAAGCAGGTGATGGGTTTATACATAGACAGCTTGCTTAATATGGTAAATCCAGTCTCCTTTGCTGAGATTCTCTCTTGAGTGGTTGCCTCCAGTTTTGGCATCATACCATATGGTATATCATTTCCTACCTGTAGACACTTTTGGCAAAAGGAAAATATATTGTGTTTAGAGAAAAATGCCAACCTGTCCAGACTTAGAGAAATGGGAAGAATGTTTTTAAGTATGGAGTTCAAAAATTCCTTTAAGTTCTTATGGATCCATGGAAACTCTTTTAATCTACCAATTATTTAATCATTGGCAAAGTCATTGTGATTTCCCATGTAGAAGGAAAGGATTTGCTCAGAGGAACCTTGTTCCTAAGAGTTGGAAGATCTTCTTTCTAATCCTTGTTTTGTTATAGATATTGTATGTTCTAGTTAGTGAGCCCCTCTGCTTTGCCTTCTTCCAAACTAGTATGCAATAATGTTGGGGTGTTGTGAAAAGTAAAGATTTGAGGAATTTCTCATGATAAAATTAACTGAAATCAGCATATGACAGACATGATATATCCCTTAGGATGTGGGTTTATCAAAAATGGGCCTCTTCTAGAATGGTTGTAGAACTGTAAATTTGCCCAACCATCCTGGAAAACAGTTGTGAGAGGAAGTTCATATAATGCTTAGAGAAGATAGTACATTCTTCATTGCTTATATGAACAAAAGAGAAAGTTGATAAAAATAAAAATTCACCAGTAAGAACTATATAAAAACACTAAAAATTAAAGAAGAGATAAAAATTCAAAACAAAATTTTATTGAGTTGATAAAACCAAGATCTTAAAAAAAAAAAACAGCTGCGTGGATAAACCATTAGCTAGTGAAGGGAGAGCCTGAAGGATAAACTAAATTACCACAATCAAAACTATAAAAGGAAATTCATAAATGGAGGTGATTTTTTAAAATCAGAAATTATAATACTAAATTTTATGCCAACATAACTGAAAAAGTAAATGAAATTAATTTAAAGAGTGAAATTCTGTGACTCTACTCCCACTTTTTTATACCTTGAAAAACTAGGCAGTTGAGTGGTATCCCCATGTTGGTTTTTCTTTTCTTCACTTGTTATATTCTCAGCCTCCTAATTTGTCCTGATGGCCAGATATCATGGATATGTGTATAGATGTATGTCAAAAGAATACACTCTCCTCTCCACATAAGTGATTCTAATCCAAATCCTCTCTTTCTTGTTTTTATCATACTTAATTATGTAGAGCCCACCATACCTTGACCATTGTTCTTCAGGGCACTTGCCAGTCTCTCATAGAAATAATAGTGTATTTGACAATTTCCTTGTGGAAACATTTCTGACTGTCCAATTCTTCATTCCTCTCTACCTACTAAAGGAACTTGGGGCTTGTGGTTGGAGGGACCATAACAGAAGGGAGCAGAAATGCATCTGAATGCCTTTCAAACTTCAGATCTTAGATTTGGTCTCCACAGTCCAAAGTCACATCTACTCTTCACAATGGTTCTGTTATACCCTTGTTTGCTTCCAGGTTCTTCAACCTCACAAATGAGGCAGTACATACTTTTACATAAATATCCTCAAGCATGATCTGGACTTTGGCTTTTTTCCCTTCTCCCCACCCATAGTAAAGGTTAGTAGCTAAGCCTTGGCACTCATCCAGGCTCTAGAAAATGGCTCTTTTTGCTTCTGTAACTTCATTCATATGAATAAAAACAGTGGGAAAGGAATTCCCCCTTCCAATATGGAGAGTACTGATAAGTTACATGAAGAATCTTGGGAAAAGTATAGTCAAAATGCATGACTGAAAATAGTCTTATTCATTGGGCTTTCGTTTTCAAATTCATTGTTTCTTTGGAATATCTTAAAAAGTGAGATTCAAAAAGGCCTTCTCTTTTGTGACTTTCTGCCACCAAAGCAGCCTTTTCTATCTATTAAAGCTTGTCATTTTTTTCTTTTCTAAAATAGTTATCAAAATATGCTCATCTATTTAATTATTTAAAGGGCTTATATGTGTATATATTTATTAATCTTTTATTTTCAAGCTGGCCTAGATTGAAAGTTCAGAAGATACTCATAAGCCTGGCTCCTCTCTGATCCATACAGGAGTATAGACTTAGCTCATTTCTGTTTGAGGCTATTCAGTTTCCAGGTAGTCAGTCAGACTTCTTCTATATGTCAGGCATTCTGCTAAGACAAAATGACAATCCTCACTTTCAAAGAATTTACTTTGAAAAAAAATTTTTTTCTATATCTTTCCTTGACCCGGACCTGTGGTTTCATTAGCAAATAATTAATTATTTAAAATACTAGAACTCCTTCTTACTAATTCAGATTAGCTGCAGCTTACAACCTTAGACATTGCCTGAGATATCAAGAGGATAAGTGGCTTGCTCAGGGGCACACAACCTGTAAGTATATGTTGGAAGGATATCTTGAAAACAAGACTTTCTGGTTACGACGTACATTATGCCCATCTCCTTCTCACACTCTTTCTGAGCTATTGAACACATATAGATATCTAAACAGCTAAAAGCATATCTTATAAATGGATTTCTCCATGGACATCGAAAGGGGCAATTTCCAAATAAGAAGTTCCCCCACCCACATGGAAGAAATTATAGGCAGAGACCAAAATCATAATAATTACTATGATGAACATTTTCATTGGTAGTAATAATACAAAGGTCAAAGTTCTTTCTAAAATAACCATATTTTGATAATGTTGATCATAAATATTACAAGGAAACCAGGATTTGGCTTTTGTCTCTTTTGAAAACAGATACTATTCCATATAATCTTTTCTTAGTTGGACACATACTGAATCCCCTAGTAGAATATGCTTCTTGGAACCAAGGTATTAGAGTTTGGGGATTTTGTTTGATTTTTGGTTTGGTTTTGTTCTTGTTTTTTGGATAATGCCATACACTTGCTGGTCATGGTCATTTAATGAATGTGTATTTATTGAATTGACATTGGGACTCACATTGTGAAGATGGTAAAAGAAATAAGCATGAAAAGAAGTCATATTTTCTATAACCATTTGCCCTACACACCTGTCCCTGAATATGAGGTTTAGATTTTTTTTTTGCCCACCAACAGATCATGAATAAATTCTTTAAATGTAAGAGTATCTTATAGAGAATCAAATGACCCTCTGAATGTGTCTGTTGAGGCAGAAGATGAAGTCTGTTGTTTTTTTTTTCCCTAAGGCGAATCAAGCTAAATATATCTACAAGTCACTGGTGCTATCTTTAATTGGGTTTTTCTGAATCTGGAGCCTCTTTCATCCCTTGGCACAGAGTGGGAATATAGTCTTGGTTATTATCATGGTGCCAGTGGCTGGCATCTGAGTTAGACAAAAGCAGAGCCAAACAAGCATTTACTCCCATCTTTGGATTTTGTTTTGGGGAGAATCCAGCTTTAGGAAGGGCTACAAAAGTTTGACAGGCAGAAATACATTCAAGAGATTGAATTTTTATAAATTAAGATGTTTAGAACTAGGAGAGAAGTCATTCCTAGTGAAATCCAAAGTCTTTCCTTCAAAATGTAGAATGGTATGCTAGAATGAGATCTAGACTGAGATTTAGGAAAGACTTGGATCTGATATCGGCCTTTGACACTATCAATCTTGACTATTTAGAATCTTTGGTATAATTTTTCTTATATTTAAAATGGCCACAATAACATTTGACTTCACTATTTGGCTGTGAGATTAAAATTAGATAAAACATACAGAGTTCTTGACAAACTTTAAAGAACTATAGAAATATGAGCAGTTAACATTATCATTATTTTAGTATAGAATCCATCTTAGATATTAATATGAAACAGTCATAAAAGTTGAGATCTATATACCAAAAATCAATTTACTTTATAATGTTCATATCACAAATTTTAAGGCTATTTTGGATTATCTTCTAAAATGGATTCCACTGTGAACATATGATTCAATTTTGTTTATTAAAATTGTAGAGTGTCCAGGGGAGAGCTGTAAGAATGGGGAAAGACTTTGAGTTCAACTTGTATGGAAATCAGTCACTTAAAACATGACATTAAGTGAAAAGAGATAGGATATGACTAGATTTTGTTTAATATAATGACCTTTCTTACTTAGATATAAAAACATTGTTTCCTCTGACAAAAAGTGAAGAAAAACAGTTCCCTGTTAGGCATACATTTATTATAAATATATAATTATTCATAAATATATCATATTATGCCTCTATAGGAGACCATAAGACTCATGTATGTTAATGAAATAAAAGTGAAAAAAATGTTTGATCCAAGAAACCAATTCAGCTTATATTGTATCTATCTCAACATTTAATGGCTGTTTGGGGTGATTTAATAAAATTAATTCAACTGTGAAATATATTTCAATTTGATTTTTTATTTATTTAAAGTGTTCTAAGGTAATTTTTAAAAATTTTCATATTATTTATTATATTTAAATATTTAAATTAAAATATCATTTATTATAATTTTTTTATTTATTTAAAGTGTTCTAAGGAAAGCAACCAGAATGGTGAAGGGCCTTGTGTTCATGTTGTAGGAAAATCAGTCTAAGAAAATGGGAATGTATAGAAAGGAGAACACTGTTTTCAAGGCTTTGAATTGCTGTCATGTGGAAGATAAATTAGACTTGGTCTGCTTATCCTCAGAGGGCAGAGCTTTTAGAAATAGCTGAAAGTTATGAAAAAACAAATTTATGCTTGATATGGGGATCTAATAACTAAAGTTAACCCTAAGTGGAATGGAATGCCTCCAGAGGTAATAGATTACCCTTTACTGGAATTTGTCAAAAGCCTAAAGGCTTCTAGCTTTTTTGGGGAGAACTCCCTTTTGGAGATGGAGATCATAGTAGATGGCCCCTGAGGTCATTTTCCACAATCAGTG
Organism: Gracilinanus agilis; assembly: GCF_016433145.1. Classification (NCBI taxonomy): domain Eukaryota; kingdom Metazoa; phylum Chordata; class Mammalia; order Didelphimorphia; family Didelphidae; genus Gracilinanus; species Gracilinanus agilis. Next base: position 25,479,033 of record NC_058134.1, on the reverse strand, counting down.
GGAGTGCTTTTAAAATCCCATATCAAAGTAGAATAATGATAAAAGATTATAAAAGAAAGTCTAGTGCCTAGCACTCAAGAGTGATGACCATTTTTTGGTCTTGTCTGTCTCGTTAACAAATTTACTTGGGGTTAGAACCCATAAAAATAAAAAAAAAAGCATTGATTAAGTACCCATTATGGGTAGCTAGGTGGGTCCGTGGATAAAGAGCCAAGCTTGGAGATGGGAGGTTCTTGGTTCAAATCTGGTCTCATATACTTCCTGGGTGTGTAACCCTTGTCAGATCACATAAACTCTACGACTAGTCAGTCCTCTCTCTTCTTCTTCCTTGGAAGTGTTGATAACATAGTGTTGATTCTGAGATGGAAAGTAAGATTTTTTTTAAGTATCTATTATGTATCAGACCCTGTACTAAGGTCTGAGGATACAAAGAAAGACAAAAACAGCCCCTGTTGTCAAGAAAGGAACACACAGTCACTAATTCTCATATGTTAGTTCACAATAATTGGAAGGAAAACCCAGATCAGAGAATAAGACCTATTTCTTGGGCAAATTCAGCTCTTAGGAAATACTTGTAGTAAAAATACAACAGAGTGATATGTCTGGAAGGCACTTAAAAAGATTGTGTAATCCATCCCCTTTCTTACAGGAGAAAATACACTTGAAAAATTGATAGATGGAAATCTTCTGTTCTAGATGACCCCTTTTTCTTCTGATGTAAATCTAAAATCAGGGTACATATCTTAGCAGCAATTGAAGAATCCTTCCCATATCCTTCTATTTCTTACTCTTCCCTCCTGCTTCACAGTACTTTTGAATTTTCTAGTTTGTATATATAGAAACAGATGCTCCTTGAGGGTTAGTACCTTTTTAATGTTCATCTTTGTAGTAGATTTTCTGTTATAAAGTAGGTACTTAATAAATCCTTCTTTTATTATACTTAATTGGGAACTCCTACAGAGAGATCTATATTTACATGTAATGAGATAGATCAAAATATGAATCTAAAACTCAAGGTCAAAATTTATTCATAGGAAAAATGTAATGAAGAGATCTCACAAAGAAGAACAGGAGAATTAGGAAAGTCATATATTTAAAGTCCATTTAGGAAAAAAATAATTATAGGATGGACCCTACATTTAAATATTGAGTAAGAGGAAAATATGACCTTCCCCCCAGTGATAATACTTGGTCAAAGAAGCTAGGTATGCTTTCAAGGGTGTGCTGGTAAACATTAAACAACCAAATCTCAAAAAAATACTTTTTTAATTTTAATCTTTATTATTATTTTTCCATTACTCTCTGAAGACTTGATCAAGGGTAGGCAAATTATATCCCACAAACCAATGTTATAAAAAAACATGTTAAAACCAACTAGCTCAAGGACCATACGATAATAGGACCGAGCTGGATTTGGCCCTCCTAGTTTGTCTGACCTTTTATCCAGAAAACCAACAAAACAATTAATTAAGCTCTGAATTATAGTGTTTGCTGATTTTTGAGATGTAAAGACTCACCCTGAAAATTTAATTTAATATTTGGCTCTTACACACTTGAATGCCTTACATTTAAAATGACGTCTTCCCTTCATTTGGACATCTAAAACATTTTCCCTTCATTATTACTTGTTATCCTGTATGTCTATGTTCATTTCATTTAATTATTCAGCTATTACTTTTTGCCCATTTACCTTCTAATGCACATGGAAGTGTTAGCTTCTTTCAAAGTTGATGAGGACGAATTGACTTCTTTCTAGTGATAAATCCAATCTTTGTCTTGTTTAGTTGCCCTCCCTTCCAACTATTCCTTTTTGCCATTTGAGTTTTGAGTATTTCTGTCGTTTTAAATAAAATCCTTAAATTTAAAACTTACAATGTTATGATTTCCAAGTACAGGCAAAAGTAGTGACTAGCAAGGCCATATTCATTCACTCTGGTTCTCATTAGACATCTACGTGATGTTCCATTGTGCCAGGAGTTGAGGTTATTAATATCCTTCCCTCTTCTGGTCCTGATAGTTGACAGACATTTTGTCATTTAGCTGGAAAGCTATAGCATATGTGACATTAATAACATTTCGGTTCTCTCATATTTCAAATAAAATATGACAGTTATCAAATATAGCCATCCTGTAGTAGTTTTGGATGATTTAATTGTTTCATAGCATTTTTGATATGCAACGTAGACACTTGGGCAATTTGAACCTTATCTTCTGTCTTAGTATCAATTCCAAGAGAAGAGCAACAAGAGCTAGACGATCAGGGTTATGTGACTTGTTCAGGGTCAAACTGCTAGGAAATGTCTTAATATATATTTTGTTGGAAGGACCTTCTGATATCCTGTCTGTTATGGGGATTAAGTACTTGTAGCCACTCTTATAGTTTGATTGAAGTTGAGAACAATACAGAGTGTAAGCTGAACCTCAGTCATTACCCTTTAATTTCTTGAATTTTTACCAAATTATATTTTACCAAAATATAAAAAGAATGAGTAGGTATAATATCCTATGTGAGGTTGAGAGAAAGGCCATTTCTGACTGGGTAGATAAGAATTTTACCAGATTTTCTTCCCAACAGTTAAATGAGTCATTTGCTATTTAATAATAAGCTAAATTGGTTCATTCTTATGGAGCACACATTGAGAAAATATATTCTCTGGGAGTAGAAATTATAAGCATGTCATCAGTCATTAGGAAATGTTTAAAACCATGAAAACAAAAGTTGCAAAAATTTTGCCTATCTTAAGAGAAACATTTAAAAAAAGAAATGTGTTTCATGCTGATGTCCTGTGTCTAATCCAGTTGCTCAGCTTGTACAGACTGGAACATGTAGGTACCTCCAATTTATCAGAAACCCACTGAGAAATGAAAATTATTTCTGGATGAAGTAAAAATATTTGAAATAAATAATGGATTTCATTTAGTTAGGAAAATATGGAGAGTCACTCAAAAGACCACGTGAAAATATAGCATGGAAGGTTTTAGTTGTTCTGATGTCCTTTCATGTGCATACATATTTCATATAGTAAGGGAGGACCTAATCTGATGAGTTTGTTAAGTCCTTAATATTCACGGCAAATTAGCAACTTGGGAAAAAATAATCATTTAGCCTTTTCCAGTTCCCATTTGGCTGAGCAAGTTTCTGCCAGAAACAGCCATATCATTAATGCAAGTGATGTGATTGTACAGGTCAGTATTTCGGGAGGAGAGACAGAGAGAGGGCGTTGGTGCCAGACCTGAAATTGGTCTTCTCCCTATTTGCTGATCTTCCAATGTGAAGGAGTCAGAGAAATGGTTAGCTTGCAGAAAACTTGAAGCTGGGATGGCAGAACGGCGAACTATAAATTAGCCATTACTTTCCATTATTTGAAAGACTGTTCAATAGAAGAAAAGATTCTTATGCATGATCCAGAGACCAGAACTAAGAGCTGCTGCTATAAGTTGCAAAAAGACTTGGGTTTAATGTAAGGAAATACTTCCTAATAATGAGTGCTATCGAAGAGGGAATGGGCTTGCTGAGGAAAGAGTTCCCTTCATTTGAAATCTTCTGCAAGACTACTGCTTGTTGGGTATGTTTTTAGTGGACATTCTTTTATATGTAGCAGTAGGACTGTGTGGCCACTCTGATTCTGAAATGCTTTATTTCTTAAATTAAGGTAAAAACAACCTTTTTGGCCTGGATATTATATTTCTTGAAGGTCTGATTGTATCTTCCCAAGTATGTATGCAGTGCACACATGTATCTAGTATTCACTGAAGTGGAATAGAGAGTGCTACCTGAGCTCATCGATACTATAAATATCTTCTGAATATTTGTTGATGTCTAAGAATTCCCTGGGGATGCAGAGAGTGCGTTTCACGGTCAAGAACCCACTAGTAAGCCCTTGTGACCAGTGTGATCCTACTGATCCAGGAATTAAAAAGTTCTTAGGTCATTTACCAGCTACGAGTCGAAAAAACCAACGACATTACTGTGTAACCACAATATCAGAGTTATAGCTCTTGCCATAGATATAATTTGGGAATTTTTTGCCCAAAAGAGGTAAAATGAAACAGATTTCTTGAGATAGTTATTTGGACAATATTTTAATAGATTGGATCAACTTATAAGCCCCAAGGTATAGATGGGGTTTTAATGATTGCCAGCTATTTAAATTATCATAGCTGTTTAGACTGAAAGAGATCTATACCCATTTTGGAGGATCACGATGGAGGACTGAGATGATTCCTCGAAACTCTGCAATAATCTCAATGGTAAAGATAAATGAATATCACGGAAGATTCAATGTAGTGTCTTGAAGAATGCAAAGATTAGAGGCAGCATAGCATAGTGCATAAAAATATCGAATTTGGAGTTGGAGGAACTGAGTTCAAAATCTGACCTGGCAATCTAGCACCTGGATGACCCTGGATGAATCACTATCTTTCTAGGCTTAAGTTTTTGTCATCTGTAGAATGCTGGGGTTGTGAAAGGCCCCTTTCTGCTCTGGAGCTATAATTCAAGTGTTTGGTATTATCAGTTGATTATGGACACTCTCATTTTCTTTTCACTTTAGTTCATAATGAGTATTAAGAGCTTACTCTGGAACTCTAAGAACAGCATGTGTGAGACCCAAAGTTTAGCTAACACAGAGTTTCTGCCCTCATGGGACTTTCAGTCTAAGAGAATTCCATAAAAGCTGACCAGGTGCCAAAATCTACAGTTTTACATCGTTAGCAGACGGGGAATTTACAAGTAAATTAAGTTTTCTAAACACCAACAGGGGAACACATTTGGTATTAGCTTATTAAGCTGCAAAATTAGCTCAAGAATGTTCTGAAAGGCACAAACACAATAAATAGGTTATGCAAATGGGACACTTTGTAAGACTAAATTATTCCAACAGTGTCATGAAGGAACAATGCTATGTAATGGCTAATGAGAAATTTGTATTAATCTCAGTTCACGGGATACTTAATAAATTAGTAACTTTAGGACATTTGTATCCATGAGTAATTGAAAGTCAGTAAACACTGAAAAACATTTCTATTGCTTCCTGCTAATTCTAATCTTTTATTGGAGAAAGAAATAAAAATTCTTCGACTTTACCACTTGGAGAATGATATAATAATCACATAACATTCAATTTTAAGTGAGGTGGGACAGTTAGTGGTATAATTAATTGGAGTTGGAATTTCTTCAATGCTAAGACTCAAAAAATGTGACGAATGCATCTGTGTGAAGATGGGAATCTTCAGTGGAGTGACCCTAAGATCCTATTTTTAGGGACTAAAATAAAAGTGAAGGTTTGTCTAATATTGGCATGGAAATGGGAGAGACTGCTATGAGGATTTGCAAAGATTTTAAAGATTTAAAAGGATTTAAAGGATGTTAGAACATTGGGCTGAGAGGAGTAATGTGAAATTTAATAGTGAAAAATGTAAAGTCATTTTTCTTGGGTTCAAAAAATCAACTGAACAAGTACACAATATGGAAGTCATGGCTACATAAAAGTTTATCTGGAAGAGTTTTAGGAATTGTCATGAAGAAAAACTCCATATGATAAAACAATGCAATACGGTGTGTCCAAAAAACTGAATGCAATTATCAGCTACACAAAGAAACCACTGAATGTACTGAGATGATGCGATCATAATATAACCCGTGTCCTGTCCAGAATATTGTGTTCAATTCTGGATGCCATATTTTATTAGAGGTTTCGATAAGCTGGAACATATTCAATGAAATACAACTAGTTTGTTAACTTAAAAGTAGAGGAAGCATAATAATTGTCTTCAAGTATCTGTATATTTGCCATCTGGAATAGGAGACTTTACTTATTGCCTTACCTCAGAAGGAACAGTTAGGATAAATTGGTAGACATTCCAAAGAAATCCAGGTTCAGCGTCAGGAAAAGCTTCCTGACAATGGCAGCTGTATACAACTGGATGTGGTAGAACAAAGGCAAGGGGACTGGAGATAGAGCATCGTGCCTAAATGAAAACAAGTAGGTCAGTGTTATTATAATTACCATACAACTTACAAAAGGCTAGTACCATGGTCTAGCTGAGGAAAACATTGGATTCTTTTTTTAATTATAGGAACTGTGTTCAAATTCTGACTACATTATTTTCTCTATGTGGGACTTTATTCATGCTCCTTTACCTCTGTTTCTTTGTTTTTAAATTGAGAAGGTTGGAAAAGATTATCTCTTTGAAGACCCCATTTGGTTATAAATCTTTTTTTCCTAGCATTATAGCTTCAATAATGTAGCTATTAATTCAAGCATATGTTGTTTAGAGAGTCCTTATAGTCATGCCAATACTAAAGTCTTCAATTCCAAATCAAGCCTCCTTTGGAAGAAAAACAAATTCCATTATCCTGGAGAGCCAGTAGAAAATCCTAAATATGGCTAGTTCTAGCAAACATAGTCAAATCAGTATGTTGGGGCTAGAGAGGACAAGTATGGCTGGGCATGCTGGTAATTTTAACTTCCTAGGAGCTGAGGACTCTAAGACTCTTTGATTTTTTTCCAATTCAGAGCTATAGTGAATTATGTCAACCTAGTGTCTGTCCTAAATTCAGTATCAATTCCGTGAAGGGAGTGTGCATCAGATTATCTAATAAAGGGTGAAGATTTAAAATGAAGTGCATCAAAGCTCCATACCAATCAGGAAGGAGATGAAGCCATGAATAGCTCTTGTGTTTTTACTCTGGGCAAGATGGCAGAATCAGTCTTTGAAAAAAAAATCAAATAAATCTAAAATAGATATATAAGAAATACTATGCTATAAAAATGAGTCATCTTACTGTCTGAATGAGTCTAGAATCAACCTTTTGTTATTATTAATTATCATCATCATTATTATTTCTGTTTGATTTAAAAATGATAGCTAACATTTTTATATTGCTTTAAAGTTTGGAAGCTAAATCATACAGGGAATGGAATACTGGGCCTGGAATCAGGAAGACATGATTTCAAATATGACATCAGATACTTAGTTGTATGAACCTAAGCATGTCACTTAACCCTGTTTGCTTCCATTTCTCATCTATAAAATATTCTGTAGAAAGAGATGGAAAACAACTCTAGTATTGTTGCCCACAAAAAAAAATGGGGGTCACAAAGAGCCTGAACAACAATAGCAACACATTTTTTAAAGCATTTTACATGTCATCTCATAAAAAAAAAAGAAAACTCTGAAGTAGGTGCTATTACAGTTTCCATTTTGTCAAGGAGGTTGAATGACTTACCCAAAGTCACATAGTAAATTCCTGTGGTCATATTCACACTTATCTTCCCGATACCAAGTCTAGTATTCTATCCATTGTGCCACAAAGTTGCCTCTGCATAAAGCAAAGGGGTCACCTTGTCTCAATAAATGGGTACTTTCCCAATTTGAAAGAGGAGAAAAGAAAAGGAGCTGAGAAGGATATGGAGTGATAGGGATGGGATACTTCCATATTATCAACTATTTGAGGCCAGGAACTAGTTTGTTGTTCCTCTTTTTATTTTCAGCATGGAGGAGGACAAGCTAAGGAAAGATAATCTAACATTTCAGCAAAACCAGTTTACCCAGTCCACGATTGTAAGTGATCCATAGGATGATGGGAATCCTTCCAGTTTACCTGGTTAGCTTACCTAATAGCACTTGCAATAGATGGGAATTTTACTCTTTAGAAGTGTTTTTTTTCATCATGCTACCTTCTAGAATCAAGATATTCATAATAATGACTAATAAAATCCAACATCTGAATATTAGTTTATTGACTTTTTAGATCTTATGGAACCTAAATGAATGCATACGATTACAGGGATTTAGTATGAAAGAAGTATTTATTCTTCCTAGATTGAGTTCTTTCATTAATGGAATACTAATAATGTTGGAAAGAACACCCTGGTTTCTGTCTCAAAGTTTGTTTTTTGCTTCTCTTGTTAATAAATCTTTTTTCGACTGTGACCATGGAAAGAAACAAAAATGGCATCCATAACTGAATTTAAGAAGAGGCATGCATGGGTCCAGATTCTCATAACACAGATAAACGCTGCTACAGGGCAGGCTGCCCTAGAGCCTTTTCCCAATGACTGACATTATTTAACCTAGAACAACTGAGAAGGCTCTGGAAACCTGATGAAAGTGAGAATTTGTTTAACAAAATAAGTCTAGACATGACCCAAGACACAGGATAGTGATTCCTACCTAGAAGAATCCTCCAAAAGTAAACAGATTCAGAGTGTGAGTTAAATGCATGATTTTGAACTTTCCCATTTAAGTGGAAAAGGTCAAAGAGTGAACAATCCTTTGATTGTTAGTAGTAGCTGCCAAATCTGTTGTGAAGATGAAGGAGCCTAATGGATATAAGTGTGTGTGTGTGTGTGTGTGTGTGTGTGTGTGTGTTAGGTAAATTAAGTTTCTAATTCCTCTACCCCTCTCTAATCCTATGAAGCACTTCGAGGATAGGAACCATGGTTATTATTATCACCTTTCTTTCCCCTGTACCTATTACTGTGTCTGACACAGAAAAAGTTTTCTGTAAATCCTTGTTGAATTTAATGGAGTCCCCAATTCTAACAAAGTAATGTAGTGGAGTGTACCCTAATCTGTCACAGCTTTTATAAAAATAAACAACAAACAAACAAGCAAACAAACAAACAAACAATGTGCTATACTGCAGTTTTTAAGATGTTTTTGTATCGTACATCCCTTTGGCAGTCTGGTGAAACCCACAGACTCATTTTCAGACATGTCTTCAAGTGCAAAAAAAAATCAAATACATGGGATTACCAAATACAAAGGATTACATAGGAAAAGTTGACAATTAAGAAAAAATGGTTATGGATCCCACATTAAGAAGCCCTGCTATAGTGCTTAAAGATTATATGAGTGTTGAGAGTCAGGGTAGAGACAGGAGGTCCTACGTTCAAATCTAGCCTCAGACACTTCCCAGCTGTGTGACCCTGGGCAAGTCACTTGACCCCCATTGCCCACCCTTACCACTCTTCCACCAAGGAGCCAATACACAGAAGTTAAGGGTTTTAAAAAAAAGAATATATGAGTGACTAATTAGTACTTCTCTCCTTTATAGTCTTTTAGATTGTGGAGCTGAAAGTGATCTCCCTGATCATCTACTACCAAACTCCCATTTTATAGATGAGATAACTAAAACCTATTAGGATAAAGTGGGATTTATCCTGAGGTCACCAAAGTAGTAAGCATTAGCAGGGAAATTTGAATGCTGATCTTCTTCTCTAGCCTTAGTTCTGCTGCTTTACAAAATTTCCTTCATGCTCCTTCACTCTGCTCTCTTCGTTATGGTCAGATTGGCCTTCTAGCTGTTCTCCAAATAGGATGTGTCCTCTCTTCTCCCTGTGCCTTTCCATGGCTGGCAGCTGCCGGGATTCACCCAAGCCCCTAGAATCCCTCCCTTTCTTCATGATTCAGCTCATGTGCCACCCCCTTTAGGAGGACCATCCTGATTTTCTTCAATAATGAATAATCTTTAATCACTGAAATTAGCTTATCTTATTTGGTATCTACTTTGTAGAGTGTCACATGTGACCTGTTTTGTTCTGTAATGTCCCCTGGAATTCTGGGTGAGGCTTGACCCTGTATTTTGCAGGAATTCCATGCTGCCATCTCCTCTACCTTACAGTTCCCTGAGTAGATAACAAGCTCTCTGAGGGCAGGAAGCGCTAATCTCCGCCCACTACTCTGTCCATGGTCTATACTTAAAAGGTATTGGCCAAATTGAATTCTTCAGTTCTAATTAACGTTTACTCTGACTTCAAACTTAAATTAGATGCTTTTCTTCAGGTACCTGTTGCTGCCATCCTGGCAAATGTCGGTGAATAGACAGATTGATGGTTTAACGTTCTCATGGGATTCCCTCCTTTTCCCTCTCTCCTGTCCGCAGAAAATCAGTCCCTCAATCAGCAGGAACTTGTGGAGGGTCCACTGCTTACCGGGGCCTTTCTTGTGCTGGGGGGACTCAAAGACTGTTAACCATTCGCTGCCTGCCCTCAAGGAGCCGGACCTGCCCCCTTTCGGTTTACACTGAATCTCTGTCCTGGATTGTCTTCGAAAACGTTTATAAAACGCAGCCCTTGTTTGGATAGTCAGCCAGTGCCGTACAAATTGGGATCATTAGTGAATGAAGACACTTGAGTGGGGATAAAGTGTTCTGTCGTGTCCCAGCCCATACAGATCTACTGGCCTGGCTTTCACGCGACAGAAAGCACTTTCCTTTATTACACAATGGGAAGTCTGGTGCCATGTTTATACATGCCCTTCAATAGGACCAGCATTCCAGGCGGCATGCACTTTTGATGGAGCAATATTTTAAAACATATTATGTTATCTAATTGATAACATCGTTTGGGCCACGAGGCCCTGATAGTGGGCTGTGTAGCTCATCCCCTCGGCAGACTGGTGGGATCGGTTTTTATTATCTCTAAAATCCATTCTGGGTGGGCATCTATTCTCAGCCTTCATTATCTCCAGCAATTGCAATTCCATAACCTCCCTTGGCTGCTTTCTCTCTAGCTGAGCTCTTTTTGCTTATTAATCCTATAATAATGCCTTATGTTCTCTAAATATTGAAGCAGCGCTTAAGTTTCCCCTGCTAGCTCATTCCACCCTGACAACCCCGAGTAAGGAGTAATAATTGTGTAAACAAGCAGAGATGGAGGGTGTGCAGAGCATCGCTCTTCCGCAGGCATCTCATGCGGGGCTTGTTAGGGTGGACGTTGTCAGCCCATAGAAAATTAAAATATTAAATTTGCGGTGCTGAGCTTGGGATAGGATTGCAAGTATGAAACCAGTGATAGACGATGGTGCATTAAGTAAAACGTATTCCTATATTGCTACAGCGGTTTAGGGGGTCTGCCGGAATTTGGAATTGTGGGTAGGAAGACAAACTAGGCATCTTCCTTGACTCTTCCTTCATTTCCCTCCGCCCCGTATTCTTGGGGAAACAATATCTTTTTTGAGTTATTGTTTATTTTCATTTTTGTAGAGAACACAATATGGAACATAACAACAATATACTGTATGATGTACCTCTTGTTAGTTCTTTGCACACGTTTTGCACCAGGCACAGTGACTCCCGTTCATGTCCTCCTCAGCCCTCTCCCTTATTTCAGGGAAGAAACCTCCTGATCTGGCTTTTCCTCTGCCTTCTCTCTCCTGTTCATCCTTCACTCAGCTGCCCAATTGATTCTCCTAAAGAGACAGTCTGAACATATCATATATTTGCTCAAGAACCCTTAATGACTCCCTATTGATGCCAGATTTTAATACTAAGATATAAATGTCTCTGCTAAAGCCCTTCCCAATCTTGCTTTGGGCTAAAATTCCCCTCCCATTTCATGTAAATGTAAATGAAACTACAAGTCAGTTAAATGGATCTTTTTGCTGTTCTTGTCATATTTGATTCTATTCTTTGAGGCCACTCTCTTATACAAGCTATCACCATTCCTGCAATATTCTCTCTCCTTCCTTGTTCCAGGTGGCACTGAGCTGAGTCTTCCTTATTGGTAGCAAACCTAGAAGTTATATCTTTTACCAGATATGTCTCCCTGCCCATCTGAGCTCCTGGCTCCACCAACAATGGGATAGGTTTGGGGGTGGGGGAAAGGAGGGGTAATCTCTGGAGACAAATGAAAGCACATCTATATATTTTCTAAAGGGTGAGGGTGGGACAGACCTATTGAAATAGTCTCCTAGAATTGTCTGTAACACCAAGAGGTTAAGAGACTTCCCTAGGGTCACACAGCTCACATATCAAAGGCAGGACTTGAACATAGATTTTTGTGTCTCTAATTCTCTATTCATCCCCGTAAACCCCGCAGATTATTCTATTGGGCATTACAGTAGGGAAAGAAATTTTTTAAAAATCAGAGTTGCTGGCCTTGAGGCAGCTTATGTTCCACTTAGAAGCTTATACTACTCATTCCCCACTTTGTTAGCCTCTAACTTGCCAATACAGCAACTCAATCAACAAGTCTCTATTTGGTAATAAATAGATACCAAACATTGTGCTAGACATTGGGGATTCAAAGGTGAGAGATAGAGAGAGACAGAGACAAAGAGAAGAAAAAAAAAAGGAAATGAAATAGTTCTTGCCCTCAAGCAACTTATATTTTAGCCCAGGTCAAGAATAAAAGAAAGAGGGGCAGCTGGGTAGCTCAGTGGATTGAGAGTCAGGCCTAGAGACCGGAGGTCCTGGGTTCAAATGAGGCCTCAGACACTTCCCAGCTGTGTGACCCTGGGCAAGTCACTTGACCCCCATTGTCCACCCTTACCACTCTTTCACCCAGGAGCCAATACACAGAAGTTAAAGGTTTAAAAAAAAAAAAAGAATAAAAGAAAGATCCACAGAGCCCCTCATTATTCATCTCCACATTTTACAAATGAAGAACATTAGGGAAGGTGTTTTAAGATAACACAGGTAATGAATGAGTGAGCATCACAAGATAGATTTGAATACCAATAGCTCACCTCAAACCTAGAAGATGATTTTTTTTGTCCTTCTAAGCAGTCTAGCAAAATTTGCATTGTGAAGCTAATAAACTGACTTATGAAATGGGAAAAAATACAGATGGAAAATGCAATCGGATCATGAGCACTGTTTAAACAGAGAGAAAGACAGAAAGAAGCCAAGCATTCTCCTCATGCATCCAGGGGAAGCTAAGCTTCTTGAGGGCAATGATGTTTCCACTTTGGTTTTTGTGTTCCCAGTGCAGAGCACAATATCTTACACAGCAGGGACTTGTTAATATGTGTTGAATTGCTTTATCTTCTTTTCCTTTTTTAAGGAATTTTACACTAAAGTATAAAGTTTTTGAAGATGATTTTCCCCTTACCCATTTGTTCTTTTCACACCAGCAGGTGGCTGGTAGAAGATACAAATAGGCAGATTCAGACTGTCTATCAGATGAGGAAGATTCAAAAAAATTGGAGCTTTCCAAAAGTGGAAAGGGCTGCCTTGAGAAATAGTGGCTCTCTCTTTCACTATGTGTTCAAAAAATAGATGCTCCATTGTTGGGCATAATATACACTGAATTCTCATCCAGATGTGTATTAGATATATGACACCTGAGGTCCCCTCCTGCTCTGATATTCTATAACATGAGGTGGGGACAGGGGATAGCATGTGTGTGATATTCAGTTAGTGATGTTCTTTATTTTAAAAGTGAAATTTTGTCCTAACTGGTAATGAAAGCTTACCTGAATATAATATCAAATTAGTCCAAGGCACCCAAGGACGATTTTCCCTAGGTACATATGTTCCAAAAACTATTATCCAGATTTAAACCATTACACTAATTATGTGTCCATGCCTTCTTTCTTCTGAGCCCATTAAAGGTAGAGACAAAGCTTTCTGAGTCACTCTGGCCCAGTATAGGGCCCTTTTTTTCCTTTTGGTTATTCAGGATGGGCCCCAGGATAGATCCCTGGTTTGGAAGAAGAGAAGGCAGCTGTCCAAAGTCCTGCTTTGTGCAAATCTGACTGAACACATTGAAAGCAAATTAAGAAAATAATATTTATGCTGCATGTTCCTGAAATCATTAGCAAGCTGCCTTTGAAATGAGAATGAAAAAGCAAGTTTAATTAAGTAATGATATGGCTGCCGTGTGGCTTCGGATCCCTGTCAGAGACAAGCATTCATTAGGAGCTGAAATAGATATTAGATATTTATCACTCAGGCCACCAAATGTTTAAGTTTAATGGAAACAGATCCAACTTCTTACCTGCTATATGGACATAGTACAGAATATGGAATGCGGGGACTAGATTTGTCATAAACATTTAACTATTTTTCTCCTACTTAAATGGCTATTATTATTATTATTATTATTATTTCTATTATTATTATTATCTAATTTCACATAAGAATTGGCAAAAAGAAAATTTATTCGTGTAGACTTAAATGGCTGGACCAGTACTCGATCCTATTCATTCTGTGACCTTTTAATTGTATCATGGGTGCCATGATTGTGCACTAATTTAATTAGTCCTATTTATTTTCCTGATGACTATATCATCTAGGTTGGTACTACTCATGGCCTTTGAGGGAGTGACCTTTTATTAGTTGCGTCAGATTCTTCCACTAGGAAGTGAATGGTAGCCCAAGATTCCCATTATTTGAGATGACTCATTAAAATTTAAGGGAGAACTAAGCCAATTAGAACTTGCATTCATATAATATTTTCCTTATCACAATCATGGGATGTAGGGAACATAAGTATTTATTATTTCATTATCTTCACTTTTTAGGTGAGGAAATAATTACTGTGAGATATGAATCATTTGCCCAGTCACCCAGCTAGAAAGTTTTTGAGTCCCAATATAAATCTGGCCCTAGTAGTCTAACCACACCACACTGCCTTTCTCACTGAAATACATTTAAAAAATGAGTTCACGTTTGCAACTTCCTGTACTTATTTACCTCTTGACTGGATGGACAAAGCCTCACTTTTCCCATCCCCATTACCCAATGCCTTCGCTATTTAAAATGACAGCTTGATTTTTGGGTTTATCACAAAGCTAAGATTGATGTAGACTAGTAAAACATAACCAGCATTCTTAGGTGCTTGGAATTAGGATGAATCCACCTCATCAAAGTTCACGATGACTTTACCCATTGGTTGAATTTGTCTTTATTATGGTATATGGTTCTAAAACTTAGAAACCCAATTAAGAGATAATCTTCCTTTAATCTAAGTTATGACAGTAAAGCTGGCTTTTCACAGTAGGTATGCATTATTTCCACTCTACATAAAGCTGATAAGGCCAAAGAAATAAAATATGTCTTCCATATGTATCTTCTACCTTATTAGAATGTAAACTCTACATTTTTAACATGTTAGTGCAATGCTTTGTACATTGTGAGAGCTTAATAATTGCATTTTAATTCATCCATTCATTCTCATCAGATAGATGTGGCTAAGGCAGAAATAAGTCTAACACTCATTTACTGATAGTACAGCAAATTGAAAAAATTCTGAAATATAAGTGAAGAAAGTCTGTATTAGAATCCTGCCTATGAAGCAAAATAGTAATGTCACCTATAAAAATCACTTTGTTTCTCAAGGAATTGAGGGAAAATAGTTTTTAAAATAAATAAAAAAGAAGTTTAAAATCATCTTCTTTCCCTTCTCTTTTGGGTAAGAAAAATGCTATCTGTAGGTCTATCTCCAATCTTAGACAGAGATCAGAATCAATGAAACCATTGCATGACCTGTTTGGGAACAGAAATTTTAGTTCACACACACACACACATACACACACACACACACACACACACACACACACACACACACACACAAAACATAAGTGGCCACAAAGATACAGGGATGGGACTGAGGGAAGGATAGATTTTCTACCTAACTCACTTTAAGGATTGGTACTTATTGTTTTTTATTCTGTTATGTCTTATTGTGACCTCCATTTTTTTGTTTTTTTTTTTGGAGGGGCAAAGATACAGTAGTAGTTTACCATTTCTTTTTCCAGCTCTTTTTATGAATATGGAAACAGGATTAAATGAATTTTCCAGGGTCACAAAGCTAATGAATGTCTGACACCAAATTTGAACACAAGAGGATGAGTCTCTCAGACCCTAGTTTTGTTGCTCTATCCACTGAGCCACCTATCTTCCTCCAAGGATAGAGATTACATTTGTGATTTAATTTTCATAGGGAATCCCCTAGGTTAGGAAATTCCCTGTACAAGTTCAGATTTTACAGAGATGCCTAAGACTGTTATTTAGCCAGCCCAGGGTCACAGAGTTAGTATAGGTCAGAGATGGGGCTTGAATCTAGATCTTTCTAGCTTCAGGGTCAGTCCACTATCCACTGTACCTACCTTCCTTACAATGTCCCTCTTAAATTGCCATTTTAACATTTAAATAGAAACCTCCATAAGTTGAATTATTCAGTGACTAGTTATATGCTATAAAAGAGGATTGATCAAGCTTCTGGAACTTGAGAATTTAAGAATACATAAATAAACAAACAAACAAACAAATAAATAAATAACCAAATGGAGTGCCATTTGTATTTCTATCCAACTCAGTGTCTTTTCTGCCAAGGCAAAGCAAAAGACAATAAATCAAAAACTAATAATTTTGCTGCCTTAAAAAAAGTTGCCAAAAGAATAAAGATGCACTTAATGTGGTTTGTTGACATTGGATTCTAATTAGATAGAAAGTGGATGGTCTGTAACTGTGACTTAAAAAAATATCAAAACATGATTTGCTGGCTTCCTTGCACTGCCCTTTAAAAAATCATTTTTATGATATTTGGGTCTGCTGGTGCAGAGACAATATGACTTGGCAGGGCCTTGGCAACTCAATAAACTCCTTACATTTGTCATACAGAAATTGCTCTTCATATGCAAAGCTGTCAGACAGATTGACTATATAATTCTTCTTCGCATGAAATAATATGATAAAACTCTGGTATCAAATTGAATGCTTTACTGTAACTAGCATTTGGAATCCTTCATGCATAGGCTAGAATTGTTTAACAATGGAGCCATTGTTTGGTGACAAACTCACTGTTTCTCTAATGTTAATCAGACTTCTTTCCATACTATCCTCTCTCCTTTAGGGGTGTGTGTGTGTGTGTGTGTGTGTGTGTGTGTGTGTGTGTGTGTGTGTGTGTGTGTGTGTTAGAGTAGATAGAGGAGAGGTCAAGGGCAAGGTTGTTAGCATCTTGGAAAATGAAGACAATTATTTATTTAGTGTGTGTGTGTGTGTGTGTGTGTGTGTGTGTGTGTGTGTGTGTGTGTATTGAAACCACTGCAGTCAAAGTTACAGGTGTTTCCTGTATCTCTATTTGGCAATGATCCTCCTTAATTTGGAAAATTTCCCAATAATTCTGATGCTGTCTGTATCATTGCAAGGGATTCAACTTCTATATTTTTGAAGGCATTAGCTGATCTTTGTTGATATTCCTTAATGCAATCTTTTAAGGTTCTCTCTTCCACATACGTGAACTGTGCATAGTTGTGGCAAAGGTCTTTATCTCTTGGAGGATCAACTTGAAGGGAAAGAAATGGAAGGAAGAAAGAGGGGGAAGGAATGAGGGAAGGAAGGAAAGAAAGAAGGAAGGAAGGAGGGAGGGACAAAGTGAGAAAGAAAATGAGGAGGGAGGGAGGAAGAAAAGAAAAAATGTAAGAAAGGAGGGAGGGAGAAAGCAAGGAAAGATGGAAGGAAGGAAGAAAGGAAAACACTTTTAAGGTTCTTGGACCCACATAGACATTTCTATTTGCTCACTGAAGACCTTATGCTCTTGGGTGGGAATCATCAGCTCCCTGATACTGGCCAATTCCATTTCTTTGTTCTAGAAGTGAAAGAAAAACACTGCAATGTGCATCCCAACTAATGTGCTGGAAACGGATATCTGCCAAGCAGGTTCCTGTTACCAAATGGCCAAATTCCAAAGCCCTTTAGAGCACTATTCGTATCTAATGTACTTGGTATGTGGGGAGAAGAGCCCATCACACCGTACCCCATTCTGTATCATGCCTGCCCTAGCTGTAGAACAGCCGGCATTGCAAAAGGCTGCTGCCATACAACACACATGCCCCAGGAGAGATCAGCTTGCTCTCTGGGAAGTTTTAATGAGTAGGGGAGAGGCTACAAAGTGCATTTGTGAAGTGCTTTTTCAATTCCATTGAAGAAAACTCTGTTCTAAGTCATCTATTCTCAATTTTACAAATGATTGACCCGAGTTGTTGGTTCTGATGTCCCTTCCCATTCTTTCTGCCTAAGTTTTCAGGATGACAGTTTACTTTCATGTTGCCCCCAGGAATGCTTTAGAAATAGGTGAAGTGATAGCATGACATAGTGAATAGTTGATATGGACTTGGATTCAAATTCTGCTTAAGATACTTATTAGCTGCTGAAATCTGGACAAGTCTCAAACTTTGGCAATCTCAGCTTCCTCTTCTGTAAAATGGGTATAATAAGAGAAACTATCTCCCAGGAGATGTTATGAGGACCAAATGTGAAAATAGATCTAAAACACTTCCTATAAACTAAGGTGTTAGATGAATGTTTGCTTCATGTGAGGATCAAGTGAGATGATAATTATAAAATGCTTAGCTCAATGACTGGTGGTGCAAAGTAAGTGCTACATAATATTTGACATGATAATGATAACAATTTCAAATTTGTATGAAAATGTTTAAAATTTAGCCTGGTAAAGAGAAGAGATAAAATGCAAGTTCACTGAGAGTAAGAATTAGTTTCTTTTTTTATCTTTGTGTCCCCAGTGTTCAGCACAGTGACTGGCCATATAATATGTATTTATCACATTCTGATGGAATTTAATTAAGTAATGTACATGATATCTGTCTTTATGTATTTGAAAGGCTATCACAGGGAATTGAACTATTTGTCTTATGCTTGGCCATTGTGGACAGAATAAAAACTGATGATCAGAGGTAGATATATACCACCTAAAAGTAAAATATTGTTTGCTTAGGAAGTCCAGTGGGTTCTATATTACTAAACTTCAAGTGAAGACTAGATAGCCTCAATGGAGGGATACAGAGGAGGGAATTCCCACTCAGTGAGTTTGTGTAGGATAGTTTAAAAGCCCTTGGCAGTTCTTAGATTTGGTGATATTTAATGTCCTCTAGTGAACACCATTCTAACAACTGAGAAAATGTCTTTCCCAACACTCATCTCTAAAAAGAAAATAAGAGTACTCTCTTTAAAGTGTGTATTCTGTTTCCTGGGGTTTTTCCCCCTCTCTTTGAGTTAGATATCAGAAACAGTTTGGGACTGAGATTCTATTACTTTTCCCTGAGTTAAATATCTGCTTTCACTTGGGTGTATTTGACACATTTTTGTCAAGCATAAGTGACATTTTTTAAAAAGTGGGACAGAAATTTGTTTGCAAAACACAGCTGTAAAAAAAAAAAAGTAGTCTATGCTTAGGGAGAAAATCAGAAAGAAAAGAAAAGAAAATCCCCCATTCTTGATAAAGGTACCCTTCTGCATTTGAATCCCAATTAGCTACTGGAGAGTAGGTTGGATTGCCTTTGGGAAGGAAAGTGCCTAATGTTTTTTGTTTTTTTTTCAGTCCAACAAAGGCTATCAAGGTCATTGTCTTCCTCCTCCTCCCTCCCCTTTTCCTTCTCCCTCTCACCCCCCCTTCTCCATTTCCCTATTCCCCCTCCTCTTTCTCCTCCTCTTTTTTTAATTTTTAATTTTTTTAAAACCCTCACCTTTCATCTTGGAGTCAAATACTGTGAATTGACTCCAAGGCAGAAGAGTGGTAAGGGTAGGTCAATGGAAGCTCAAGTGACTTGCCCAGGGTCACACCGCTGGGAAGTGTCTGAGACCAGATCTGAACCTAGGACCTCCCATCTCTAGGCCTGGCTCTCAATCTACTGAGCTACCCAGTTGCCCCTCTCATCCTCTTCTTAAACAGCAGTAAGGTTTAAAACATCAGAGTCTCTGAAGAAGTGAAGTTGAAGGGGGTTAAAGAGGCACCAGATAGTATGGTAGGTGGGGCAACACTGTCATATATTACCAAGGTAGAATTAGGTGAGAGAAGCAATATTAAGAAAAAAACATTAAAAAAATAAAGATGTATTAGGCACAGAATAAGCAATAACTAAATGATCTAGTCTGCCCGATATGTCAGAGGCACGATTTGATTCCTGGCTCTAAGACTAGTACTCTAAAGTGTAACCAGGTGACTCAGTGGATAGATAGCCAGTCCTAGATATGGTGATCCTGTGTTCAATTCTGGCCTCAGATACTTCCTAGCCATGTGACCCTAGGCAAGTCACTTAACCTTCATTGCCTAACCATACTGTTCTTTGGGATTAGAATCAATACTGAGTATCAATTTTAAGAAAGAATGTAAAGCTCTAAAAAAAGAGAGTGACTAACACTCTACCTAGACTGATATCAGCACAAAGTCAAGAAAATTAGAGGAAAGCTCTCTATACAGTGGATAGATGGCTTTGAGTTGAATTTATTGCAGGACATGCCAGTCATTAAGCACTTATTAAGTGTCTTTGGTGTTCCAAGTACTTAGCTAAATACCATGCATGTAAAGAAAGGCAAAAGAGGTGTCCTTGTCCTCAAGGAACTCACAGTCTGTGATGGGGAAAACAATATGCAAATAACTGTATACTAACAAGATATGTATATCAGGTAAATTATAGATAGTCAACAGAGGAAAAACACTAAGTGAGAGGGGATGGAAAGGCTTCTATCAGAAAATGGCATTTAGACAAGATGAAAAGGAAAGCAAGAAAGCCAACAGGTAAAGATGGCGGGGATAATTCCAGGCATGAGGGACATACAGTGTAAATTCTGAGCAGGGAGATGGAGGTCTCATGCGGGGAATAGAAAGGAATCTGGTTTCACTGGGTTAAAGAGTATATGGGGGTCAAGAGGTGTAGGAAAGACTTTGAAGGGCTTTAAATGCCAATGTCAAGGATTTGATATTTGAACTTGGCTTGACAGGGAGCCACAGGAGTTTATTGAGTCTGGCCTTTGCTTTAGGAAGATCACTTTGACAGCTGAAAGAAGAGTGGCATAGAGAAGAAGGAGGCTTATAGAAGCAGATCAAGCATCAGACAATTGCTGTAGTCTCAGATGGGAAGACATGAGAGATTATATCAGTATAGTGGCAATATCAAATGAGAGAAGAGAATGTAAATGAAGGATGCGAGAAAGTTAATATCTGTTCTTGGTAATGGATTGCCTGTGGAGAGAGAGTGAAGATGGAAGAATGGCTCCCTGGCTACCACCTTGGTAAACTGGGATTCTAGTGGTATTCTTGATGTATAGACAAGAGTTGCATATGACTGACAAGTGTCAATGACTTCTTCAATATATTTTTGGAGGTAGTACTCACTTGGATGAAATAGATCATAGATCCATGGATGTGTTGTAGGCTTGATGCTTCTTACATGGCAATTTTAGGTGACCAAAGGGATCTGGCAGCCTCAGATGAAGAGATACTTGATCATAAATTCGGGCTGACCCCAATGGTAAGAATGATAGCCACAAATTTAAGAACCATCTCCTTACATGGGAAGTGCACATTGTTCTTCATAGAAACTTCAGAAGCAGCTCTCCTGATCTTTTTCTTCCCTCCTCCCCTATACCTATAGGTTATTGATTTCAACTACTAGTGAATATGGTCTAGGCCAGCATTGGCTAAGATGTGGCATGCATGTAGAGACAGCACTCAGGGAGGTGCTCCATTCCCCCTCTTCCCAGTGGCTGAGGACATTTTTTGCATGCCCACTCCTCTGTCCAGCCACCCAAAGCAAGCACTTCCTCCCTCAGCTCTCTCTGGTAATGAAGGGGCTCAACCACAGCTTGAATTTGCCCTCTGGGCACACACACTTGGAAAAGTTTCACCAATGCTGGTAGGCAATGATTTGAGAAATTCTGAGACTGTAGAACAAAAGCATAATTATAGTAGAATTGTTACAGGCTAAAAATTGTAGTTGACTATGGTTGAATCAATGAATGATATCAGTAATTTCCCTTGGACCCTCAGAGCTCTCTTGGTTCCTGGGCATCTTGAGGAGATCAATGGAGACAGTCCTATTTATAATGTGAGTGTATGTTGTAAGAGGAAAGGAAGAGAATGAAAGGAAAGTTAAGGAAGGAAATCTACTGAGATATTTGTAGAGGCTCCTTGATACCATGGATTGGAAATTGGAGATAGTAGTTTCAAACTTCAGCTAGTCCATTTAGTTCCTGAGTAGCCTTGGGCAGGTCATTACCTTTCTCTTAACTTTAGGTTCTCCATCTTTAAAATGAGATGAGTAGGGGAAATTTTTTTCTACATGTAATTTAAAAAAATAATAAAAAATAAAAAATAAATGAGGGGGTTGGGGACATCTAGATGGCTCAGTGAAAAAAAAAAGCCTGGAGACAGGAATTCCTGGGTACCAATCTGACCTCAGATATTTTCTATCTGTGTGATGCTGGACAAGTCATTTAACCTCAATTACTTAGCCCTTATGGCCCTTATACCTTGGAATTAATATCTAACATCAATTCCAGGACAGAAGATGAAGGCTTAAAAAATTCAAATGAAAGGGTTGGACTAGGTAACCTATAAGGTTCCTTTCAACTCTAACACTGTGATCCTCTAAAGCTCTATTAATTGAAGTATTTAATTCCCAAGATTACTATTTAATACTAAGAATATCTAACTTTTAAATAGAATAGGGTTTCTTTCTTCCCTTTTTTATTATGTAAAGGAAGTAAAGCAACCTGTTCATCCCTTAAATTTTATCCAGTTACTTTCAGGAATAAACTGTTTTTCCCTTTATGTGAGAATGCACAGTTATTAATAGCAGAATTATAGAAGAAACCTCAGTGACCGTGTAGGCCAAAACATCCCTCACTGACAGTCCGTTCTGCATTATATTTGACAAAGGGCATTCAGCTTCTGCTGGCACTCTTTGAAAACAAAATAATTTAAAAATCACATTTCTTAGCAACTGAGATAATTTATTTTTAAGCTACCTTTCTTCTTGCAATTATAGTCATTTGAGGTAGAAAGGGTTATTTCCCAGAAAATGCATTAGTCATACAAATTGAATAGGTAATCCTTCCCTTGTGCCCCTTTCAGTATTGTTGACACATATAGTGTCCTTAGCTTTACAGGGTGTTTGTCCTAGAGTAGTATCCACCCACCCCATAAAGGGAGTAGAATCACCTGTCAACCTTGCTTCCAGCTGGTCTTTGATAACTTAGGCTCCCATCCACAGAGCCATGAGGTCTCAGATTGGGGTCTGCATAAGGGATGGTTAGTGCTAAGTCAAATGAAGGCAAAAGTCAAGTCCAGGTGTAAGCACAGGATTTCTGATGTCTTTGGCTTAGATTGCTATGAAATAAAGAAAAGGATTTTGGTCTCAATGTAGGTCATCATTGTGGGACTTAAAATCAAAGTTGTTATTGAGCATCAAATGGTTAAATGACTTGCTTGGGCTCATGCAGCCAGTGTGAATCAGAGGCAGGAATTGAACCCAGCTGTTTCTCATTTCCAAGATTGACTTTCTATCCCCATATCATGCGATCCTACCATATATGTAAAGTACTTTTCAAACCTGAAATCATTAGAAAATATCAACACCACCTACTACATTCTGTGTACTGTATGCATGTTTTGTTATATGTGTGTATTATACCATACATAGTACACATATGAATATGTATATATAGATATATGTATATATGTGTGTAATGCCAAAGGGAAGAGTCTGAATTTTATTCTTGAGGCAATAGGAGTAACTGTGAATTGTTATCAGGTATTGACATCTTCCCGATTAATTCATCACCTGTGTAGAAAAAAAAAAATTAAAGACTGGAGACACTGGGTTTATTAGGAAGGGATTCATTTTATTTTAGATTCTTTCTATGATTTAATTGAGGGCAAATCCAATTTCCTTAATTTCCCAAATTGAAGGCAACTGAACCACAAGTAGATTTATTACCTTGGATTGAGTCACTAGCAAGTCAGTGGCAAAATCTTAAATGGGACATTCCCTGTCCGAGGCTTACTTGATACTAATTCAGAATTGAAATAAAATAGGTAAAAATATTTTAAACAACAAACACTCCTTATATTTATTTTTTCCCACCTCTTATTTGTTTTTGCTTAAAGGCTTGGACAATTAAACATGAATATTATGGTCTAGAATTCTCATTGGACTTAAAACTGATTCTAGTCACAGTATTACTGATCTAGGGTTACTAGTGCATCATCTATTTTCACAAGACAGCCTTAGTTTCTGTTTCCTTGCTCATTTCACAGGGAAGCCTCTCTTATTTGTTTCCACCAGGCACACTACTAATTGGCATCCCTGTTGGCAGCCCCAGCTGAGAGGTCAGCCATTGAAAGCAACAGACCATTCAGCAATTCTCTTGCCCGTCATAGCCTCTCACCCTTACAGGTGGTCTCTTGAGGTCAGAGCTATGGAACTTGATGAGTTAGGTTAGAAAAACTGCCCTAGTTCTCATTTGGGGGCTATGATTCTTCTGTGGATAAATAGGGAAATGCCATTCCTCAAGCTCTGGGTCTTCAATCCTTATTGCCAGGGCTCAATTCATTTTCTTTTCCTTGTTGGCCTAAGGAAAGGTCAAGACCAATTACATTTGCAAATGAAAAGAAGAGTGGGGTTAAGAAGGAATTAGAGTGTGTCTAAGTGACTTCTCAGGTCCCTTTTTTGATGAGGCATAGTTGAAAGAGAGCCGCCCTTGGAATCAGGAAGACCTGGATTCCAGTCAAGTCTTGACTCTTGTTTCATTCATCATGAAGGCAGAACTGGACGCAATAGAAAATGCAAACAGGCAAACTTAGTTTTGGATAAAAACCCTTAGCTATTCTATCCAAGAGGACTGAAGATGGAGCATGTTTTGCTATTCATCTCTTGAAAGGAAAGTGAAGGATTTAAAATTCAGAAAGGCATGTTCGGACATGGCCAATTTGGATTCCTTTTTGATGGACTATGCATATTTTTATGAGAGTTTTATTTATTTATTTTTACTTTTACTTGGGTAGAGAGAAGTGGGAGAACCAGTTTTTAGATGTATGAAAATAAATAAAATGTAAAAAAGGGAAAGGGAAACAAAATTATAACTATCTAAAAGTAGGATGTATTGTTTGGCAAGATAGGTAGATTCTGCCTCATTGGAAGTCTTCAGACAAAGATGTTAAAGCTGTATGATGCATTGAGCAGGTTTTAAAGAGAATTACTATTCAGTTATAGTTTCCATAATGTCTTTGAAGCTTACTTTCACATCTAATATTCTGTGATTCTTTGTGTTATCAATTTTTTTTTTGAAAATTGGTTTAGCCTTCTACCTGACTCTGCCATTACCTGAGGTTACTCTTCATTTCCCTTTCCTGATTGGTCCACAGAATAAAGTCTGTCTCTACTCAGTTACCTCTGCTTCTTCATCTCCTGAAGATTTTTTAAACCTTTTTCAATCTGGGTTCGGACACTCCCAAGCCACTGCTCTCTCCAAAGTAATTAATGATTTTTCAGTTGTTAACCTAATAGCTTTTTATCACTCCTCATCCTTTTTGACCTTGATTTTGATACTTTGAATCATCTCCTACTGACCATTCCTTCACATTAGCTTTCATGCCATTAGTCTCTCTTTTATAAACTGACCATTTTTTTTCCTCTTGTTCTACATTGATTGATTATTTTTCTGGGACTAGTACTCTAAGCCTGGGTTATCCCCACAAATCCTTACTAGGACCAATTCTCTCAAGTGACAAGGAAAATTCCTGAGAGACTGACTTGTGGGTAAGAATATCAATTCATTGATTAGGCTTAACCAATAAATTAATTGGTCAGTGATCTCTCCCAGTTTTCATCAAATTTCCCAAAGTCCTCTTGCATAAGTCCATAAACACATTTTGGAAACTCAATATCCAGTTCTTCCCCTGGACAGTACAAGGTATCTCTAACTGGTAAATAATTAAAGAGGAGCTAATCTATCAAAACTCTCAACATCTTTCCACCCCCTGTGTGATGGACAGTCATGTAGCAATAAAACTTAGTCTAAACCAGTTATTTACTGTGCAGGGTGGCATTCCTTGGAGTTCCTAAGAGCAAAGGAATGTGAACAAAAGTAAAAAAAAATGATTTAAGCCTCTAATTCACAACCCAGATATAGAAATATTTTATATATTAAAAAATCATCTTGATCTGTATATAACCTTGTGTAATCATCATAGCTTTTATTAACGCAGTTACCATCCTCAGTGAAAATGCTTCTGAATCTCTCTCTCTCTCTCTCTCTCTCTCTCTCTCTCTCTCTCTCTCTCTCTCTCAGTCTTTCTCTCTCTCCCCCTCTTTACCCCTCCCCCTCTTCACTTCTCTCCTTAGCTCTAATCCTCTATCAGTAACTGCCTACTAGACATCTTCATTTGGATATCCCATAGACACTTCAAACTCAACTTGTCCAAAATAGAACCTTAATTATCTTTCCCTTTAAACTTACCTTTCCTCTAAACTCTCCTATTACTTTCAAGGGTACCATCTTCTTTCCATTACAGTAGGTTTACAACCTTGGAGCCATCCTCAATTTCACACTATTCTTCACTCTCTGAAAGGAGCAGAACCAGGAGAACCTTATACACAGAGACTGATACACTATGGTACAATCGAATGTAATGGACTTCTCTACTAGCAGCAATGCAATGATGCAAGACAATTCTGAGGGACTGATGAGAAAGAACGCTACCCACATCTAGAGAAAGAATTGTGGGAGCAGAAACACAGAAGAAAAACAACTGCTTGATTACATGGGTCGATTATGATTGGGGACATAGACTCTAAACCATCAGCCTAATGCAAATATTAATAATACGGAAATAGGTCTTGATCAAAAACACATGTAAACCCAGGGGAATTGTGCATTGGCTATGGGAGGGGATGGGAGGAGGGGAGGGAAAGAATATGAATCATGTAGCCATGGAAAATTTTTCTTAATTAATCAATAAAAATAAATGAACAAACAAACAAATATTCTTCACTCTCCATGACCTTGCCTCTTTACATCTAAGTCTTGCCAATTCTATATATATTATGTAGATTATATAAATATATATATACATATATAT